>NC_139026.1:12064630-12384535 GCF_964662115.1 Mustela nivalis
GCATATGACAAAACTAGAGGAGAGAACTCAGAATGATAATCCTTGCAAAAAGATTGTTGTATACATATGTTTCTTCTATGCATGTGTGTGTGTATTCATAAAATAACGTTTTCTTTTTTAAAAATCTTGATATTAAAAACCTTTCTGAAGGTCAGAAAAGGTAGTATAGCATAGTGTTTAAGTTCATAGGTTTTGGAAGTAAACATGTAACGAAATCTGAACTACTTACTGGTAGTGTAAATCTTGAGCAAATTATTCAATTTCTTCGAGTCTCAGTTTCTGCATCAGTAAAATAGGAATAAAAAATGTAGCTTGTGTTTTGGGACTATGGTGGGGATTGGTAAGGGTTACATGAAGCAATGAATGTAAAGAACTTACTATCATACCTGACATACATTTTGATGATTGCCTATTATTATGCATATCTCTATCTGTCTGTCTATCATCTATCTAATCTAATCTATCATAGATTTAAAAGACTTAATAGTTGACTCTCTGACATTCATATTGTCTCATAAAATTAGTCAAGCCAATCATTGTCATCCCATCCTCTTGCCAGTGATTGACTCAGGTCTTGGCATGTGGGCTAATCCCAACTAATGAGACTTGAGGGGAGAAACACAAAAAGAATTGCTGTGTTTTCTTCCTCTGGGCATTGTGAAGGTTAGAGGTAACCTTCATCCTCTGAAGATGGATAGGATACCAAGAATGGCAAAGGACAGAGATAGAAAGGTTGACATTACAGAGCCTTTTGATGAACAACACACATACCCACCCTACCTTACTTTTCCCAAATACATGAGAGAATATCATCCTCATTATTTCAGTCAGTTTGTATTAAGGCATTCAGTTGTTTGCAAATACAGGCACCCCTGTATAATCAGAATACAGTGGTATCTTGGCACATCTATCTTGGGAAACCCGAACCTTATTGGTCCAAAAGTGGTTTATATGGTGCCTTGCTGCCCTGATGCCTTCGTTCCTTGCTATTCTTGCTGAGCTCCAGACCTCCCTACATACTGTTGGCATGACAGCTCTTCTTGGTCTGAAAAGATGCACACACATATACACACACATGCTGGTGTGCACACACACCTCCCATCATTCCTTGTCTCAGAGAACATAACCAACAACTACTCAGTCATATAAGTCAGACCTAATCCTTAACATTTCCCTCTCCTACTCTCCCCATATTCAATCTATAGCCAATTCCTGTTGGTTTCACTTTTTAAATATCTTTGAATCTATCCATTTCTCTTGGTTTCCCCCATCACTACTGTGCCCAGGTTGTGATCTTCTCTCACTTGACCCATAACAATAGCATTATGGTGGGATTCTCCACACTGAATGTTGTCCCTCTTGTTCATATCTATCTATCTATCTATCTATCTATCTATCATCTATCTATCTATCTACCTATCATCTATCTATCTAATGCAAACCCCATCATGTCACCTTTTTTGCTTAAAATACTTCAGTGTCTTTCTATCATTTGTTCTTGGAATAAAGACAAAAAAATAATTTAACATAGGCTAAGGGACCCTTCATGATTTGACTTTGTTGGCTCTAAATGTCCACCCACCATTGATTTGCAGTGCTGGATTTTTCTCATTTCTTTCCTATATGTCATGTTCCTGCCATCAGAAGGTTTTTGCATATTCTTTCTACAAGGAGAAATCTTCTGTTTTATGCCAGGCTAATTGTATTAATTTTTTAGACCTTGGCTAAACTGTCATTTCCTTGGGGAAAAGTTCCAAGACCAAGTCAAATCTTCCTGTTAAACACACTACTGCATCTTCCAAATGGGAATTTAAGGTCAATATAGTTTCACATTTCTTTGCATGACTGTTTGATCGAGGTCTATTCTCCAGTAGACTGTAAGTTTTTATTGCCCACCATTCTCTACCCAGAGGAGGGACTCAACAAACATTTGTTGGGTGGCTGATGATTTGCTGGGTGGCATGGTCCATGCTATGTGAGCTCTAGTCATAGCCCCATAAAATGTTCTTTTTCTCTCCAGTTGTGCCTACAGCTGCTAGAGTTAATTCTGAAACATAAAGCTGATTGTTGTTCTTTCTCTGCAGAAACTACTTGATGTTTCTCCATTGTATCAAGTGAAAAGCATGTTTTATTCCCAACCTAATTTTTCAAATTTGCCTCCTAATTTGACTCTTTCCATCACCTACTGCACTTGTTATTCAACATGCAGTCATACCCAGTACTTACAGCTCCCAGATATTTTTGCTCTTCCTAGCCTCATTAATGCTGCCCCCCCAAACAGAACCTCCCTCATTCAACCACGACCTCCCATCAAAATTTAATCCATCCTTCTAAATTCAGAGCAAATGCATTCTGCTTTAAGTTTTCTGTAATTTCTCTGATTTATTAACTTCCCTTTTCTCCATGTTCCCATAATCTGCAAAGTTCTTGGGCACAAAATGGTTCAGAACGGTAATATGTCTTAAGCAACACACCTGTTGGTACCTTACATGGTGTTAGAAAGGAAGAGCCATGTGATCCATGTTTTTGCATAGTAAAAATCCAGTTTTTGAACTACTGGGACTTCATCAAGAATAAAAGCTTTTGCACATCAAAGAAAAAAACACAGTCATAAAACCAAAATCAACTGACAGAATGGGAGAAGATATTTGCAAATGACATATCAGATAAAGGGCTAGTACCCCAAATCTATAAAGAACTTAACAAACTCCTGTGTGTAGGGTTGGCTTAATTTGTTGTTGATTCTCCAGTTCTTTAAGGTATAAAGAGAGCTGGTATATTCTGGATTTTTCCATTTTTTTTTGAGGGAGGCTTGGATGGCTATGTATTTCCCCCTTAGGACTGCCTTTGCTGTATCCCATAGGTTTTGGACTGAAGTGTCTTCATTCTCATTGGTTTCCATGAATTGCTTAAGTTCTTCTTTGATTTCCTGGTTGATCCAAACATTCTTAACCAAGGTGGTCTTTAGCTTCTAAGTGTTTGACTTTCTTCCAAACTTTTTCTTGTGGTTGAGTTTCAGTTTCAAAGCACTGTGGTCTGAGAATATGCAGGGAATAATCTCAGTCTTTTGTTATCAGTTGAGTCCTGATTTGTGACCCAGTATGTGGTCTATTATGGAGAAAGTTCCATGTACACTTGAGAAGAATGAGTATTATGTTGTTTTAGGGTGGAGTGTTCTGTCTATATCTATGAGATCTATCTGGTCCAATGTGTTACTCAATATTCTTGTTTCTTTATTGATTTTCTGCTTGGATGATCTGTCTATTACTCAGAGTGGTGTGTTAAGATCCCCTACTATTAATGTATTCATATCAATATGACTCTTTATCAGTTTATGACTACATAACAGTTGTCTTATGTAGTTGGCTGATCCCATAGGGGGGGGGGAATAAATATTTACAATTGTTAGATCTTCTTGGTGGATAGACACTTTAAGAATGATGTAGTGTCTTCCATATTTTTGTGTCTTCTTAAGTTTCTTTCATGAGTGTTCTGTAGTTCCTCGAATACAGATCTTTTACCTCTTTGGTTAGGTTTATTCCCAGGTATTTTATGGTTCTTGGTGCTATAGTAAATGGAATCAATTCTCTAATTTCCCTTTCTGTATTTTCATTGTTAGTGTATAAGAAAGCCACTGACTTCTGTACATTGACTTTGTATCCTGCCACCTTGCTGAATTATTGTATGAGTTCTAGTAGTTTGGGGGTGGAGTCTTTTGGGTTTTCCATACAAAGAATCATGTCATCTGCAAAGAGAGAGAGTTTGACTTCTTCATTGCCAATTTGGATACCTTTTATTTCTTTTTTTTTTCATTTTTTAATTAATTTTTTATTTTTTATAAACATAAATTTTTATCCCCAGGGGTACAGGTCTGTGAATCACCAGGTTTACACACTTCACAGCACTCACCAAAGCACATACCCTCCCCAATGTCCATAATCCCACCCCGTTCTCCCAAACCCCCTCCCCCCAGCAACCCTCAGTTTGTTTTGTGAGATTAAGAGTCACTTATGGTTTGTCTCCCTCCCAATCCCATCTTATTTCATTGATTCTTCTCCTACCCACTTAAGCCCCCATGTTGCATCACCACTTCCTCATATCAGGGAGGTCATATTTCTCTTTGTTGTCTGATTGCTGTTGCTAGGACTTCTAATACTATGTTGAACAAGAGTGGTGAGAGTGGGCATCCTTGTTGTGTTCCTGATCTCAACGGGAAGGCTGCAAGCTTTTTCCCATTGAGGATGATATTTGCTGTGGGTTTTTCATAGGTAGATTTGATGAAGTTCAGGAATGTTCCCTCTATCCCTATACTTTGAAGCGTTTTAATCAAGAAGGATGCTGGATTTTGTCAAATGCTTTTTATGCATCAATTGAAAGGACCATGTGGTTCTTCTCTTATTAATTTGTTCTATCACATTGATTGATTTGTGAATGTTGAATCATCCTTGTAGCCCAGGAATGAATCCCACCTGGTCATGGTGGTTAATATTTTTAATGCACTGTTGAGAATCTTAGCATCCATATTCATCATTCATCAGTGATATTGGTCTGAAATTCTCCTTTTTGGTAGGGTCTTTGCCTGGTTTGGGGATCAAGGTAATGTTGGCTTCATTGAAAGAGTCTGGAAATTTTCCTTCTGCTTCAATTTTTTGAAACAGCTTCAGGAGAATGGGTGTTATTTCTTCCTTGAAAGTTTGGTAGAGTTCCCCATGGAATCCATCAGGTCCTGGGCTCTTGTTTTTTGGGAGGTTTTTGATCACTGCTTCAATCTCATTACTAGATATTGGTCTATTCAGGTTGTCAATTTCTTCCTGGTTCAATTTTGGGAGTTTATAGTTTTCTAGCATCCATTTCATCTAGGTTGCTTAGCTTATTGGCATATAACTGTTGATAATAACTTCTGATGATTGTTTCTACTTCCTTGGTGTTATGATCTCTCCCTTTTCATTCATAATTTTATGAATTTGGGCTTTCTCTCTTTTCTTTTGGATTAGTGTGGCCAATGGTTTATTGATCTTATTGATTCTTTCAAAAAACCAGCTTCTAGTTTCATTGATACGTTCTACTGTATCTCTGGTTTCTGCCTCATTGATCTAAGCTCTAATCTTGATTATTTCCCTTCTTATGTGTGGAGTTGGTTTGATTTGTTGTTGATTCTCCAGTTCTTTAAGGTATAGAGACAGCTGCTGTGTTCTGGATTTTTCCATTTTTTAAGGGAGGCTTGGATGGCTATGTATTTCCCCTTTAGGACCGCCTTTGCTATATCAGTCACAGCAACTTCTTTCAAGATATGTCTCCAAAGGCAAAGGAAACAAAAGCGAAATGAACTTTTGGGACTACATCAAGATCAAAAGCTTCTGCACAGCAAAGGAAACAGTCAAAAAAACAAAGAGGCAAGCCACGGAATGGGAGAAGATATTTGCAAATGACAGTACAGACAAAAGGTTGATATCCAGGATCTATAAAGAACTCCTCAAACTCAACACACACAAAACAGACAATCATATCAAAAAATGGGCAGAAGATATGAACAGACACTTCTCCAATGAAGACATACAAAAGGCTATCAGACACATGAAAAAATGTTCATCATCACTAGCCATCAGTAAGATTCAAATTAAAACCACATTGAGATACCACCTTACACCAGTTAGAATGGCCAAAATTAACAAGACAGGAAACAACATGTGTTGGAGAGGATGTGGAGAAAGGGGAACCCTCCTACACTGTTGGTGGGAATGCAAGTTGGTGCAGCCACTTTGGAAAACAGTGTGGAGATTCCTCAAGAAATTAAAAATAGAGAGCTTCCCTATGACCCTGCAATTGCACTCTTGGGTATTTACCCCAAAGATACAGATGTCGTGAAAAGAAGGGCCATCTCTACACCAATGTTTATAGCAGCAATGTCCATGGTCACCAAACTGTGGAAAGAACCAAGATGCCCTTCAATGGACGAATGGATAGGGAAGATGTGGTCCATATATGCTATGGAGTATTATGCCTCCATCAGAAAGGATGAATACCCAACTTTTGTAGCAACGTGGACAGGACTGGAAGAGATTATGCTGAGTGAAATAAGTCAAGCAGAGAGAGTCAATTATCATATGGTTTCACTTATTTGTGGAGCATAACAAATAGCATGGAGGACAAGGGGAGATGGAGAGGAGAAGGGAGTTGAGGGAAATTGAAAGGGGAGGTGAACCATGAGAGACTATGGACTCTGAAATACAGTCTGAGGGTTTTGAAGGGGTGGGGGGGTGTGAGGTTGGGGGAACCAGGTGGTGGGTATTAGAGAGGGCACGGATTGCATGGAGCACTGGGTGTGGTGCAAAAACAATGAATACTGTTACGCTGAAAAAAATAAATAATTTTTTTTTAAAAGGGCATTAAAAGAAAAAAGAATGATGCATTGTCCTTCTGTATCTCTGTCTACAGCCTTTAGCTTAAAATCTAATTTATCTGATATGAGAACAAATAATCCAAAGAAGAAATGGGCAGGAGACATGAACAGACATTTCTCCAAAGAAGACATCCAAATGGGCAACAGACACATGAAAAGGTGCTCAACTTCACTCGACATCAGGGAAATACATATCAAAACCACAGTGAGACACCACCTCACACCAGTCATAATTGCTAAAATTAACATGTCAGGAAACCACAACTATTGGTGAGGATGCGGAGAAAAGGGAACCTTCTTACACTGTTGGTGGGAATGCAAGCTGGTGCAGCCACTCTGGAAAACAACATGGAGGTTCCTCAAAAAGTTGAAAATAGAGCTACCCTAAAACCTAGCAATCACACTACTGGGTATTTACCCTAAAGATATAAATGTAATGATCCAAAGGGGCATCTGCACCCAAATGTCCTCATAACAGCAATGTCCACAATACCCAAACAATAGGAAGAGCCTAGATGTCCATCAGCAGATGAATGGATAAAGAAGATGTGGTATATATATACATGTACACAATACACACACAATGGAGTACTATGTAGCCATCAAAAAAATTAATCTATGTAGATGGAACTAGAGGGTATTATGCTAAGCAAAATAAGTCAATAAGAGATGGGCGCCTGGGTGGCTCAGTGGTTAAGCCGCTGCCTTCGGCTCAGGTCATGATCTCAGGGTCCTGGGATCGAGTCCCGCATCGGGCTCTCTGCTCAGCAGGGAGCCTGCTTCCCTCTCTCTCTCTCTCTGCCTGCCTCTCCGACTACTTGTGATCTCTCTCTGTCAAATAAATAAATAAAATCTTAAAAAAAAAAAGTCAATAAGAGAAAGAAAGAGAGATCATGTGATCTCTCTGATATGAGGAATTTGAGAGGCAGGGTGGAGGATTGTGGGGGAAGGGAGGGGAAAAATGAAACAAGATAGGACGGGGGAGGGATACAAACCATAAGAGACTCTTAATCTCAGAGAACAAACTGTGGGTTGCTGGGGGGTGGGAGGGGGAGATGGATAGGGCGGCTGGGTTTTGGACATTGAGAAGGGTATATGCTGTAGTGAGTGTTGTGAATTGTGTAAGACTGATGATTCACAGACCTGTACCCCTGAAGCAAATAATACATATGTTAATAAAATTAAAATCAATCAATCAATAAATAAATAATAAAAATTAAAAAAAAATAAGAATCCATTTTTAGCTTCAGTCCTGTGGTAGTCTGTGTTGTTGTTCACAAATGTTTGCTATTCCCCCTGTCATCCTGAGTCTGAGTCTGTGTTTAACCTTGGAGTTTGGGGTCATGGTGTGGAGAGGAAGGAGAAAAGGCACTTAGGAGAAGGGATGCACATACTTGTACGTATATGCCCCCTTTGGGGGCAATGGGCTTCTATTGTCCAGATATTGGAATTATGACCTAGGCAATCTCTCTTTGAGGCAGATGGGACTGAGGGTAGTTGTGCAGGATGGTGAGGAGCCATTCATACCCAAGTACTCCTCTGTCAGCTGCATTCCTGAGATGCATATCCTGGCCATTCACTTTGCCATGACACTTTCTGGGTCCCTCCCCAAATTCAATTTCTGTAAATCTCTTCTAGGTAAAAAAGAGTTCTTCTTGCCCTTGACTCAGAGTTTCCTTTGAAAACACATTTATCTAAGTAAAATTATATGCATTAATGTAAAAAAAAAAATGACAAAATGGTTGGTCTTATTGGTTAGTGAGCAGATGACTAAGGTCTGAGAAACAGGGCAATGTACTGTGTAGCTGCCTGTAGCTAATCCTGAATGTCAGCCCTGAAGCTGGCCTCCTCCAAGCCGCCTGGCCAGAAGCCTTTGAAAGAAAATTAAAGCAGCTACCTGCCATTTTGTTGTTCACTCCTTTTTAGTAGTTCTTGAGTTGTTGACTTTTCTTCCTTACAAATAAGTGGAAAACGTCCTGAACTGACAGATAAGACTTGATTTCCTCCTGGGAATTTACTATACAAACAGGAACTGGTTGGAGCCTTCAAAAGATAGAACAAAGCGACGTTTGAAAACAGGGAGGTAGAAATACTGCTGACAAGGAAATTGGAAAAAAGCTAGCCAACAAAGCAACTCTTCACTTCCCCAGGCCGCTCCTTCACATGGCAGGGAAACTTGTAGCAAATCATGCCACTGTCTTCTTAAATTAGACTTTTAGATCTTTGTTAGGAAAAAAAAAAAATCCTGCAGCTCTCCACTGCAGAATGTAGTGTGTTGGACAAAGCCATTCAGCTTTGAGCAGGGAAATGCATACCCTCTCTGATCTCTTGGGGGCTGTTGGCAAAGCCAGGGCTGGCCAGTGCAGGGGGCTGGCAAGGGTCTGCAACAGATTAAAATGTGTGGATGGTCCTGTGGCCACCTGGACATCTACTTAATAAGCGCTGTGCCAGGGTCTTTAATTGCTTTCTGGACCCAAAACAAAAGCCTCTACCATCAATCTGGCAATTACCCCACCGCCCCACAGTGCTAACCCTTCAATTACCCCGAAGCTGTGTGCTACCTGTCGGATCATTAACTCCTGTGCCACTCCACTCTGCATCGCAGGTAAATTCCCTGTGACCCAATTTGGGTGTTTCTCAGGTGAAACTAGAATGCTGCTTGCATGCAGGGAGGGATATGTCCATTTTATATTGGAGATGATTATGAGGGCTGCTGGTTTCCATCCTGGCTCTGCCACCAAGCATCCAAGACTTTCAATACGCAGCATGACTCTCTATAATTGAGAGGTTTAATACGCACTTTGTCTGTCCATAGGACATAATGAGATGCTGTGGAAAGCTAGCGAACATTTAAGAGATGTGTGCCAATGCTAGGTTGTGGTCCTGTTGAGAGATCTGAAGTCACTGGTGTATTTCTCTTCTCCCTTTCCTATCCACTGGAGAGCAAGGACAGGGTGCAGGCATGTGTGGTGCATCCATAGGGAAAAGGAAAAGGAGACCACTTGATCTGCTCTTGTCCTGGTCTTGGGCATGTAGCCTTGGGGCTTCCTGCAGACTGGCTTTGCTCACTAGGACAAAACTTTCACATAAGGTTTTGGGGTCAACCCCCCCAGTGGCCACTTGCTTGACCTTGTCTTCAGTGCAGGTGGGTAATTATGGGGTAATTATGGAAGGACAGGGTTTAAACTCAGGATTCAGGGCCCATCTGTATAAGGTCAACTCATGTAGGTAGGTCATTAATAGGTATGGTGGTGGACATCAATCACCAGAGCAAAAACTGCAGACAAGTTTATATTCTGCTCATTCACTTTGCTTAGAATGTGAACCTTGCCAGCCCCATACTGTTATGCAAAAGGAGATTAAGAGTATCCTGGACTAGAACACAGAGTAGCACTGGGACTGGGATAGAAGTAATGTGGTGACCATACCTGTGGATTAGGGTCTCCTCCAAGGTGAAGTGACCCAGGAGCAGCTTGTCCCCCCATGCCTGGGGGTTGTTGTGTGAGACAATAAGCCAGTGTTTTCATGCAGATGCCCAGGCTACAATTATAGCTATGACCAGTCACTTCAGGAAATGTGTCTGCCTCATGTATGGGTCTATTGCTGCTTTTTCTGTGAGGTGAAGACCTGGGAATCTGGGACCTCAGTTAGGTGTCCCTAGATTTAGTCATACTAAGAATATACACATATTGTCATATATATAAGGCTCTATATATAAGTATACACACACACACGTGCATACATGTATCCCTGGATTAAGAATCATACTAAGAATATGTACACATTCTTATATATCTAAAGGTATATAGAAGAATTATGTATATCTATATACATGCAGGCATATACATACCTATGTACATATACATATTTGATTATATATAAATATAAATATATATGAATCATATTTGTAATATGATTAACCTGGAAAATTCTTAATCTTGGGTACCTGAATGAGTATATATATTTGGCAAGGAAGCAAGTCAGTTTCCATTTTGGCCCCCAGCTCAGGTTCACTCTAACCTCCATGACTAGATTTTTATCCTGGTGACTTTAATCTCTAACTTCCCCATCTCATCATCCTTGATCTATTCAATGCCAGTGACCTTGACCTTCCCCAAAATTTCACCACCCACTCTTATGGTCACATTTTGGATTTTTTTCCCCACATGTTTTTTTTATCGAGGTGTAATTTACATAGAGAGAATTTACCTTTTCTGGAGTACAGTTCTATGCATTTTGCCACAGTCTCTTGCTACCACTCCAACCAAGATGTGAGACAGTTTCATTTCCTCAAAATACTTCCCTGTCCCTCTTTGTAGTCAACTTTTCCCCCTCCTCAGTTCCTGGCAACCATGGCTGCCTTTTGCTCCTGTGATCTCGTCTTTATGAGGACGTCATATAGATGGGATCATAGACTATGTAGAGAAGATTCGCCCATGTTATTGCATCTATGTTGTTGCTGGGTGATATGCACTGTCGGAACATATGGGCTTCCTTTATACCTATACCGGTTAAAAGACATTTGTGTTATTTCCAGTTCTGAGATACTATGAATGAAGAACTGGATATGATGTGAACCTAAGTTTTCATTCTCTTGACATACATTGTGTTTCTACAATTATTATTGTGGTAAGAAAACTTAAATAAGCTCCACCCTCTTAATAAACTTTTAAGTGCAAAATATAGTACTGTTAGCCACAGGTGCAATGTTGTGCAGAAGATCTCTAGAACTTAATCACTTGTATAACTGAAGCTTTATACCTGTTGAAGAGCAACCCTTCATTTTTCCTCTCCCCAGTTCCTGGCAACCACCCTCCTGTTCTCTGTGTCTGTGAGATTGACTGTTTTAGATAGTTCACATAAGCAGACCATGCAGTATTTGTTCTTCTATGTCTGGTTTGTTTCACTTAGCATAATGTCCTCCTGGTACATCCCTGTTGTCACATATGGCAGAATTTTCTTCTTTTTTAAGGCTGAATAACATACCACATCTTCTTTATCCATTCATCTGTTGACGGACACTTAGGCTGTTTCCATAACTTAGCTGTTGTGAATAATGCTGCAGTTCCATACTGATGACTAACCAATCTCCATGCTTTTCACACAGAACTCTCATGAACTTCAGACCTATAAAATCAACTGCTCATTAATGCCCACCAGCCTGTGAATTTTATGGGCATGTAAAATACAACATGTCAGAAAATTAACTCATATCTTTTTGTCCAAACTGGCTCTGTTTTTCTTGTGCTCCTTATTTCAATGATAATACCCATTTAACTGTCAGCCAAGCCAAGCACAAAGCACAAAGCCATTGTTCTTAACCTCATGTTTTCCTTCTGTCTCCACATGCAATTAGTCACTGTGTCCTGTGAATTCTCTCTTTGGATTGTCTTTAAAATCTGTCCTCTCAATTTCCATCTGACTTGCTTCCTTGCCAAATATATATACTCTCATTACTCCTTGGCTGGATTATTACAATAACCTCTAACCAATTTCCCCCCGAATAATCATCCACACAGTAGCCAGAGGTATAGTCCTAAAATGCAAATAAATCTAGTCAATTCCTTATATATCTTTAGTGCTTCACCTTGCCCCTTAATTGTTAAGCATGGCCAACAATGCCATTCCCTGCCATTCTCCTGCTTGTCCAGGCTCCTCTCTTTCCAGTTGCTCTCCAGGCCTACACTTTTGCCACAATGAGCCATCTGATGTGCCTCCAACATGTGATCTCTGTGAAGGGCAAGTCCCCTTTGTTGGAACTTTTCCCACATGCTGCATTTTGAGGCTGGCATGTTCCCCTGATACCTTATTTAAAAATTTTTAAATTCAATTTTTACTTGCCATGGTTTATTTTGGGGGGAAATTTATATTTATTTGCATTAATGTGTTTATATTAATAGAAGACTTGGAAATTTTTTCCAGTGTTATTAAAGTATAATTGACAAATTTGTAATATATTTGAAGTATACATGATAATTTGGTATATGTATGCACTGGAAAATGATTCTTTTTTTTAACATTTTAATTTTATTTTGTTTTTTTTTCAGTGTTCCAAGAATCATTGTTTACGTGCCACACCCAGTGCTCCATGCAATACATGCCCTCCTTAATACCCACCACCAGACCCACTCATCCCCCACCCCCTCCCTTCCACCCCTCACTTTGTTTCTCAGAGTCCTCTCATGGTTCATCTCCTCCTCTGATTTCCCCTAATTCACTTTCCCTTTCCTTCTCCTAATATCCTCCATGTTATTCCTTATGTTCCACAAGTCAGTGAAGCCATATGATAATTGACTTTCTCTGATTGACTTATTTCACTCAGCATAATCTCCTCTAGTCCTGTCCATGTTGATGCAAAAGTTGGGTATTCATCTTTCTGATAGCTATGTAATATTCCATTGTATATATGAACCAGTGTTTATGTACTAGAGGCCGAAAGGTTTCCCCCCAAGATTACAGATTCTCAAAAGTCCTCGGGACACCTAATAGTAAGAATGAAGAATTATAATTGTAGGCAGAAACTCTTGAAAGCAGCTAGGACAAAGAAGATCCTTACATACAGAGGAAAGCCCATCAGAATAACGTCCGACCTGTCCACAGAGACCTGGCAAGCCAGAAAGGGCTGGCAAGATATATTCAGGGCACTGAATGAGAAGAACAGCAGCCAAGAATACTTTATCCAGCAAGACTGACATTCAAAATGGATGGAGAGATAAAGAGTTTCCAGGACCGGCAAAGCTTAAAAGACTATGCAACCACCAAGCCGATATTGCAGGAAATATTAAGGGGGCTTCTTTAAAGGAGGAAAAAGCCCAAGAATAGCATTGAACAGAAATATAGAGACAATCTACAGGAAGAAAGACTTCAAAGGTAACAGAATGTCAATAAAAACATATCTATCAATAATCACCCTCAATGTAAATGGCCTAAATGCGCCCATAAAATGGCACAGGGTTGCAGACTGGATAAAACGACAGGACCCATCCATATGTTGTCTACAAGAGACCCATTTTGAACCTAAAGATACACCCAGACTGAAAGTGAAGGGATGGAGAAGCGTCTTTCATGCCAATGGGCCTCAAAAGAAGACTGGAGTAGCGATTCTCATATCAGACAAATTAGATTTTAAACTAAAGACTGTAGTCAGAGATCCAGAATGACACTACATCATTCTTAAAGGGACTATCCACCAAGATGATCTAACAATTGTAAATATCTATGCCCCCAATATGGGAGCAGCCAATTACATAAGAAAACTGTTAATCAAGATAAAGAGTCATATTGATATGAATACACTAATCGTTGGAGATCTTAACACGCCTCTCTCAGAAATAGACAGATCATCGAAGCAGAAAATCAATAAAGAAACAAGAGCATTGAATGACACATTGGACCAGATGGACCTCATAGATATATACAGAACATTCCACCCTAAAACAACAGAATACTCATTCTTCTCAAGTGCACATGGAACTTTCTCCAGAATAGACCATATACTGGGTCACAAATCAGAACTCAACCGATACCAAAAGGCTGAGATTATTCCCTGCACATTCTCAGATCACAATGCTTTGAAACTGGAGTTCAATCACAAGGAAAAGTTCTGAAGGAACTCAAACACCTGGAAGCTAAAGACCACCTTGTTTAAGAATACTTGGATCAACCAGGAGATCAAGGAAGAACTGAAACAATTCATGGAAACCAATGACAATGAAGACACTTTGATCCAAAATTTATGGGATAGAGCAAAGGTGGTCCTAAGGGGGAAATAGATGGACCATATCTTCTTTATCCATTTGTCTGCTGAAGGACATCTAGGCTCTTTCCACAGTTTGGCAATTGTGGCAATTGTTGCTGTGAATTTGGGGGCACAGATGGCCCTTCTTTTCACTACATCTGTATTTTGGGGGTAAATACCCAGTAGTGCAATTGCTGGGAAACGATTCTTATAATCATTTAACTTATCTATACTATACTTATACTATACTATACTAACTATAGTCACTTAACACCTTCATCCCCTCACATAGCTTCTTTTCTTCTTTTCTTTCCTTCTTACTCTTTCTTTCTTTCTATCAGAATGCTTAAGATCTCCTCTGTAAGCAAATTTCAAGTATATAATACAGTATTATTATTTCCCATACTGTACATTAGATCCAGAAAATGTATCAACCTATAACTGAAAATTTTTACTCTTTGATCAGTATATCCCCGACAGCCCCTAGAAACCACCAATCTGCTACCTGTTTCAATGAGATGAAGTTGGTTTGGTTTTTGTTTTTAAGATTCCACTTGTAAGTGACCCCATACAGTATCTGGCTTTGCCTGGCCTTTTGCAGTGAGCATAATGTCCTCTAGGTTCACCCATGGACTTCCTTCTTTTTGAAGGCCAAAAGATTTCGCATTATATGTCATATATATATCATATATTCTTTATCCACTAAAATGGACACTTAGGATATTTCCATTTCTTGGATATTGTGAATACTGCTGCAATGAGCATGGGAGTGCAGATATTTCTTTGAGATAATGATTTCATTTCTCTTTTTAATTTTTGAAAGTGCTTTAATTCCAATATAGTTAATATACAGTATAACATTTGTTTCAGGTGTACAATATAGTGATTCACTTCCATACATCACCTACCCATATATCACTCCTTAGTCCATTTCTTTTGACATATACTCAGAAGTGGAATTACTGGATGATACGGTAGATCTAATTTAGCTTTTTGAGGTAC
Organism: Mustela nivalis; assembly: GCF_964662115.1. Classification (NCBI taxonomy): domain Eukaryota; kingdom Metazoa; phylum Chordata; class Mammalia; order Carnivora; family Mustelidae; genus Mustela; species Mustela nivalis. Next base: position 12,079,771 of record NC_139026.1, read on the forward strand.
CTCCATACTGTTTTCCATAACAGCTGTATTAATTTACAATATCACCAATAGTGCCTAAGGGTTCCAATTTCTCCATATCCTCACCAAAATTTATCTCTTGTCTTTTTGATAGTAGACACCCCAAAAAATATGAGATGATATCTCATTATGGTTTTGATTCACATTTCTTTGATGACTAGCGATGTTGAGCAATGTTTCATGTATCTATTGGCCATTTGTAAATCTTTTTAGAAAAATGTCTATTCAGGTCCTTTACACATTTTAAAATCAGGTTATTCAGAATATTTCTGCTATTGAGTTGTAAGAGTTCCTTACATATTTTGGATTAATATCCAAATAATATATAATATAATATCCAAATACTATACATATATTTTTTAAAGTATTATTTATTTATTTATTTATTTATTTATTTGAGAGAGAGAGACAGAGATAGTGACAGGGAGCCTGAGCAAGCATAAGCCAGGAGGTGAGAGAGAAGCAGGCTCCCTACCAAGCAGGGAGCCTGATGCAGGGCTCAATCCAAGTACCCTGGGATCATGACCTGAGCCAAAGGCAGATGCTTAAATGTCTGAGCCACCCAGGTGCCCCCAAATGCAAATATTATTAGGTATATGGTTCGCAAATATTTTCTCCTATTACACTGGCTGTCTTTTCATTTTGTTGATTGTTTCCTTCCTGTGCAGAAAATTTCTAATGTGATATAGCCCCACTTGTTTATTTTTGTTTTTGTTGCCTTTACTGTTGGTGTGACATTCAAAAGTCATTTATTTTAAGAGATTTATTTCTTCATCTGAAAGAGCGAGAGAGCATGTAGGGTAGGGAGGAGCAAAGCGAGAGGGAGAGAGAGAATCTCAAGTAGACTCCTCACTGATGGCGGAGGCCTACACGAGTCCAACATGGGCTTCTAGCTTGTCACCTGAAGTTCATGACCTGAGCTGAAATCATAGTCAGATGCCCAACTGACTGAGGACCCAAGTGTCCCTCAGAAAGTCATTGTTAAGACCAAAGTCAAGAAATGAGGTACTTGACAGAGAAGAATTGGAACAGAGAGGATTTTTTTTTTTATGAAAAGTTTAGTCATAGGAAGAAGAGGAATATTTCTTCTACTGTTAAGAAAGTTAAATGAATTTAAGATGGCATTAGATGAAAATGAGGTCATAATTAGAGCAGAAGATTTGGATGGCACTTTTGCTCCTTGGCTGCACTTCTTCTGTGAAGTAAGAAGTAAACTAGGAAGGAGATCATATACTGGAATGGGGTTGGGGAGGAACTTGGTGGCTCAGACTGGGAGTACAGCTGAGGTCCTGCACCTCTAATACTCAATGAAATTTTAATGTTCTTATATCCTATAGCACAAGACTCCCTTGGTGGATGAACCTAAAGAAAGGATCTTGTGAGGCAGGTATTAGAGATGAACAGGTAAAAATGAGATTGAGGGTAATGTCACAAGGGTAACCAAATCATTGATTCAAGAGCAGATAAGGAAGGTAGTGATAATAGAAGACTCCTCTAATAAATTGAGGGCAAAATCAGGTGTGGAAGGAAGTAGAGACCTCAATGAGGGAGTGAGAACTAGGAGGAAAAGAAGTTGGGATTACAGGTAGAGCAGATTTTTGGTGGAATCAAAATCCAGGGTATGTATAATATAATCCTACTTGTCTATATTTGCTTTTGTGACTTGTGCTTTTGAAGTCATGTCCAAGAAATTATTGCTTAGACCAAAATAATGAAGATTTTCCTGTACGTTTTCTTCTGGGAGTTTTAAAGTTTCAGGTCAGGTCTTATATTTAAACGTTTAATTCATTTTGAGTTGATTTTTGGTGTCAGATAAGGGTCCAATTTCATTCTTGCACATATAGATATCCAGATTTCTCAAAAGCATCTGTTGAAGCAACTGTTCTTTCCCATTTTGTATATATTCCTGGCACCTTAGTTGCAGGTCAGTTAACTATATATGTGTGAATTGTTTCTGGGCTCTCTATTCTATTCCATTAGTTAATCTATATGTCTATTTTATGCCAAAATCATACTGTTCTCATTATTGAAGCTTTGTAATATAATATGAAATAAGAAAGTATGATGCATCCAGCTTCTTTTTCTTTCTCAGTATTGTTTTGGCTACCGGGGTTCTCTTGAGGTTCTATAAAATTTTAGTGTTGCTTTTTTTTTCTATTTCTGTAAAGAATGCTGTTGAGATTTTTATAGGGATTGCATTGAGTCAGTAGATTGTTTGGATACTATGGACATCTTGACAATATTTTGTGTTGCAATCCATGAAGATGGGAGATCTTTTCATATATTTGTCTTTAATTTCTTTCACCAATGTTATGTAGTTTTCTGTGTATAAGCATTTCACATCCTTGGTTAAGTTTACTCCTTAGTATTTTCTTATTTTTGAATCTACTGTAAACAAGTTGTTTTTTAAAATTTCCTTTTCAGAGAGTTTGCTGTTAATGTATAGAACATGTCTGATTTTTGTATGTTGATTTTGTATTCTGAAACTTTACTGAATTCATTTATCAGTCAAACAGCGTTTTTTGTTTTGTTTTGTTTTGTGGGTGTGTATGTGGAGTCTTTAGGGTTTTCAATATATAAGATCATGTTATCAGCAAACATAGACTTCCCCAATACCTTCTCTCTTTGGTTCAATTTCACCATTCCCCAACACTCAGCCCATATGCCCCTACTTTCTTGTGTCCCATTAGGTTATGGGCCACTCCTAGGGCTCCCATAACATTTCATACTTTCTTCTACCACAACACTGATCATATCATATTATAGTAGTCTTGTTACGTAACAGAAAGAAAGTCCTTAAAACAGAGACTATGATATTCAGGAATGGTTACTAGTAGAGAGTCAATATGATATTGTGGGAAGAGCATGAAACTCGACATTAAAAAGACCTGAGTTCAAATCATGACTGCCAATTATGAGGTGTGATTATGAGAACCCAGTTAGCTGGCAATTGAAAAGTGCCTCATGAAGTGTCTTGCACTTAGAAAGCATTGGGTAAATAGTCATTATTATCATTATTCTGCTTGCAATCCTTGGAAGATTATTTAACTTCTTTATTGAGGTTTTGTTTTCTTCTTTTGTAGGATGGGGATAATAATGTATTTAACCAAGCGGACATATGTAATCTGATTCCTCTTCTTCAGGATTTCTATTCTGCAATGTGTGTGTGTGTGTGTGTGTGTGTGTGTGTGTGTGTGTAGTGTGTGTTTGCTCCAACATCTCTTCTTCGTTAACATTCTTCTCCCTTGCCTTAAGAGAGGACATGCACATCTAGAACTATCGATGCAGGTCTGATTTGAGATCCTAGCTCCAATCTGATAATGTCAGGGAGTGAAAGTTCTTTAACATACTTCACCTATTTATTTATATTTGGGAATTTTCTCAGCTAGTCTAGTTCATACACCTTCATGACTTTTATTGTGTGTTTACTGACTAGGGGCTCAGTTTCTTTCTTTCCTTTTTTTTTTTTTTTAAGATTTTATTTATTTTATTTATTTGACAGAGAGAGATTACAAGTAGGCAGAGAGGCAGGCAGAGAGAGAGAGAGAGAGAGAGGGGAGGAAGCAGGCTCCCTGCCAAGCAGAGAGACCAATGCAGGGCTCTCAATCCCAGGACCCTGAGACCATGCCCTGAGCCGGAGGCACGGGCTTAATGCACTGAGCCACCCAGGCGCCCAGGGCTCAGTTTCTTTTATTTATTTATTTATTTATTTATTTATTTATTTATTTATTTATTTGACAGAGGGAGATCACAAGTAGGCAGAGAGGCAGGCAGAGAGAGAGAGGAGGAAGCAGGCTCCCTGCTGAGCAGAGAGCCCGATGCGGGACTCGATCCCAGGACCCTGAGATCACGACCTGAGCCGAAGGCAGTGGCTTAACCCACTGAGCCACCCAGGCGTCCCAAGGGCTCAGTTTCTTAAGGCTATTATAGGGTCAGGAACTCTCCCAATAAAGGCTACCTTCTCTGGTTGAGAAATTCAATATGGCATAGAACAGATTTTATATAACTAATTACTGTACCCTGTGTTATTATGATAACTGACGGCAGAGGATGCTTTAGTCAAATTAATCTCAAACTTTTAACTATGAAATACTCAATTATACAAGAGTGTAGATTAGGGCTGTCCAATAGAACTGTCTATGATGATGGAAAGGTTCTATAATCTGCTCTGCTGCATATGGCAGCCCCTAGCCTCCCAGTACAGCAGTCACTAGCCACATATGGCATTGAGCACATGAAATATGGTTTGTGTACTGAGAAACTGAATTTTAGATTTCATCAAATTTTAATGAATTTAAATCTGAAATGAATTAGCCACATGTGGCTAGTGACTGCTGTATTGGAAGGGATAATATTGAAAAGCCCCTTGTGACTACCACCCAGATTTATCAAAGAATTTTTGTGTGTGCTTCAGACTTTAAAAAGAAACAATGCAGTTACACATGCAGTTAAATTTCCCCTATAATCACTATCTGCACCCCCTGCCCCCATCTCACATACATCCCTTCCTCATCCGTTATAATCACGCTTCTGAGCATAGTTTAACATTTCCATGCACATTTTTATACTTGAACAAAATATCTATCCATAAGCAAGATGTTGATGTGTTTTGCACATTTTTAAACTTGGCTTATACCGTACTTTACATATATTTCTACAACTTGTTTTTTCCATATGCCCTTGGGATTCATCCATTTTGATATAGATAGTGCTAGTTCATTTCTTTTGCCTCCTGCATTCTGCTCCAATAAATGAACATAGCAGGGTCTGTTTACCTGTTCTCCTGCAAATGGAAATTCAGGCTTATTTGAATCTTTCACATTTACAAATAATGTTGCAGTTAACAGTCTCGTACATGTCCCCAAGTGTGTGAGAGTTCTTCTACAGCTAGGACTTCAGTCGTAGAGCACGTGGATTTTCAACCTTGGAAGATGTTGCCAAATTGCTCCCCAAAGCAAAGGCTTGTCCCAGCGTGCACTCCCACCAGCAATGCATGACAATGATGATGACTTCACATCTGTGAGTTTCCAGGAAAAAAAAAAGGTATTAACTGGATACCTCCACATACCTCCCTTATGATATGCACCGCCATTCTGTGCATTCTATCCTGGTCACAAATTTTGTATGAGAAATTGAAGATAAACTATTGACCTTCTGCAGGGTCTGTATTCTTCTGTTATATTAAGGAAATTTGCAGAAAGGGAAATTAGAGAATCGATTCCATTTACTATAGCACCAAGAACCATAAGATACCTGGGAATAAACCTAACCAAAGAGGTAAAGGATCTGTACTTGAGGAACTACAGAACACTCATGAAGGAAATTGAAAAAGACACAAAAAGATGGAAGACCATTCCATGCTCTTGGATCGGAAGAATAAACATTGTTAAAATGTCTATACTGCCTAGAGCAATCTATACTTATAATGCCATTCCAATCAAAATTCCACCAGTATTCTTCAAAGAGCTGGAGCAAATAATCCAGAAATTTGTATGGAATCAGAAGAGACCCCGAATCGCTAAGGAAATGTTGAAAAACAAAAATAAAGCTGGGGGCATCACGTTACCTGATTTCAAGCTTTATTACAAAGCTGTGATCACCAAGACAGCATGGTACTGGCATAAAAACGGACACATAGACCAGTGGAACAGAGTAGAGAGCCCAGATATGGACCCTCAACTCTATGGTTAATTAATCTTCGACAAAACAGGAAAAAATATACAGTGGAAAAAAAACAGTCTCTTCAATAAATGGTGCTGGGAAAACTGGACAGCTATATGTAGAAAAATGAAACTTGACCATTCTCTTACATCATACACAAAGATAAACTCAAAATGGATAAAAGACCTCAACGTGAGACAGGAATTCATTCCCATTCATAACTTAGACCTTCTATCCTTCCTTCTCCCCTTTCCTCATTCCCTGAATCTCTCTTCCTTCCTATTCGCTAAGGCAGCAAACACCTACAGAGGCATTTAAAATGTAATTGGACATTGAGATGAAAGGCACAGCTGTTTTCTTAAGGAGCTCCCAGCTGAGCTCACACACGGGCTAAACCCCCAGTGCACACAGGCTGTCCGCGGTGAAAGATGGAAGCATAGAGTTCATGGCAGTTTGTGTATCAGGAAGGGTTTTCTCTTAACAGATCACATCAAAGCAGAATAAAACACGGTTTGGGCAAAGAAACAGGCAAAGAAACACCTCTCCAGTCGAGGTGTAAAAGTGAAACAGAAAGCAGGGCATCCTCCAAGAACTGCAGGTTGTTCCCCACCATCAGAGCACAGTTAGAGTCCTAAGAGATGAGTCTGGGGGAGAGAAGCAGGGCGAGATGGTAAAGGCCGTTGTATGTCATGCTAAGGGGCTTGTATGTCATCTTGGGGGCAGTGATGTGCCATGAGTACTTGCTGTCTGTTGTTTCTATCTGCCAAGCATTCCATTTTCTTCCTCTTGTGATATGGCTTCCCTGTTCCCATCTCCTGTCAGAACTGCCTTTCCCAGTTCCACGTGGTTCTGGGGAGCAAGCCAGTCACAGCCTCCTTCCACCTGCACACTCTAGGCCTGACCAATCACACTTCCCCAAGCCGGCGGCTCAAGGTCTGGATATGTGATCTAAATGGACCAATCAGGGGCCTTCTCAGGAGCTATAAATAAAGATGAGGAGATGGAATATTACATGCAGTGTAAAGGCGATAAAGATTTTACTTTTAGATGATCATATAACATTCAGGAGGAGATGTTGAATGAATGGAAAGACGTTCTGTCCTGGAGATACGGATTTGGGGGCTGTTTACTTGTTTACTCACTTTCCGTCATGCCCTTCATTCCCAAGTAAGTCCTGAAAGCTCTGTCTCCAAAATTCATCCAGAATGTACCCATAATTCTCCATTTCCATAACTGCTACTCCAGTGCAAGCCATCATCTTCTGTCTTATGGGTCATTGCACTAACCACCCATCCTCCACTGTCTTGTCTTTTTCCTCCATACAATACACTCTCCACTCAGCAGAGTGATGCTTTCAAAAATGTGGACATGACAAAGTGATTCCCCCTCCTTACTTCCTTAACACTTTCCCAACAAATGTGGGGTGGTTTAACTTCCTAGAGTGCTTTACAAGGCTCCCATATTCTGGCCTCTGCTTCCTCTAGCTTCACTTTACAGCACACTTGGTAGCCATCCATTGATTCATTCATTCAGTAAGTATTTATGTGGTGCCTCCTACTTTTGGGGCAATGGGGATGCCCTGATAAACTAGGTGGATTAGGTCCCTGTTCTGACAGAGCTTACATTTTAGGGGGTAGGAAGACAAAAATCAATAATACATAAACACACTTTCAGACAGTCATCAGCATTTATGAAGACAATAAAATAGAATGATAACAAAACAGTGATTGGAACTGGATTAAATGAGTGACACTTAGGTTGGGAGGTTGGGTGACTTACTTTCTTTCTTTCTTTTTTTCTTTCTCTCTCTCTCTCTCCCTTTCCTTCCTTCCTTCCTCCTCCCCCACTCCCCCGTCTGTCTTTCTTTCTTTCTCCAGCCCGAGAGACCAGGAGGTTAGGAAAAATAAGCAAAATAATCTAATTTACATTAAAAATGGTTTTTTTTTTTTTTTTTTTTTTTTTTTTTGGTCTGGCTATTATGTTGAAATGCAGTGTAGAAGTCGAGGACAGAAACAGAAGCAGGGGGAACCAGTTTGGAGGTTCTTGCAAAATCGAGGTCAGAAAGATTGGGCGCTCCCTTTTTCTTTTTTAATGTGAGATGTGTTTCTATCTCAGGACCTTGCTTGGAGCCCTTGGCTCTTCCATCTTCTGGTCTTCCCCTGGATGCTTTATTCTTGCCATTCATGACTCAGTCCAAATGCCATCTTTCCTGTGAGGCTTCCCCAACCACACCTCATAAGGTAGGGGTTACTGTACTTTCCCTCTCTTTCATGAGATATTCAAATGGGGACCTGGGTATCAGTGAGCTGGGAACAAGGTAGGAACATCCACTTCTCAGCCTTTATCCCAGGCTCCTACCTGTTTTGAACTGTGAGGAACTATCTCCATAGCAGTGCTCTAAAATGCTCATATTTCATATAAAGTAACCAAAAGCTAGAATAATAATAGAGCTTAGAATAAAATCCAGAAATCAAGCGACATGCAATTTCTTTAATCAAGCTGAATGCCACAGAAGATTCTCTCTTTCTCCCTCTCCCTCTCTCCCTCCCTCCCCTTTCTCTCCCACTCTCTCTCCCTTTCTGGATCTTGGTTCTTTCATATGTAGAGTGAGGCCACTTAGAAGAGGAGGTCCTGGGAGACCTTCAGTTTTCCTGAGCTCTGCCCACTTCCTGCCCAGTGTCTACAGCACAAAGCTGCTCCATATAGTTCTGGATTGCTTGGTGCTGGCACGAGCAGAGAGGAGAGTCTACTCTTTGCTAGAAGAGACCATTTTCACATTCAGTGACTCTGGGGGCTTCACCAGAGACTCCACAGCAAGCCTGGAGGAGAACCGGAAGGCCAAGGGAGCTAATTAAAAGCACTTTGATTGATCACTGGAGGAAGGATGAGAAACAGAGGTGGGCCCAGGAGCTGTTAATGCATTCTGAAGCTACAAATTACTTTTTTGGACTCAGAATTGGCTCTACGGAGGGACCTATTGCATATGATGTGTTTGCTCTCCACCTCCCAGACTGCCATGTGAGGTTCTCCAAGGAACTGACAGAGAAGGCAGTCAAAGGACTGTGTACCTGAGGTGTGTGCCGAAGAGCAGGATGTTAGCATTTTGGAAGTATTTTGTACAGCCAAGGTTGCAGAGCAGCCTCTGAGTATCTTAAGAGACCAGCAATCAATGCACCATCAGTCCCTCTGTTGGAGGTTCCTCCCAGACTCTGATTCCATCCAGAAGGACAGTTGCCTCTGCCCTATAACAGCTATAAGTTTAGGACAGCATGTGCAAGGAGGGTGATCCTGGACATCTCTGGGAGCTTCTCCTCTTCTAGCCCAGACTCGATGATGTACTTCTTACCGGTTTGGACACATCACATCTCAGCTGTGTTTGAAGATCTATCCTGACTCTCAGCTTCCTGACTCCTTCATCTACCTCTACCTCTTAGTGGTCCCGTGGGGTCCTTGACGCCCTTCTGATGACTCAAATGCAGATCACAGATGTGACATGTCACCTGACTCTGAGCATCACACAGACATAGGATCAGACCTGTGAGACTGGGTTGTTGAACCCTGGCAGAAAGGATGGACTGGACCACAGGGTGCCGTGATGGCTGACTCCACACCCTACTGCTGCCTAAGCCCATCTTCCTACCTGCATACCTTCCTCACAGCTGTGTCCTCCAGGTCCATGACTTGACTGCTGTGGCTCAGAGACGTGAGAGCCATTCTGTGCAGGGACTAGGCCCCGATGGGGAGAGGGCAGGTCCTCAGTCCCAGTGGGTCACAGTCTCATGGAGTATGTTCATGGTTGGTAAGAACAGGGGGTTAGAAACAAATGTCCTGGGAATTGTGTGAGGAAGGTGGAAGGCAGTGATCAGTTTCAGTCAGAGCAGCAAGACCCCTGCTCCCTCTCAGCCATTGGCCACCATCTTCTACCATTTTGCCTTTGCCTCTCCTTGCTCTAGGTGTCCTGCCTTCTTGTCATTTCCTGACTGCGTCTGGCAGAATCTGCTTCCTCTAGGTCATTTCATTCAGGCCTCCTCCCCCACTGTCAGCCCTCTCAAGAGAGAGCCTCCCTTCACCACCCTGCCTGCAGGGGTGCTGCCCTCCCCTCTATTCACTCCATCAACATACACTGCTTACTTTCCTTACAGCACCTGCCACTATTTGACATGTTATGCGTGTTCCCTTGCATATTTGCTTATGTTCTGTCTCTTCCAATGAGAAGCAAAGACCTCTCAGGGGAGGGGCTTACTATTTGCACTGCTGAATCCCCAGCACCTCAAAGGTCACCAGGCACATAACACATGCTAAATGGATGCTTGTCAAATGAGTGGATAAATGACACAAAGGGTTGCCAGCATATGGTAGACCTTGGGCTGGCCTTGAAGGATGGGTGGGGTTGAATTGGGGAGGCATTCCAGGAGGAAGCATTAGTGGGGGCAAAAGCACCAAAGCAAAGAAGTGCTGGAGAAATACAGCAGGTGGGGGACTGGGATATTGGAAAGAGGAAGGCATGAGTGCTGGTAGCCAAAATGGGGAAGGTGCATGACAGAATGTGTAAGGAAATTCACGTCAGCCTGTGATTGTGTTGGATCCCCACCCATCCGCCTCTGTGCTTTCTCCTCCTTTCCAAACACCACATATCCTTCCAGGCTCAGCATCCCACCCGCCTAACAGACTGTCTACCATGTGCTTTGGAATATTGTAAATTTTGGTTGCAGTCTTGCCCTTGGCCCTTACTTGCTATGTGACCTTACTTGCAGTGTCCTGTCTCAGTGTCCCCATGTCATCCCTTCCACCACACATGGTAGCAGTGCTGCTGGCGGTGGTCTCTCACTGTTTCCCAGGACATCTTTCATCCATCACCATGAGCTTCTCTAGGACATGACTCTGCTTTTACATCAGTATTATGAAGAAGTGACCCTCAGGACAAGGAGGAAAGCAGAGATGAATCTGATTCCTGGTTCTATCCCCTTACCAGCTCTATGACTAGTATCTGGACCTCTGTGTTCTTATCCATAAAATAGGAGTCAAAATACCTCCCTTATGGGTTTGTTGCAAAGATTAAATGCAATCCCAGGGAAGGTGCTGAACACAAGGAGGTGCTCAAAACAATAGATCTTGCCTCCGTCACTGCCCGTTGTACCCTCCAACCCCCACCAAAGGTACCACAGCTTCCTGCAAGAACCTTCCTGCAAGACCAACTCCCTAGCTCCCGGTGGACCTGGACCACCCCAGGCAGCCAGGGCTCTTGCTAATTAATGGGTTGAATTTTCAAGCAACCTTAGCCTCTCAGAGGGGATCATCAGCTCCATTAATCAGAGGAGGCCTTTCCAGGTCTCCTGTAAGGCAGCCTCGGGCATTGTGCAAAATTCATCATAAAAACCCAAATGAGACAGCAAAAGTATGTTTCCATTTGGAAACTCTGATTACCCGTTTGCTAATGCAAGCTGGCGCTGAGACAGGGGTGACATTTTTATTCATTTATTTGTGGGTTGGTTTTTGTTCTTGCAGTGGTGTTTTTACCCTTCTTCTGAAGACTGACTGGAGCTCATTCAGCAAATAGGGTACGTTGATTTGCTTAGAATCTAATTACGTTCTAGAACAGCCAGGCATGGCCCCTTGCAGTTTTTCTAGTCTGCTTTCCTTTTCCAAAGCATGTGGGAAGGTGGACAGCAAAGAAATGTTATAAAGCAGTCATTTCTCTCGGATCTGGTAAATAAATGGGGACCAGAGTATATGAGTGGATCTATTTCTGAAGGTGAAAAGGCCAAACCATCCCTTTCAGTTGCCTACCCTGAAAACACTTCACATTCTGCTCACATAGGTCACTGGAAACTCTGTGTCCAGAGCAAACTCCGAAAAATGTACTTCTTCCTTCCCAGATCTACATGGTAATAAGTATTAATACATATTAAGCTTTTAATAGATTCCAGGCACTGTTCTAAGGACTTTAATTGTATTGTTTCACTTAAACCCCACAGAAACCTTATTTCTCAGTTGTATTATCGACATGAAACAGGTAAAGAAATTGAGGCATACAGAGACTAACTTGCCTGCCATCAGTTATTAAATTGTCGAGCTAGGTATCAAAACCAGGCAGAACGGCTCCAAAGCTGTGTTTTTAACTGTGTTAATGTATTAATGTTAATACTAACTTGTTAATAGGTATTATTAATATTATTATTAATACTAGCATGTTGTTGATAGGTTAGTTGACAGATAATAACAAATAATTAAATTCATACATTATGATCGGGGCTGACTCTGCTCTTGGTTTCCCAACTGATTTTCCTTTGAAATTCCTGGTTGCTTAGTTCAAACTATACTTCTTAGCATCCCTAGCAGTGAGATGGAGTCCTGTGATGAGGCACAGCAATGGAACAGGTGTTCAAGTCATGTGTGCAATTTCTGTATCTCTTGGACAATAAGAAGCTTCATTCTTGGACTTTTCCTGTTTCCTCCCCACTGATTGGATATGGTGATGACTGGGATAGCCTTGGGAACTTCATGCTGAAGGCAGAGCCACACTCCAATCCCACCCCATCCTGGTTCCTATGATGATTCTATGGGGCAGAGGATGGCAGTCTGCACTACACGGTTATGGAAGAGAGTCACGGATTTATTTGCTCTTTAGTTTTTAAATAAAATTTAAAGGTATTATTTATTGGAGAGAGAGAAAGAGAGTGAGAGCATGAGCAGGGGGAGGGGCAGAAGGAGAAACAGACTCCCACTGAGCAGGGAGCTGGACATGGAGCTTGATCCCAGGACCCTGAGACCATGACCTGAGCCGAAGGCAGGTTCTTAATGGACAAAACACACAGGCGCCCAATTTCTTTGCTCTTTAAATGACTGAAAGTTTGGGTCTCTTTGTTATAGTAGCCTAGCTCTTACTCCAACTAATATAGTCATTCCCACCTGCCTCTTTCATAGAATCAAAGGTTCTTTGCCTTTAAAGGTAATCTAGGCTAACTTTGAATCTATCACCTGATAGAACATAACATCTCTTGGAGACATTTAGTTGTAGATGGTTTACTTCCTATTGAGTCAGCCCCAAATCTCTACCACAGGAAGCTCTACCATTAGAAAGTTGATAACATTAAATTCTAAGGTAAATATAGCTCAGTAATTCACACGCATTCTTCCATTCTCCTTAAGGTCATATAAAACAATTGAGATTCCCTTTCCTACATCCAGAGCTTTTCATTTTCTGAGGACAATGATCATGACCCATGAGTGGTCTTCTGGGTTAAATATTCTATATTCCTTCAATTTTCTTCTTATGACATTGTTTTGAGATTTGAGACTGCATGGAGTGGTTGGCTAGAAAAGCTTATATCCTATTCAGTATAAAGCCTTTAGGTCTCTAACACAGGTTTAAATAAGCTTCTGGTATTTGGTAAAACAGACAGTTCAGCTCATCAAAATTAAAGACAAGTTAGGCAGCCTTAGTAGAATGAACAGACATGACATCTGAGGGTATTTGAAATGTCTGCCAAAGAAAGAATTCTTGGAGGTTTCTCCAGTGAACATTACTTGATTCAGACTCTCTCTTCAAGTTCACCCCACGATCATGTGCATTTGCCCATCCCTTATTTCTGTCTGTTCTGTCTCTATCTCTCTGTCTCACACACATGCACACACACACACACACACACACACAGCCAGGAGGCCCTGTTTTCCATGGCTGTGTCTTCCACAGGTGTTCAGCTCTGCTTCTGGCTGTCTTGTTCTTTCTGGTTAGGTACCCCTGTAAGCTCTGGTCTCTCTTCCTCTTCTTCAAAGGACACTGATCCAATCCTGGGGGCCCTTCCCTTGTGACCTCATCTAAACTGAATTTTCTCCCACAGGTCCCATCTCCTAACACCCTCACAATGGGGTTAGGGCCTCAATATATGAATTTTGAGACACACACCCATTCAGTCTTCAGCAGTAAGGAAAATAGGCCAGCTCTTTTCACACCCCAGATTGGAATCCCAACTCTGCCATTTACTAGTATGAAACATAAACCTACCAGCCTCAATTTCCCCCTCTGTGAAGTGGGGGCATGAACATTTATGTTGATGCCTTTAGTGATATCCACATGCTCAGGACATGTTACTTCTAATCTCCATCCCTTGAAAGTTGGTTTGTACTTCTTTCTAGCATTTGCCTTTGGTCATCAGTAGAGGTACGGTTAAACTGGAAGGGATTAGAAGTCAAATGTGTGGATAAAAAGAATACCAGACCACCATTCCAGTACAGCCAACTCGAGAAGAAGGCAAATGTCCATCCTCAGGTACACGTACAGTCTCTCGGTGTCCACTCCCTGCCCTCCCAAGGCTCATGGCTGTTTCACAAATGCGAGGAAGCAGTACCAGGACAGCTGAGTGCTGAGCCTCCTGCATTCCCCCAAAGTTGGATGTGAATCCAAACTGGCCCCCTTTGAGTGCCCAAAACAGACCATGATGCTCTATGGTGTTCTTAATAAAAAACTGTTCGACTAACATGTATTTACCTGGAATCCCATGTGCTGGACTTTCATACTGGAGGTTGAGGAGTTGCAATTACAATGGTGAATAACAGGTGCCACCACGGCTTCACTTATGCTGTTCCCTCTGCCTCAAACACCCTTTCCCCTAACACACCTGTCTGCATGGCAAACTGATATTTCAAAACTCTGTTCACACATCATATTCTGTTCATGCCTTTCCTGATCCTTCTGGGTATCATCACTCTCTCTGTGTTCTTATGGCATTTATTCATGATCTTATTTTAATACAGCAATTTAAGTTGTATGGTTTATTACAGAACAGGAAGCCCCTCCAAGGCAGGGACAGTGCCTTAATATTTGTCTTTGGGAGATCTTGTATGGATCTCAAAAAATGTAGATTCTCAATAAATGAATGAGTACAAGGATAAAAAAAAAAAAAAAAAAAAAAAAAAAACGTTTTCTGTCCTGGAGATCTCAAGGTCTAAGAGGGGAAGCACAGTGATTTTCTCTCCATCCCACAAAAGGAACAAATGGTTAAGTTTTATTATGTCCATTTTATGGGTGAGGAAACTGAGTCCCACAGAGATTAAACCACTTTCTTGAGGTCACACAGTGAGTAATAAGCAGACTGGAGATCCCAACTGGAGATGGAGTTCTTCCCACTGTTTCATATACACAATGAACTATGGTATGGTGGTCTGCAGACTCCTATCGTTCCAGAAGGAATCCACACTCTGCAGGGTTGAGAGTGTCAAAAGACTAGGGGGCACAGATTGCATGGAGCACTGGGTGTGGTGCAAAAATAATGAATACTGTTATGCTGGGAAAAAAAAAAAAAGACTGTCAGTTATTCCAGGTCTGGAAGAGATGGAGAAGCCTCAGAATGGATATTAGGGAGGCAGTGGCTTCTCACTGGTCAGATATTAAAGCAAGACTTTGATGGGGCTTGGGATAACCTGGCTGATGGTAAGACCATCAGCCCCTGGATGGGAACTCTGTCAAATATGTCTCCCCCCACCTCACCCAGGGGAGCCACCTGAGAAGCCTGGGAGGGAATGTGAGACCGTATTAAATCCAGAATATCCATTTGGTAGAGTGGAAATGCCCTGATGTTTGATCCCATTTACCTGAGTAAGACTTTATACCCAGGCATCTCAGGTTCTAAATTACATGTCACAGGCAATTTTGCTCTCTGGACGTGACACAAGGGGCTGTCCTTTCAGGGAAACCAATATGAGCTTAGTACTGGGCATCTCCATCTCAAGGAAAGGGAAGTTCCTTGGTTTTGTACTTTTAGCAAATCTATGCTGAGCCTCTCGGCAGTGCAGGGCCCTGTGGTAAGTGTTGGGGATACAGGCAGGAGTAAGACGTGGATCCTGGTTTTAAGGGGCTCAGAACATGGCAACACTAACAGCTACAATTAGTCTATTCACTCCGTCAACAAATACCTGTAGTGTACCCACTCTGCCCACAAGGCACCATGACAAACACTTGGAGTCTATCAGTGAATGGGATAGACAAAAACCCCTCCCCTGTTGGAGTCTGCATTCTAGAGTGTGGGGAGAGCAGCAGTAAATAATACAATGAATGAGTAAATTCATTCATTACTCATTAAATGAGTAATGAGTAAACCACGTAATATGTCAGAAGATGATAATGTTTATTAAGATGGGGATGAGGGAAAGGTTAAAGAGCTGGAGAGTGCTGATAAGAAGGAGGTTTGCACCTGCGAAAGGTGGAGAGGTGGATATCTTTCTGAGGCAGCCTGTGGTGGGAAACATGAAGGAGAGAATGAGCATGCAGATATCTCGAGAACGCACTCTCAAGTGAGGGCACAGCCTGTGCAAAGATCCTTGGGTGGAGTGTGTGCCTTGTAGGTTTTGAGGTACAGAGGTAGGGATCCCTGTGGCTGCAAAGGAGAGTGCAAGGGGAGAGTCAGAGATGAGATCAAAGAGAAAAGTGGGGGAGCACAGCATGTAGGGCCTTGTAGGCTATTACCAGTACCTCGGCTTTGATTTTGACTGAAATGGGAAGCTGCTGGAGGGTTTTGAGCAAAGGGGGATGTGATCTTACTTATAGCTAGAGAGAATTGACTATTCTTAGATCCTATCAAGGGTGGAAGCAGGGAGACAGGTGAGGAGGTTGTTGACTAATCCAGGTGAGAGATGGAGGTAACTGGATCTACTGGGGCCATGGAGGTGGTGAGAGATGGTCAGGTCCTGGGTATGGCATGACTGCAGAACCAGTGAGATGTCCTAATGGATCAGGACTGGAATGCACTAGAAAAGGAGGATCAGGATGTTAGCCTGAGCCCTGGAAGGTTGGGGAAGCTGTGTAGGGAACAGGTTGCGGCATGAAACTACTAGTTCCCTTTGGACACATTACGTTGGAAGTGCCTGTGAGGCATCAGAGCAGAGAAGCCAAGTGGATGGTTATCCACCAAAGCCTAGAATCTGATGTGTGTGGGAGCAGATTTGGAGGGAGGCTTGGGCTGGAGGTACAGATTAATAGAGCACTTACTAATTGCCAACACTGTATTAAGCATTTTATATACTTTGCCTCACTGAATTCTTAACACAGTCCATTTCCTCATTTGTTGGGAGGAAACAGAGGCTTACATAGTTTCAGGTGACTAGCTCAAGGTCATGCAAGGAAGCAGTTGTGTAGCCAGGTCTCAAACTCAGTGTCACTGTGGGATGAACAGTGGGCACTGGGGCAATCGATCCACCAAGCCTGGCTTATGCCCTGTCAATGGCTATAATGCACTGGGACTGAGCTTGGGGGCAAGGAGGGTTTGTGGGGGTGGTGATGCTGCAGGGCCACTTAAAGATCAAAGAAACACTACAAGTTGGTATGGGTTGGATGAGTTAGGGACCCAATCCAAAGAACTCTGAGGCTGCGAAGCCAGCGTCTAGAAGGATTAGAATTAGAGCCAGGGAATGATGGGGGTGGGAAAGGGGAACGGATTGTGGGGGGCCTTGGGACATCCTGGCTCTGGTTGTCTAGCCTCAGACTCTCTCTGCTTCTCATGAGTCTTTCAGACTCACACTGGTGAGTCTGACACACGGAGACAGACATTTTACTGTAGATTATTCTCTGTATGACACAACCATGACATCAGAACAGTCTGGCAGGTCTAAGGATGACTCGCAGAACAAAGGGTGTCTGTTAGCGCCCATTGTAGATAATGGGCCGTTAATAGGATCCAGGTGAGACCACTACCCTGCGGATTTCCAGAGTCCCCTAACCAGGATTAAGTAGATAATGAAAGATAATAAATGTCCTCACCAGATCTCCGTGCCTATCTTTCTTTGGATACTTATTTTCATCCAAGAAAGCTCTTTGCCTTGATCTTACTTCAAAATTCGGGATTAACCAGGTTCAGAATGGAACAGTCAAAGGTAAGAAGACATTAAATTATAATCCCCTAGTGTCTGAATTAATCTCTCCTAGCATCCCTGACATATATATATAGTTTTCCAATCTCTTCTTGATTGCCTTCAGTATTAGAGAATTTCTTAGACTCTTTATGGAGAGAAGACAAGTTATGGCTAAAAGCGAACAGACTTTGGAATTAGATGGATATGTGGGAACAAGCCCCTCTACTGATCCATCCGTTACTCAAGCCCCTTAATTTTACAGCAAGTTTCTTCATTCTTGCCTTCTGGTGGCTCATCCATAAAATGGAAATGCCATCTCTTCCTAGCTGGTTGGTTCAAGGACCTAGTGAGGCAGGAATGTTCTATGGTCAAGAACATGGGCCGTGGAGTTAGACTGAGTTCAAATCTCTGCTCTGCTCAAAATCTGTGTATTCTTGGACAATTTACCTAAACTCCCCTAGGCCTCATTTTGTTTAGCTCCAAAATGAGAGCCAGCATAATGCCAACCTCCTAAGCAGGAAGGGCTACTGCCAGTTCATGCATCACTTGGACATGAATTAGAAAATGTTCTCTTTCCTCCAAGTGAACACAGCTCCACACCTGGGCTCAAGACTTGGCAGGCACTGTGGTCCCTCAGCCAGGCAGGCCTCTTTCCGCAGAACACACATGCATGATGGGCCATGACAATCTGCTTGTGGTGTTATTGTGATGATTAATTCCTGTGAGCCACCCAGAACATTGTCTGATGCACATAATAAGCACTTACTACACCTTAGTCAGTATCATGATGTAAAAATATTAGTTCTTTAGGCAGCCTGTTTTACTGGTTGGGACTCTATCCTCTTGCGTATTCTGAGATGAAATCTGTCTTCTAACAAATAGACCTTCACCCTAATCCCTGTGGCTTCATAAGCTCTTCTTTGCAACACTGTCAGGTGGCTATTCTTACGGAAGAGTAGTAGAAATGCCCCCAGTTCTCCACCTGTCTCCGTATTCTCCATATCTGTGCCCTATGCCATCGGGCTTTTCCTCCTGTCAAGGTTTAGAATCTATTTTTCTAATCCCAAGAATCTGAGTTGGCCTTATGACTTGATCTTTTGTGTTTCCACTCTCTCGGAACATTGCTACCACTCCACGAACAAGTCCAGGCTAGCCTGTGGGATGATGGCAGACATGTGAGTCGTTTCTGTCTGATGTGGTTCAGGACTTTCTGCTCCCAAAATATTTAATATTTTAAGCTGAGGGAGTTTGAGAAAATGGCAGAAGCAGGAAGTTCACATTGACCTTGTTTCTCTCCTTCTCTTCTGCAGCAGGTGATAGAATCCTCATGTGAGAGGTGCTCTCCGTGTATCTATAGGAAAGGAGCATCTTTCCATCTGGAGGCAAAGGGATAGAAGAATCCAAACAATCAGGCCTTACCATTTCCCTCAGTTTCCTATATTTAACCTCATAATCTTTGCTCTATCATATTTCTCTATGGCTGTCTACTCTTCATCAAACCCAGCATAATAACACTCGGGTTTAGCTGCTTCTTTGGGTCTTCATTTCCTTATGAGGTCTCCTGGGTCACATAAAGCATGATTAGATAAATTTATATGCTTTCTCTTATTAATCTTTGCTAGTTTAATTTTCAGACCCAGAGAGGATCCCTAAGAGGGTCGGGGAAAACTTTTTTCCCCTACACCTTCATTGCCACAGCTGATAGCCAGCCAAGTGAGAGACCTGTGAAAGAAAATGTCCTAGATGAGCCATGCCCCAGTGGACCCACCCCCACCCAACCACAGACACTACACTAAGACTGGCTGAGATTAGCTCAACCTGGCTCACAGACTTGTAAGAAAAAAATCAGTGCTTATTGTATGCCTCTGAGCTGCGGGGACTGTTTGTTATGCTGCATCATTGTGGCAGGAGATAGCTGATGCAGGTCTGGACTTATTGGTGGCTGTATCCAGCCAGACTGTGTCCCAACTGCAGACAGAATTCAATCTGCCCCAAGTCATTAAGGGCCTCCTTCCCCCTTGTCCTATTACCCACCAGCTCTAAATTTATAAACCTCCCCCACATCTCTCTTGAGCCCTGCCCCTAAGGCCAAAGTGATTTTCTGTTCCCACCAGTTCTTTCTCTGCCACCTCCTAGATGAGACTACGGGGACCAGGCTTGGTCAGAAGGAACGCAGCACCAGCCCTGAGGCTTTCTCTCTGTTGGTCTCGATTTCAAAGGACATTTGATTCTGGCACTGCTGCAGAGTTCCAGGCTTAATGACATCTCAGTGCTCCCACTAGAAAAGCCCTGGTTTTTCCAAGGGTATATAACTTAGCTATTATGACTCACTCTAGGGTAAAACTGGGCAAACAAGTCCTACCGCCTGGAGGCGATTTTGATTTTTAAATTATGAAATAAATCATCCTGAGCTTTTATGTTTTCTTGGGGTTTGTTTTTGTTTTTCTCTTTTGCTCCAAAACTTCCACAGTAGCTTTCTGGTTTGGGATTATTTATCACTTGGTTCTCTTCTTGCCCAAACCATATTTGTTTTGTAAAATGACAAATCACCCTGTACACTCCAGGCCAGAACCTTGTGCTGAGCAGAGCATGCCTGCGTGAAAGGGGTCAGAAGTAGAACAACAGGGGTTAGCTTCACTTCTGCTAAGAGGGTAAGGGTTCTGGGAGTAGAAGAATAAAAGAAAGAAAGAAAGAAAGAATTCTCAAGCCGTGTTGTTATGCGGATTGGTTTGAATACAGCTTGATGCTGAAGTCCCTACTTAAGCAGACCTACTTTTCTTATGTCCAGGTGTTTGTTTTCCTCATTTAAAAAGTTTCCACAGATTTTTTTGGTAAACACCAAATGTTTTTAACCAGAAATTACACCCCTCCCAGAAGTCATGGGGCCACTGTTTAGGGTTGTCAAATCCATGCATGTTCCAGACTTGTCTACAGAGTAGGTAGATATGATGTCTCACAAATTCACCTGTTCCTCTTTTTGTGAAATAGTCACCACTGCACACGCAAAATTCTATTTTGGTTAATAAAGCAGAAATTTTTTTTAAAAAGCACCTCTAAGTTCACAGATTTTAGTCATTATACACTTTTTCAGTTAATGAGCCTTAAATATATGACTTCTACTGTGGGAGAAGAGGTTGACTACACTTTATTATTATTATTATTATTATTATTAATTATTTTAGATTATAAAAGAGTCTTCACACTTGAAATCTTTAGGAAACAATTTCAGATGTGGAAGAAGTAAGGATGTCTGAGCATTTGGGCCTGGCAAATGCCAGGAGGACTAAGTCTTTTCCTCCTGGGAGATGTTGGCCAGATTTATGGATATGAGTTAAGGTCACTGCAAAATTTGCAAGTCTGGGAATACAACAACAAAATAGTCAGTGGTAGGTTCCTGGCTGGCTTGGAGCCATGGCCCCCAACTGTGTGGTAGCTGCCTGAGGACCATGACTCATGGTAGAAACAGAAGGGGAAGTGGCAGAAGGCGACAACATGGTTACTCCATATTACTTGCAGTCAAAAGCAGTCCTGACAGTGCAGATACGCCCAAGTGCTTGTTGGATATGAATCTGGATTGCACTGCACATCTTGAGGGTAGAATTCAATATTGTTCACATCTCGGCTCCCCACAGCCTTTAGCATAGAGCCTGTTGGGCTCAAAACACGTTGCGTTGAGCTACATTTCCTCTGTTCCCTGCCAAATAAGAAACCTGAATAAATCTAACTAATCTTGTGGCTGCTAGTCCCTGCTCCAATCTGTCCTTTGCACACAGACACCAGACGGATGACAAAATTCCTCTTACTTATAACTTTCCAGGGCTCCCATAATAAAGTAGAAAATTCATTTATAAGGCAATCAAATTTCTCAAGAACTTGACTCTAACTTGTCTCCAACCTCATCCCCTCTACATCCCGGCCAATCTCCCACTCTGCACACACCAGTTTCTTCATTGTGCTCTCTCTAGGCCGGGCATGTTCCCAGATGGTTCTCCCAGCCTGCGGCATCCCCTGCCTCCCCTCCATGCATTCAGACTCTCCCCTCCATGCATTCAGACTCTCCCCTCCATGCATTCAGACTCTCCCCTCCATGCATTTGAACAAGCTCCACTGCCATGTGTATTCATTCTAATGAGGAGGAGCAAAGCCTTGCTTGGAAAAGACAAGACAGAGAGAAGCAACTTTAGAAGAGTCAACAGATGACTGACAGTTGAACCAAAAGGACATTTCAGCAAAATCAGATAGGAAGTAGCCTGTGCCTAAGACCACGCACTTGCAAGAATTTTAAAAAGATTACCGCGGAGTTGGGTCTTCCGCTCAAGTGGGATCAATCACGTCGTGGACTTTGACACTGCAAAGCCCTAAGATCAGAAGCTTATTTGGGGAAACACATCTTGGACTGCTACACCGACACTGTTGTGCTGGGTTTAGCAACCGGCCAGAGCCCCTCCTCCCACAGGGCTCCAGAAAAACGTGATGGAGCACAATATTATCCTTAATTGAAAAATTGCTCTTGCACCTGCGAGTCGTAAACTCTCCACACAGATGGGGGCCACACGCCCACTTATGTGAAGGCTGCTCGAAATTCAGAGCTGTGCAGGGGCCGCTGCTTGGCTCCCGCAGCCTGTGGGGTGTTTGCTGCTGTTGCTCAGAGCAGGGTGGGTGAACATATGCACGTTTTTGTCTCTCTTTTGGGGGAAAAGCAAGGGAAGGCACCTGAGGGTGTAAAACCCCAGTCCAAGTTCACATGCAGTTAGAGGAAGTCCACCAAATATAATTCGTGTGTTGTTCACTCAGAAATTCCCTTGGAAGGGAGCATTTCAGGGAAAGCTGGGTGCCGAGCAATTTCTTTTTGGCCAGAAATGTGTGGAGATGGCCTTAGGTGTGTTGGCAACAGGAAATGCAGAGAATCTGTACTTACCGCACTCCTAGCTGCAAGGCGTATTGCATGCCTTCTCATTTCCTCTTTGTAGTAAACAGAGAGGAGGATACTGCACTTCCCACTTCACAGATACAAAAAGCGAGGTGCTAGGAGTTGACATGAGTAACCAGAGCAGGCGGGGAGAAAACAGTGGTGGGAGGTTCACGTCCACACACAACTAATGTTCCACAATCTCATTTCTTCATGCAACCAGGATCCGAGTGCCTACTGTGTGCCAGGCACCTGTCTACACCCTGTACTGGAGACACATGCTCCAGATAGCAAAAATGAAAGATGAGCTGGACAAGTCCTGACCATCGACTGTGCAAGACCAGCGTCTGTAGGGCGTTTTTAACTTTCCCCAGTTCACAAGGCTAGCAAGCAGGGGTGTTGGAACTAGAACTCAGTTTATTCTGGCTTCCAAGCCCATGCTCCGTTTACTGCTTGCCACTTCAGTCGGGATAGGCTTGTGTCTCATTTCCGTGTCCATGACCATCCCTGAAGGATCCCTCTCAAGGCTCAACTGCACTTTCCCACATTACAACCGTTCACTGTCTGCTGGGTGGTTATTAGCTGATCCAATAAATTAGTCTGTGCCACAGTTTGAATAGACACCTTAATGTCTTGTGGAGCCCAGTGAGCATATTTGCATCTTAACAGCAGCTTTTAATTCAGCCCAGTTCACCTCAGCTTAATTCAACAAATACAACGAGGTTCCAGGTTTGCTATGTACAAGGCATTTTGCTATGTGGTATGGGGGAGACAGAAGGTGAAAATGACCCAGAGTGTCTCTTCAAAGAACTCTCGGGTTCTTGGTCAGGGGTGGGGGAATGTACACAACAACCTAAATACACAGAAAAATGGTGCCAAGTAAAAAAATATGGAAGGACATTATAGAGGCACGAAGAAGAACCATTTTATCTTTACCCAAATGAATGACAAAATGTTTAAGAAAAAGGTAATGAGGGTCCTTGTCTCCCAACCCCTGAATAAAGAGACTGAAATTCAAGTTCAAAAGCTGAAGACAAAGGTAATCGAGCTTCAGAAGACATGTGTTAAAAGAATTTAGGGGCCAGAGGTTCCAAATGAGCCAGCCACCATCTGGAACTCTGCAACCGCTTACAAACTGATTTTCTGCCTTTTGTTTTAAATTTTCCAATCCATTCTTTTCTCTGAAGAGCTGGAGCGATCTTAGAGAAGCTCAATTCTGTTCATTATTCTCCTGCTTAAAACTCCGAACTTACCCTCCATTGCCTTTAGGACAACATTTGAACCTCTCAACATTTGTGAAGTGGCTGCCAAAAGAAATGACTAATAATATCCGGCAGGACCTCTGCTCCTGCTCAGCCATGCACCTGCTACCGAACACCTCAAATATCGTGTTCAATAATGGGGCCTGTGCTGTAGAGGGACAGAGACACGTTTAAGCCCAGGCAGAGGATATTACGAGGACATTAATAGGACTTAAAACTCATGTCATAAGAGGAAGATATAAAGGGCCTGGAAATATTTAAATGAGAAGACCAGATGATAGTACAGTGACAAGGGAAGCAACAGCTGAGGGTGTAAACCCAGTCCTCAAATCTCTTTAAAACTTCCTGTGCAAGAAGGTGGAATCTTGTCCTTTTAGTTTCTGGAAAGTAGAACCAAGGGTAAGCAATGAAGACCAAAGGGAGTAAGATTGGAGCTTAACTAAAGAATGTCCCCACGACCAGAGTGGGTCAAAGATATGGATAGTATTATGAGGTATCCGTTGAGGGTTATTTACCGTGATAGCCTTGAACTACCTCGGTCTCCTTCCCCAACCTTATCACACTCACCGCCTGATATCACTGACACCGCTGAGTTTCTGAATGGATCTGAACTAGAGGAGACAACAATCTTGAAAGACAAAGCTTTTGTCATTGTCATTGCTATTCTGAGACAGTGAGTACATTTTTTTTTTTATTCTAAAGGCTAGACATTGAATATCAAGAAGAGAAGCTCGTATGGAATTTAAACCAGAATCCATCCTTTGAAAGGAACACATGATGAAAAAGAGCTGATATTTTTTTTTTACCACCATTCATTCATTTATTTATTCAATGAATATTTATTGAACTCTTAGTATTTGCCAGGTTTTATTCAAGACAGTTGGGAAATGGAAGTGAACAAAAACAAGAAGTTACATGGAGTAAGGTAGACAGGTAGCCAATGTAAACCTGACTTAAGAAACAAATGATGTGGAGCATAACAAATAACACGGAGGACATAGGGAGATGGAGAGGAGAAGGGAGTTGAGGGAAATTGGAAGGGGAGATGAACCATGAGAGACTCCGGACTCTGAAAAGCAATCTGAGGGTTTTGAAGGGGCGGGGGGTGGGAGGTTGAGGGAGCCAGGTGGTGGGTATTATGGAGGGCACAGATTGCATGGAGCACTGGGTGTGGTGCATAAACAATGAATTCTGTTATGCTGAAAAGAAATAAAAAAAAAAAAGAAACAAATGATGTATATGTTAGAAGGTGAGGGGAACTATGGGGAATATGAGAAATGGGCTCAGGGTGCTGGCTGAAAGGGAATTGTTATTTTAAAATTTGTAGCCAGGATAGGCCTTATTGAAGAGTTAAGATCTAAGCCCAAACTTGAAGATGGGGGAGTTAGTTCTTTGGATAGTTGAGGGAATAGTGTTGCAGGCAGAAGGAACAGCCGATGCCAAGGCTGAAATTCGAGATTATGCTTTTCAGATTGTGTCAAGGAAAAGTAAGGGGCCACTGAGGCTCCAAGGAATGAGGGGGAGGAGCAATGAGACAAGAGAGAGCAGGTCGCAGGAGAGGAATCCGAGGGGCCTTATTGTTTGTTGTCAAGACTTAGGCTTCTGGGGTGACTGGGTGGCTCAGTCATTAAGCGTCTAGCTTTGACTCAGGTCAAGGGCTCCCAGGGTCCTGCGTTCTAGCCCCGCATCGGGCTCCCTGCTCAGTGGGAAGCCTGCTTCTCTCTCTCCCACTTCCCCCTGCCTGTGTTCCCACTCTCTCTGTCAAATAAATAAAACCTTAAAACAAACAAAAAAAAAGACTTTAGCTTTTTCTCTGAACAAAATGGAGAGCTGTTGGAGGAGTTGTAGCAGAAGAGGGTTGTGATCCAACTTGGTTTATAATGAGATCACTCTGTCGCTGTTGAGTGAAAGCTGCAGAAGAGTGGGAATGAGGTGGGACCCCAGGTAGGTGTAATTGTAATAAACCAGGGGCCAGAGATGATGGGACAGAGATGGGTACATGGTCAGATTTTGGAGGTACTTGGACGATAGAGTCACCAGAATTTCCCAATGAACTGGATACCAGTAAGAAAAAAAAAATACAAAAACCAAAAAAAACCAGGAGTCAAGGATGAGTTGAAGTTTTGGGGAAAGCAACCAGAAGACCCTACCTGCGGTGATGGGTAAGACTGAAGGGAGCGTGTGTTAAGTCCGGGGAGAGGCCAGCAGTCCTGTCTTGGACAATTTCAGTTTGTTCTGCTTGTTAGATATCCAAGTAGAGATGTTGAGCATGCAGATGACAGACAAGGCAGGATTTCAGGGGACAAGTATGGGTTGGAGATACAAATATGGGAGTGGTATTTATGGAAAAATCTTTCCTTAATGCACCCTATAGTTACATTCCTAGAAAACTCAATGTATATTAAATTCAGTGTATATGAAGTTCAGGGTACATTAAAGCAATGCAAAAAAATGCTTTGTTATTTATTTGGAATTAGAGTCTAAGCACAGGTCATTATAAACAGCAAGAGAGTAATGCAAGAGGAAGGAATCTTTGTGTAGGAATGTCTCCAACATTGTAGGGCATTTAATATGCCTGGACTCCACCTAATAAAACCTGACTAGTGTCCCCAGTTAGAAGGAGAGTTTAAAAATACCTGTGCGGGGGCACCTGGGTGGCTCAGTTGCTTAAGTGTCTGCCTTCAGCTCATGAGGGTTATGATCCCAGAGTCCTGGGATTGAGCCCTGTGTTTGGAGCCCTGTTCAGTGGGGAGGCTGCTTCTCCCTCTCCCTCTGCCCTTCTTTCCTGCTCATGCTCTATCTCCCTCTCTCTCAAATAAATAAAAGTTTAGAAATATAAATAAGATTAAAATAGCTGCATACATTTCCCAAATGTCCCTTGAAGGGGATTGCAACACTTCCCTCGTGAAAAATCTCCGCTCTGCACTCTCTACTCCAGACCTTAAGGAACATGTGTGCACCAGAGACAATTCTGTATTTCCAGGCAGACCTTTCTTGCATTTTAGGCCCAACTAGTTGCCAGACACCTTCACTTGAGTGTCTTGCCAGCAACTGAAACCCAACACGTCCAAAGCAGCATTTATCTTATCATCGGGCCAAACTGCACTCTTCTCCACCATTCCCATAAGCAGCACATGCAACCACCTCATTCCCCAAAGCAGACACTAAGGCATTATCCTTCTATTCCTTCTCCCAGCCCACCCCCTAATTTAGCAAGCCATCCCAGCTTTACCATTTCTACCCTCTGTATCTCACCAGAGCTCCCACCACTTTCTTCCAAACCTGCTGCTATTAGCAAATCTAGGCCACCATTTGGGACATTGCAACATCCTTCTCTGGCTTCCTGTCTTGTCTTGATTCTTCCAATGCATCTTCTCCCCTGGAGAGCTGGAGTGATCCTTGGGAACTACTCAAATCAGATCATTAGTTTTCCTGCTTGAAACCCTGCAATGATTCTCCATTGCCTTCAGGATAAGACTCAAACCTCTGGACAGTTGTATATTCTTTCATCTACTCTTCCCCTGCCCTGTATTGGGGATATTTCCTATCCTTTATTCTCAGCTATACGTATTTTTCTTCAGAAGGCATTTCTTATCCCCTGCCCCCAAATCTGGGCAAAGTTCCCTTCTACATGCTCTCAAAGTGTCCCTGTTCTCCTTCTTTTGCATATTTATTCTGTTGCCTTGTAACTGCTGTTTATTTGTCCTCTCTTCACTCAACTGTTAATAACACAAAGGCAGGAATCTTGCCTTTTTTTCCTGCTATCTTCCTAGTGCTTGGGATGGTTTCTGAAACATGGAAGTTTTTTTGAAAATGACTGAGTGGCCATGGAAGGATGGTTTGATGGAAGGATGCAGAGATGGACAGATGAGTGATGAATGTTGGAGTAACGTTCAATAATAAGCCTGTGAGATGTGGTCTCCTACCAATCAGAGTAGATGCTGACCATAAGAAATACCACCCAAATCATATGCACTTACTGAACATTAGCCCTGGGTGGATGGTTGGATGGATGGATGGATGGATGGATGGATGGATGGAGTAAAGCTCTGAGAAATTAGAAAAAATAAAATACTGAGAAATGAGTCCAAAGAATGGATGCTCACTTTAGTCCTTCAGACAAGACTTGGAAAAGACACCTTCACGTGGACATCTTGGTCATAATTTCAGAGTAAGAATCCCTATCCTGGGATCTGTGGGTAGTGTTCAGGGTGTTGTCCACAAGCCTATGGCAACGGCAGGCAACTTTTCCATTAAACTTGTTGATTTTAACGGCATGTGACTCCATATCTTTTTACTAGGTTTCCAAAGGGGTTTGTGACCTAGAAAAAGGTTAAGACCACTGCTTTAAAGACCCAGACCATCAAAGGCAAACACTGCCCTGTCTTTGAAGCTTTGCCCACCACAGTGGCTTTGAAGCTGAAAGGGCCATTCTCAAAGGTTTTTATGTTCAAGCAGGGGCCTGAGATTTTTCTGATGAGAAACTATTTTTGACTTCTCTGAAGCCTCCTGAGAATGGGACTAGCAGGTGGAGGGGTGAGGTAGGGGCTGGTTCTAAAGTGTGAGTAGGCGATGGATGGTATGGGCAGGTGCTGTGGTCTGCTCCCCTGATGGGGACCCTAGGGAGCTCCAGAGAAGGAAGGCATGTGACAGTAGCATCCTGCTGAACAGTCAAGTCTGTTCGACTTTGCATTTGTTTAGAGATTTTACAGGCAGCAAAGATCATTTGGAGAGGCCCAGCTCTAGTGTGGAGCAAGGACAAAAGGGTAGCACATCCTGAAAACTGGATTATGTTAAGGCAGCTGACAAGGGCCCTTAAAGAATTGTATCGATGGCCCGATGGACTTGTCAGAGGCAAGCTGGTAGTTCAGGGAGGAGGAGCTGCCATTTCTGCTACTGACACTGTGGATTGAAAACGCTACATAACCTCTATCCCCGGGCTTCTTCCAAAAGGAGGGACGCATCTTCCCTCTGGGAGACCACATCTTCCCATATACTGGGAAGTATAGATATAAATATATGTATGTATTTATAATATGTAAATATAAATACATATTTATATATGCCTATGTGTTATATATATAGATCAAATGATATATATATATATATGTGGGTTATCTATATAGATAGTGTTATATATATAGATCAAATGATATATATATGATATATATATATTTGCATACATTTCTCAAATGTCCCTTGAAGGGGATTGCAATACTTCCCTCGTGAAAAATCTCCGCTCTGCACTCTCTATCCAGACCTTAAGGAACATGTGTGCACCAGAGACAATTCTGTATATATATATATACACAGAATATATATATATATATATATATATATATATATATATATATAACACATAGGCATATATAAATATATTTTTTTCTTTATATAATGCATATACACAATTCTTTTCCAAAGAACTGCAAAAACAATTATTATTTTATAAATGCACTCATTTATACACAATTTTAAATGATATCAGATGTGCACAGTTCAACCATGGCCTCAGGAGCCTTGAAATATCCAATCTGGTGAGGCCAGATGAGCCCCAAGCCAAATAAGGTTCAGCCTTCCTTGACTCCAAGGCAAATGCATGACCTTCTCCAGCCATTGTTCCATGACAGTCACATATTTCCCTGGGTTAAATCATTCCATAATTTACACACACACATGCACGCACGTGTCAGGAAATTGTCCTCTACTAATTTTCCTTTGAAACAATCAATGCTTTGCCTTGGGCAGACCCATGCTGTAAGTTCCCAAGCAAATCAAACTCTGTTCCTTTACAAAGTGACAGGAGGCCCCTCTGCCTGGCTGGAGAGAAGGGAGGGCACCAGCCAGGCTACCAGGACGTGTCTTGTCTGTGACGACAACCTGTGGTGTCCAGGTTCCTTCCTGAAAGCACGGGGCCACAGACTTTAATTAACTTCCTGGACTGAGCCTGGCCGTGGCTAATGAGGCGACTAATTCCCTGGCAGGAGCAGCTCCTCGTCCTGTGGTCAGGAGACTCAGAGACCTGCCCAGCTCAGCCTCTGGGCTCCTGGCCCTCACCCCTCGTATTTCTGCACATCTCTGCCCTCTGCAGGGCGTTTTTTTGCCTGGACTGCCTTCTTTGACATGAAAGGCTTTATTTTTGTTTAATGTGGTCCTGGCGGGGATCTCATACCCCTACCCAGGCAGACTCCAGAGGCCCTCCGGTGTGTGCATGTTGTGTGCGTGTTGGGGGACATGGGGCTTCTTCCCATATCATAGTCATTCTGTGACTGTCACTCTGGAGTCCACAGCATAACAAAGGGGGAGAGGAATATGAGATTACTTACCTGGTCTTTTTTGAGGGACATGAAAGTTTCTCCTAGCTCACCCTCTAAATACTTGTACAAATTCTTGAGGTGCCTTTAGGGGTCCGAATCCCTCACTCCACAAGGAGACCTAAAGGGAAAGGGGGAAATATCTCACAGATCAAAAACTCTTTGACCTGAATTTGTTTATGAAAGGACTCACAGGAAGAAGATGAGGCTGGTTATCTGAAGAAGGCAAGCCACAGGGACCATCTGGCCCTGCTGGACTGCTGGCAGTAGCCGGGCGGAGTGCCTGGGTCAGGGCCGTTCCCCAGAGCTGGGTTGCACAAAGCAGAGGAGGGTGCAGAAGGGTGATTCCAGCCCAGAGCCAGGCTGGCACTTCCCCGGGTGGGAACCGCATAAAGGACAAGGCAGAAGTGAGACATTCTCCAGGGGAAGCCAGGGCCCCACTGCTGGTGTGCTGGGCACTGCTTCCCTGCTTCAGGTGGGTGTTTTGAAAGAATAATTTCTACAAGCCTCATTTCGTTGAAGCCTTGACAAGAATTGCTGATGTTTACCTGAGAGCTTGTTGACTTATAAGGGGTGAGGGAGATTCCTTCTTCTCCATCTCCAGGGTCTGGTGGATCAGAAAAGAAAATGGTGTACCAGGAGGGCCAAAGAGTGTGGAAAAGGGCTCGGGGCTCCAGACCTGAGCTTGGTCTGCTTGGGCCGTGCGGCTGGGCCTTGGAGCTCAAGTTCTCCTACTGCCGAGGCAGAGCGGACTTGGGGTAGCAGGGTTTAGTCAGGAAAGCTAGGACAGCGTTCTGAGGAACGACAGCCCGGGTACATTTTATTTACCAGCCAGCCTCAATGTGAGCAAACCTATAATCTAGCAATCGAAACGCCGCACCATTTCCCAACAGGGGTGCCAGGTATTAGGATTTTTGTTTTTGAGGTAGAAGCCATCCCCCACCCCCTCCCACACCCCAAATGCTGATATTTCCCGACAGGCCAACACTAACATGTAGGAATGGCTCCCAGATCAGCGGGACCCTCCTTCCCACCACTCAGGTCATTTGGAAATATCACTTCACATCTTCCAGCCTGCTACCTTATCTCTGGCCTACAAATGACATGTCTGGGTGATTACAAGTATCAGATACAGGGTGGGAGTCTCCCCTACTCTACAGTGACGTCTCCTCTCTTCTGGGAAAGAATGTGCGTATAGGCTGCAAGAACCAAAAAACCAGAAAATGGTTTTATTGAAAGTTCATCTACCCAGGGGAGGGCAGCACTGAGGCAGGTCCCAGGACCCAGCGACACACCCCATTCATACCCATAATCTGAGCTGTAGGGACAGTAGGAGCAGAGGGGAGCTGTGTCCATTTGCCCAGCAAGTCACATGGTGAAGAATAATGTAGTTGGGAGTACTTGGCCTTACAGAGCCTGGGTTAGGATAAAAAGCTCAATTTATAGCAGCGATTAGCTATTATGAGTGATAATTTGATCTAGTATCATGCTCTCTGGGAAAAGATGAATGCTTTCCTAAATCTTTTATACTGAGAACATTTTCCTTATTACCAAATAAATTTAAGTTTCAAAAAACATGCTTTAGAAAGGCAGAGGTTGCCAGCCGTCCAATTATAGCTATTGGTTGAGTTCAAGAGGTCTCACGTTCTCAATTTATTTGGGGGACACATGCTGAAGTACAAGACACACCTGGATTTCTAACACAGTTAACGTTTGTTTGTGTCAGTTTCCCTTCAGCAGAGGTACCCAACCATTACGGCCCTTGCAGGGGGCCGTGTTCTAGGCAAACGCAATAGACTTGGAGTCAAAAGGTACAGCCTTTGTCCTTGTCAACTCTGATGTCATAGCACTCTGTGCCTCTGTTGTCACGTCTTTGAGATGAGTATAGGAAAGCCAGCCTCACCTCATTCCTGCCAGGGTCACATAGACCTTCTCTCTGATGCTTGGCACATCAGAAATAGGATACTCAATGAAGTCACTTGCAGTCGAACTAAAAAAAAAAAAAAAAAAGAAAAAAAAAAAAAGAAAATTCAGTGAATTAGGAGTCATATTTCCGGCCTCTGCTTCCCCCACTTAGAAAATGTGGAGCCAGGCCAGCTTCGGATCCTCTCATTTCTGTCCTCCTGCATTTCCATGCTATGATCGTAACTGAGAAGCCAATGCTTCTCAGAGTTCATAACAAGAAAATCTGGATTGAATGGAAGGATCACGAACAACTGAGCCACATTTAAAGAGAGAGCTAGAACTCACATTTAGGAGATCCGAAACCGTTTTTCTGACCCAGGACACCAATTCTGACTATGCCGTTCTGAGTATTTTTCACACCCAACCCTGAAGGCACAGGGAAAGGTGAAAGGTGTTCCTGGGACTGTTGTTTGCAGTGTCTGGGGGGTGGAAGCCTCCTAAGGATCCATTCCTGGAAGGAATGGCTATGAGCAATGAATGGATGCTAGCTATAGAATATTAGTTAGCAGTAGTTAGGAGCAGCCAACTAGTTATAGACACAGCAACACAAGCGTGGTCTGATAACCATAGCTGAAAGAAAAAGGTAAGGAATGGAAGCACCCTTATTCAAGCAATGCCATTCCTGTAACTTAAAGACACCAGTGCTCATACAACAAAATTATGTATTTATAAAGCTATACATATGTTCAAGAATAGCTAACAAACACATCAGAATGGCTGTTTAGGAGGGGAAATGAAGTAGTTGGAAATGGAAATTGTTTTAAAGAGGACACACGAGTCAAGAAAAAAGGAACAATATAGCAAGGACAATAAAAGTCAAAGTCTTGAATGGCAAGATTTCATTTCTTTTGATGGCTGCATAGTATTCCATTGTGTATATATACCACATCTTCTTGATCCATTCATCTGTTGAGGGACATCTAGGTTCTCCCTGATATGAGGAAGTGGTGATGCAACATGGGGGCTTAAGTGGGTACGAGAAGAATAAATGAAAGAAGATGGGATTGGGAGGGAGACAAATCATAAGTGACTCTTAATCTCACAAAACAAACTGAGGGTTGCTGGGGGGAGGGGGTTTGGGAGAAGGGGGTGGTATTATGGACATTGGGGAGGGTATGTGTTTTGGTGAGTGCTGTGAAGTGTGTAAACCTGGTGATTCACAGACCTGTACCCCTGGGGATAAAAATATATGTTTATAAAAAATAAAAAATTATATTAAAAAAAAAAGTCAAAGTCTTGCCATCAGGATGTCAATGACCCACATGGGAACATGTTATTTCTGTATTTTGGGGAGATTCAGAATATATGGAGAGAACAGAAAGCAGGACCTCAATCAGAGTGAAGCGATGGTCAAGTTTTGTGTGGATAGCATTAAGGTCTGGAGTTGGGTCATGGTGCTGGGAATTTTCTGTGCACCTCTCCAGATCTGCTCTGCATACTTGTGCACCTGCTCTGCACCCAGGAGGCAGGCTTTTATCAGCAGCATCTGCCTGTATTCCTTGTCCTGGGCTTCCTGATGGTTTTGGCTAATGGCCGAGGTTGGCAGGAGATAAGTGGGAGGAGTAGGGAGAATTTGGGTTGTCCAGATTCTTAGGTTCCTCCCCACTAGGTCTTTGTTTAGTAATGTTGTGCTCCTGACCTGAAAGTTCCAGTTCTAATTGGCCAGTCATCTCCCAAGATTCAGCTCTAGCCAGTTCTGGCCACCATTCCCACCCCTTGTCCCTTCTAGACCTAAGTGTTTACAGCTTCCTATTATGGATGACCCCTGATGTTTCACCCTTTCTTACTGTTGCTCCTGATGTATGCTCATGCATTTGTAAATAGTTCTTTCTTTAAACTCTTAGCTAGCACCCTGATTTATATGGTGACTGCACCAGAACTAGTCCAATAGGATTCAGGGGCTGGTGTGCTCATGGATCTGGTGAGTGCTCTGACAGCTTCTTCACTGGAAGAATGAGACACTGGTAATCTGTGGCCTGTGTTGGCGTCAATTACTTAAATTATTGCTGATCATAGCATTGGAGAGAGTGCTAGTAGAAACCAAGGCTTTAAGAGATGGAAGGACTGAGATACTTAGTCACTATGGTAACGATAGAGATCTCAGAGATGTCATATGGGCAGGTTGCATCTGGTGGCACTAGAGAGAAATACAGAGAAAAGGATACAATGGAAGACTTGAATGTCCTTGAGAGGTCACAGGGTAAAATTAGAAAGCCCCTATGGTCATTTTGAATGAGTCTCTTATGTCCATGAATAGCTGCTGGTAGTCAAACTCAGGGCCAGATTATAAGGCCATGGCTTTGCAGAGCCAACAGCTGCTGTGTCTCTTATATTAAAGGAAGGGACTGGAGGACAGAATGAGGCCCTAAGACATGGATCAGGGATTTTGGATAGAAATAGCTGGAACTAAGAACTCCCCTTGAAGGTTCCTTGTGGTCCCTGTCTGCAGGGAAGACTTCCCAGACTCAATTCCTTTCATTACCTCCACCCTGGGATCTGTTGGATTCTCAGGACCTAGCTGCACGATCTCATTGCCTCCAAGCTTGGGATGACAGTCAGTGTCTTGTTCAGAGAACTACAAGGCCTGCTCCAAAGGGAGGGAGCCTATTGTTGTAGTTTAAGATTTAGGTTGGATTATTACCAGCAAACGAATACAAATAGCAAAGTGTTTGCTGCTATTTTTACCAGATCTATGACCTGCTAGATTTGCAGTGTCTTGCTGACCTTTTTCAACAAAAGTCTGGAGATTATAGGAGCCTATTATAAGAGTAATAGATCATGGGGATTACAATATATGATTAAATCAGAAGAAATTTTTCAATGAGGGACATTCATTTAAGATTTGAGATTGATGTATTAATGTAAATGAGAGAGAATGACAGTAACTGTCTACTGGATTGGACAATCAAACACGGATTCGGTAGCACCCTCTAGCATCTTTTCCTCAAATTGCCAAGAGCTGAATCCTGCCAATAATCTGAATGAGTTTCTCCATAATTTCCATAGAAGAGCCTAGACCAGGCAACACCTCGAGTCTTGTAAGACTCCCAAATGGAGAAACTTCACCTTCCTCTCCTGTAGGCTTAGTTGGTTATTTCCACTTCTGAAACAGAGGCCATTGTTGAATTCTGATTTGGTACTTTTCTTTGGGGGACAAGTCATCTACCTTTAATGTGGGTAGATTTCATTATATTTCTTTTCTTGTGGAGGATGTAGCAATTTATATTCAAAGGAGTGTGTGTGTGTGTGTGTAGATAGATAGATAGATAGATAGATAGATAGATAGATATTCTAAATATAAAGTAACCTTACCTGCTTGCAAGACTTCTGCCAGCACCACCAGTCATGGACTTATGAATATTTTATCTATTGCCATGGTGTCCTCTTCCCCTGACAAAGATACCTATTTTATGGTGAAAGAAGTACACCACTACACTTACATCCATTAATTTCCATCACTAAAGAGAAGCTGGTTTGATAAACTGTTGGGATGCCCATTGAAGCACTTATGGTGCCAGTGAAAGACAACACTTTAAGAGGTAAGAACTTCTAGGGTGTAATACGTACCTTAAATCAGCTGCCTGTATATTGTGTTGTCTCCCTCCTGTGAAGGAATGGAAGTGAGAGTATATTTAAGGAATTTTTACTTCTTTTCCAACAATCTTACCCTTAGAATGTTTGGAGGTCTAAGGGAGGAATGCTACTACCAGGAAACACAGTGAGGGTTTTGCCCACCAGGTAAAAAGATTAGGAGATGTTTTGTAGATGTTATTTTTAACATGGTAGAAGGAAGCTATGGTTATCAATCCATGCCTTATGACTACTTAAAGAAGCATGGACTGTAGCAGCTAAATTTGGGGTGAATTAATCATTCCCTTGCCTTCTTTCCCCCTGCCCCATTACCTTATATGAAGAATCCTCTCGGTGTTCATAGTTTAGGTTTAAGGTGGGGAGTGACTGAATTGATGTTATCAGGTGATGATAAAATAGCTGGGAAAATTTTTGTTTCTTCTACCCATTAAGAACAGGAATTTTCCATCCAAAGGATAAATAAAAGAGAATTAAAGTGGACAAGGAGGAAGTGGATTACGTTGGATGTTCTTCATTTGCTGTCCTAGCTGCACTTCCTACACTTCCATGGCTCTTGTGTGCCCTGAGAGACTGACCTCTGAGGATTGTTGGGTTCCTGTGAGATTCAAACAATGAGAGTCATTGACAGGAGACTGGAGAGGGAAGGGGAAAATGACTTGAGTATTTATTCCTTGTGTCCCTTCTGGGTTACACTTTGGCAATAAGTGTTTTCTTCTAATGAAAACCACAGTTCCAGCTGGGAGGCCATGACCTCTAAGTACCACAGCTCTCTTTATTCTGAGAGCAGCCTCTTCCCCTGCCCCTCTGGTGTAGGGAAGGTAAAAGTGTTCACTGTTGCTGGCCCCAGGGTACCTCACTGTCCCTTGTGGGCTTCTCTTTCTGCCTAGGCTTTTATAAATAGTCTCTTCTTCAAACTCCATTCTTTTGTTCAAACCATCTGTTTCATGTTGGGGCCATGATTTCCATGAACAACTTTGCTTTCCTTTTTCTATTCAGAAAATACACACAATTTAAGTTTATGCTCATGAATTATTTAGTATAGTTTATTATAAAACTTGTTTTGTGTTTCACAAAGGATGTTCAGCAAACACTTTTTGAATGGAATGCATGAGTTGTGACCTGAAATCTAACAGGATCATCCTTTTCATAGAGACAAAAGCTAAGGAACCTTCAAATATAACAAGTTAGTACCAGTGTCTAGAAGGATTTATGTGACTGGCCGGAGTTCATTCAATGAGTTAGAGAGCTCAGGTTATAGGATGCACAGTTCTGAATTTTCCTCAAAAGGCAAGCTGGCCAGAGTTTTCCCTTTACAGGGAGAGGAGAGAAGGAGGGAGAGAGCATGTTGGATGAAGACCTTCTCTGGTGAAAAGGTTGAGAAGGTTAAATACAACCTTCTGCAAGTAATGCCTGCCCAAGGTGCTCAAGAAGTCCCTGAGCTTCTACTCTGGTCCCCTGAGAGCCATCAAACCTGGACCTCCAGTGACCAGCAACTCACAAGTGGGTTATTTCACTTCCTGTCTGCCAAACGCAAAGCAGATGCTATTTAGTGTCCATCAGAATATCTCAGAGAGAACGAGTTAGGCTTGCAGAATGCCTCTGGTTATTTTTAAGACCTTCAGTTGACTTTAAAGCAACATAATTGGCTAAATGCAATCCTTGGCTTTGAGAAGAAGCTGGTGTGAGTTGGTCATTGAGGCAGTGTGTGATCTAGCTTTCCTCAAGTAGAGAGAGCGCGGGACCATGGTGAGCACCAGATTTCTTGAGCCCGAAGTCCCTTCATGACTTGTACCTTGACCCCTGTAAAGTACCTGCCAAAATATAGGTCTCCATGTTTCCATCTGTCTATATGTTTCTCTCTTTTAGTCTTCTCCAGAAAGATAGTCGCTGGAGCTCTTTATTTTCAGCTATCTTTGGCTATTCTCTGAATTCTCTAAGATTTGATGATGTCTTTCTGATTGATACCTATGAATGAATTATTTAAAGTGAGATTGATAGAGATTTGTAGAATGTGAAAAGAGCTTGTGTTATGTTACATTAGGAAAGAACTGTACAATGCTATATATATAGTATGATCATAACCTCTTAAAATATACTCAGGAAATATAACAGCACATGAGAAATGGAGTTAATTTTTATATGTATTAGAAATAATTTTTAAAGGGAGTGTGTATTGCATGTATAGTGTAAGTACTAACCTTATTTAAAATAGGTTTAGGGTCACCATTTGCAATTGCAGAGTTTGTCCAGGGCTCCGGGCACCTGGCTGAAGAGGTCAGCTGGGCCTGAAATTCAGACCATGCTTGGCCATGGCACATGGACATTTGTCTGCCTAGAGGAGTCATTATTTCCAGTCCCTATAGGGTCTTTAGAAGAAACAGTGGCATCTCAAAATATGAAGCTGGCAAATAAGCTGATTATCCTCCTAATGGTGAGGTTGGAGTCCTAAATAATTTCTCTAAATGGGACTGTTGTGTTTTTTTTTTACATGTTCCCAGTCCTCCGAC
Organism: Mustela nivalis; assembly: GCF_964662115.1. Taxonomy (NCBI): domain Eukaryota; kingdom Metazoa; phylum Chordata; class Mammalia; order Carnivora; family Mustelidae; genus Mustela; species Mustela nivalis. The sequence continues at coordinate 12,117,839 of NC_139026.1, forward strand.
ATAATTTAGAAGCCCAGAACAACTTTCGTGTGACTGAGCAAATTCAATCCCCTGTGCTAGGAAGACACACCAAATTCAGTGGTAACTTTGCAGCCTAAAGTTTGATTTTGGTGAAACGTGGTAGGTGTCTTGGATCATTCAGTGTTAAGACTCTCTGAGTAAAAGTAAGTGTTTTTCTCACAGGAAGTTGGGCTGATTCTATCTGGTGCAAATTAATCAAAAATTTCTTAGCCCAGGTTTTGCAAATTGAGTTCTGCAAGATGTTAACATGATTTATAGCCGCACATCCACACACAGATGATGGAATGATGATTTGTTCTAAAGTTTACATAAAAGAATACTAAATTAAGTGCTAACTATTTTCTCAGAGGCCTCAAAGGTCAAGAACAACACAATAGTCTGTGGGGGCTCCCATATGCTGAAGAGTTGTGTTTCCAAGGACAGGAACACATCACAGCTCACACTGCTTCCCCAAATCCCTTCTATCGTCGGTAACAGGAGAGGTTGGGGGTGGATAAAGGACTTGGAAAGATTAAAAAGTAAACACTTGTCAGAGAAAGAGCTGCCAGGGAGCTGTAAGTCCCTACTTCCCTCTTCACCAATAGCGCAGGGGTGCTTCCCCCTAACTCCAGCCAAGCAAGGAAAGCTTCAAGAGGACATTTCAAGAACTTGACATGTGTTCCCTGGGGTTGGGGAGTTCAGATCCTGGCATCCGACTCACATTAAAAAATTCTGGAAATGGGAGCTGGGGTAGACACCTCTCCAGCTGGCCTGAGAGCAGGAAGAGCTGCTCTGGGAAGGGTCCGACTTCTAGGGTTTTGTGATATAAGAATTATATTTCTGGAGAGTCAAATGTGGACCCCTATGAAAGTCATATGACATCAATTCATGAGAAATATTCTCCCCAAAATAGGCCATCTGTAGGGGTAGAGAAGGAAGTAGAATTAGAGAGGGGGCCAGGAGAGACCAAGGAGCCAAGGGGAAAGTCATCAAGGGAATAGATCCAGCAATCCAGGGAGTTTACAAAGAACCAACAAAGATGCCGAAGAAAGGCAATGTTGCTTCTGGACAATAATCTCATCTGTAAGGTTCCAACATGAAGTGAAAACAGGGCTTGTCAGAATTTCTCACAACTGCAGTAGTCTCGGGTACTAGCTGGTGAGTGGAGGAGAAGGCAGTATGAAAAGGGAAAACACACAGAAAGGAACTATACTTCCCTTTTGCATTCCAGATTCTCCACCTCAGTTTGACCCGAACAGGTGACAGAGAAAGATTTTAAATTGTTTGAAATTTGGAGTTTCAATATTTCACTGGGTAATATATTTAATACTAAGGCAAAGCCTACTTGTTAAATAACATATTTTATAAAATTAGGAGATCTTCATGAGATTTCATCACAGACAGGGAGGAAGAAGTCAAGAGAGGGGTTCAAAGGGAAAGGGGTGTGAAAGAACATAGTGAGTTTCTGCTCATGTTTTACCAAGTTCTGTTCATTTGATTGGCTGGTTGTGGATGTCTAACTGTAATATCTTGGTTACTGATCTCACCTGCTGATAAGAGCAGCCTGGACGAGGGGCACCTGGGTGGCTCAGTGGGTTAAAGCCTCTGCCTTTAGCTCAGGTCATGATCCCAGGGTCCTGGGATCAAGCCCCATGTCAGGCTCTCTGCTCAGCAGGGAATCTGCTTCCTCCTCTCTCTGCCTGCCTCTCTGCCTCCTTGTGATCTTTGTTTGTCAAATAAATAAATAAAAATCTTAAAAAAAAAAAAAAAGCAGCCTGGACTCATGCACCCGTTACAACAATATTATCAAAGGAGCACCCCACCCTCCTACTGCTGGTGATGATTTCACATCAAAGTTACCAACTCCAATCATTTATGAGGTTTTTTTTTTCTTGTGGAAGTATAATTCTTACATGGAAGGGTACATTTTTCTGTCCCCCATATTCCAATTTTCTTGTTGCAATTTGCTGTCCCTCCTGTTGTTGGTTCTTATGGCAAATAGCTATTTTCTGTTGGTTCCATGGGACAGACCCTGGTGACTCCTCCCTTGTCCCTGTGACAAGGCTCTGCTTTCCTCACGTCCACAGTAGCAACGTTGTGTGCTGAGATGGCTACTTGGAGCAAGAAATCTAATCTTCCCCTTGAAATAGGAGCTGTTATAGCTTCTATCTCTTTCAGGAACTAGCCATTTCTCTTGGGTCCTGGTGCGGACACTGCCACCAATTGAGAGTTCCTGCAAAGTCAGAATTTTCAGTGTTAGCACCTATGTTTAGCTGTCTCCTCATGTCCCGAGACCTTGCACCTCAACCACCTGGACTAGTCTAGCTCTTTCCACACATTGCCACTGTTCCCAGCTTCAGAGAGGAGTCTCTTTCTTCTCTTGTCCAAAGCCACTCCCTGTACTGACCCCAGATTAACTACTTCTCCAGGATGACTGTCAAGGCAATTGTTAATTTCCTTCCCGAGAGTGCCCTGCTACCAAACTCGAGTTATGTCCTTTTGGCTCCAGCAACCTAGCAAGACAATGACAAAATTTACTTTTTCTAGGGTTAAGATTATCACTGGCTGCCTTTTCACTTAGGAAGCTAAATATATTTATGTAATTGGCTTAATCATTAGGTGATAAACTACCTTTACAATGTATTGTAGTATGACCAACTGACCACCACATTAACAGCATGGGTTGTTATGCATATTTCCTAGAATTTCAATATACTTTTATGGTAATACTAGTAAATATTTCTATGATTCAACTGATTTTCTGTGGATCTATGGCAAAAAGAAGGAAACTTTGAACCAATTGTGGAGTCTCATGCCCCTCTAATTGTCTAAATCATACAAAAACTTGGAACATGGTCCCAAGTGAAAAAAACAATTGTACTTTATAATGCATGAGCCATTGTTGGCATTCCATCAATGCATAAAAGTTGTGACAGCTTCCAAAGTATGATATAGTTCAAGAAATACTGTATTAGCAGATGAGTGCATGTTGGTAAGTAGGAGGCAGATGGGGGCTGGTCAGGTTATTTCAAAATCATGTGTCCATTGTGCTAAGGTCTTGGTGGCAAAGAAGATGAACAATCAGAGTTTGCTTAGCAGTTAAAAGTGTGGGAGTTTTAGAAGGTGCCACAAAAGATTGTCATTTATCTTGCTGCCCAGGAGGTGTGGACAGAGCTCCTGTGACCTGCAGAGAATGAGTTATGTTTGTCTTTCTGCCTGGAGGCTCTCATCAATTATGGGTTCTATAATGCTAAACGGGGTGCCCTGCTGGGGAGAAGGTGAAAGGTCCACAGGGATTTCTCTCCGTGCTCCTGAAGCTGTCCCTGAGTGGGTGGACCACATAATCTAACAGAGCAGTCAAAAAACCAAAGCCAAACAAACAAAAAGAAAGGAAAAAAAGGATTCAGGGAAGCAGTAGAGGGATTAAGACCATTGTCGTACTAGTGAATTGTTGAGCACTACGACCAAAACTTGTGATGTACTATATGTTGGCTAACTGAACATAATGAAAAATTCAAAAAAGAAAAGAAAACACCTACCCCCCAAAATAAATAAGCAATAAATAAATAAAATAAACAAACCGTTTCCGTGAGGCTGGCCGGAAGAGGAATGCAGTGTGGGAGAGCAAGGGAGGGGAAAGTCTTTGAAGAGGGAGGGCTGGCAGGTCTGAGGCTCTGCTTGCTGAAGGGGAACCTGTGTCTTCTGGAAAAGCTATCCCAGCTCATGCTTGGAAAGCAGGTTCAGGGAGGCTTGTGACTCCAGGGTTGGTCTGGATGTCTGCTGAGCTGTGTGAGGTGTCTGCACACAGAACAGACACGCCTAATCTGGAGGAAAGGTGACTTCCTGCGCCGACTTGCCCATCTCCCCAGATGTGTCAGACCCAGTGATCACTACCCACTTCCTACAAGCTGTGTGGGCGAAATTTGTCCAGCCGTAAGCAGCTTGAAACTTGTTTGAGTATTAATACTTTGATGTCTGGGGAAGAAGACTGAAGACCCTCAAGATGCAGATATTGACATTTCTTCTTTCTCCCATGAAAGGGTGATCATTTAGAGTAGAAGGGAAGGTGTGTGGAGTGAACCTGGTAGAAAATTTCAAAGAAATGGGCCATGGCCTTCTAGACTGTGTGTTGAGATACCGGAATAATGAGCTTGCAGCTGCTAGAGGCTACTGGGAAGGAGAAAAAAAGGGTCTTGTTAAAAGTGAACTTCTCCCCTGATCAAGGGGGCTTTCAACTGAAATTTGAGAGGTATGTAGGAAGGACCCAGATAAACAGATGTGTCAGGAGACCATGGAGGATGAAGGGCATGATCTAGAACAGCTATCCCCAAATGTAGGAGCTTCAGTTCTGCGTGAGGTTCAATTAACCTGTGTGAGGTTAATTGTTGTTTAGCTAAAAAGGGTTTTGTGACGAAGGAGGAGTGAGAATCCCCAGGTTACACCCTAATCAAATTTCTCTAGGGAAGGTCAGCTCACACCACATGCATGGTGACTTTCAGAGGGAGTTAGAGAGAAAAGTGTCCATAACTTCTTTGGCCACGGAATATGTTTTTTTTTTCCCTTGTCACTGAGACCTATTAATATTTTATTTAAAAAAAAAAAAAAAGCTGATGATCCATGTCACCCCATTTGGGAAACATGGATCTGGGGATATGTTGCCATTCTACAGAATTCTCTCCATCTTCTTCCACAAGGAGTAGGTCAGTTGGCATTTAAAAGAATTCAATAAATAAATTCCTATTCTCTGCCAGAGTTAGAAACTGATCGAAGGTGACCAACTAAGCCAGAAGGAAGAACATCCAGGAGTCCCTTTGTTACTAATCAGAGCTTGGCAGACAATATGGCTTAAGGTCTTTTAGTCATGTGGTGCTTTGGACTGAAATGTGTCCCTCAGAGTTCAGATGTTGAAGCCCTACCCCCAGTGTGATGGTATTTGGAGACGATGCCTTTAGGAGGTAACCAGGTAACCGTATGATGGGTTAGTGCCCTTATAAGAACTGATCCCTGCCACAGGAGGACGGGGAGGAGGTGGCCGTTCATTGAGCCAGGAAGAGGGCTCTCACCAGAACCCCATCATGCTGGTACCCTGATCTCAGAATTAAAGACTCCAACAGCTGTGATGATTTAGCCATTCAGAATGTGATACCCTGTTAGGGCAGTCTGAGCTGGCTGTGACATGTGGCTTCCCAAAGTGAACACCACCCACTCAGTCATAAAGAACCCTGGAAATATGCAGCCTTCCATCATGGAAAAGCTTACACTTCGCTAAGACCTGACTAGAATCCTTATAGGTGAGCAGATCTCCCATGCAGGCCAAGTGTGTCCTCCCAAACTCACCCATTAGAAGAGTCATATGCTCTGCTTTAAGGTGGCGAGGGTGAAGAGTAGAAGGCAGCATCAGGGATGGATGAGGACATGCTCTTCCCTTACAAGTTTTCCATTCACCAAAGGAGAAGGCAAACTAGTGAGGGAGCATTTGGAATGCCACTGATGTCCTGTGTGACCATGGAATGAAATAAAAAAGAATTGAGAGTAATCTCATGGGTGTGCAAAGCCTGACCTGGTGCCTGGCGCATTGCGAATGCTCAGTAAGTATCTGCCAACTGCATAAATCTGTGAGAAGTACCTGTGTCTCCCTGTCTGCTCACGGAAACTCCAATGAGCTCATTAAGATGAGTAAACACTTCAGTGTACGCTATTTCATACCTATGGGCCCATCTTGACAGCATATCCAGGACCACATGCAGAGAAGAGAAAAGACAGCTGAGTACATCCCAGTTAGTTAGAGTACTAACAGGGAGATCAGAAACTCAGTGTGGATTCTAAGGATTCTTGGCAGAGATGGTGGGAACTGGGGGCCATGGCTCTGAGACCTGGAAAATTCTGATCCTTATAACATTCTTCCATAAGGGATTCTTCTGTGAACTCCTGCCCTCATTTCCACTGTTTTCCATAATGATTAATAGTAAAATTCATAAAAGGCAAATTCCAGAAGGAGAGAAACAAGAAAGATTCAATGGGGCTTGGAGGGAGAGGAATGCCCAGGGACAGAGCAAGGTGGGGGACCCATGGCAGAGAAGAGTGAGGTATCCGAGTTGGTCAGGTCAGAGAGGGGCCCTGACCTTCAGCAGTTACAGGACTCAAATATGAAATAGAGGGACGTGACTTGTTTAAATAAAATATGTCTGAAAAGATGGCTTTCCAGATAATGACTCCTGGGGTAGAGAACATACACATGCAAGCTGAAGCTAGGGTTCTCTCATACTGAACTCATCCAACAGCAACTGCAAGGTGCACATTGCCTAGAGAACCATAAATTCGTTCATTAATTAAATAGACAACTTGCCTTACTTAGATCTCTGTTGGTTATAACACCACTGAGAATTAGGGATGCATGTAAGAAATAATCATTGCTGAGCTTCCCTTGTTGTTACAGGTGTGTGTGTGTGTGTGTGTGTGTGTGTGTGTGTGTGCATGCACGCGCATGTGTGTGTGCATGTGTTTAACCCTCATGATCCTTATGATCTTTGGCCTCTCAGTTTACTTAGGTATATGCTACACACAAACATGTTCAGATCATGGTCTAGGGTTATCAGTGCGACTGCCTGTGAATTGCAGGGCAAACAAAGCTGCATTGGGGTTTGGTTTTAAAACCAATTTCTTCTTTTTAGCTTGCAACAACAAGACCAACTTTGAGCTATTAAAAACACCTTTAGCTCTGGAATTTTGGAAGAAAGACAGCTTTGTTATTTTGAGTCTGAAATTCTCTACTCTGAATTCTTTCCTTCCTTAAAGAAATGATTGTTATTGTAACACGATCTCCCGACCGAAGTTGTATTTTCTGAAGAACACAACTTTCACGTTTTATAAGAGAACAAAGAGTATTCAGAGCGTCTATGATGTGACAGGATCTGTTCTGTTTAGTGTCTTACCTTAGATGTCACTTTTCTTGGAAGTCCCCCCTCCCCCATCTCCATTCCAAGGTTGGACTGTATCTCCATGGGCTATTGTTGTGTATTTATAATTTGGCCACCCCCTCTGGACTAGACTTCACCTTCCTAAAGGGCAGTAACTGTGTCTTGTTTACTGTCTTTGTTACCTAATACAGACCTTCAATAAATAGTGATTGAATAAATGAATTGGCAAAAGGCAGGTTTTCCATGAGATTAAAGGGAGAAGGAACAGATGAGGTCTTGCAGGACTCTGGAAGAACTCATTTGGCCAAACCAAGACACAAAGGACGAGCAGGAGCAAGTAAACTGAAGAGGTGCTGGGGTGGGGAGGAGGGAAAGTGGAAGGAAAAAAAGAGCTACATGCAGAAGGAATAGTATTTAGAAACCAAAGAAAGCGAGGACATAATGCGTCTGTTCTGAGAATAAGAATATAATGTTCTTGAAAAACTTCATATGATAAAAATTCAAGTTATTAAAGTGTCATTTCAATGGGAAAAGAGGGTTAAGGGGTCAGAGATTTTCAGACTCAAAATAACAGATGATGCTTTTTCTATATAGGTTTCAAAATCTGCAAAGAATTAAGATCTTGTACCAGTGGGAATTTCAATGAGGCAGACATCTGCTGGAGGTCTAACTCTGTGAAAACACACCAACTGATAAATTATTATAAAAACCTAATAATTGTTTCATTTTTCAGAGGCTGGAATAAGCAATAAAGGGGACAGAACTTAATAGCAATGGGCATAGGACAGGGCAGTGATAAGGAAGTACAGGACCTTTATCTGAGCCCTCCCCTCTTCTTCCTTCTTATTCTATTTTACTTCAACACTTACTGTGTGCTCAGTGCCAGAGATACAAGATGAAGATTAATAACATTCCATTCTTTTCTGTCCTCAAGGAGCTCACAGGCCATGGAGAAAACAGCTAGAAAAACACATCTAAAAAGTAATATAAGAAGTGGCATATCTGGATTCAAATGGTGCAGCCATCTACAAGGAGTATATGCACCTGGTGACATTGGCTAGGGGGGCTGTGTCCACTTTGAAGCTAACCTGTGAGAATGTGCAGGAGTTTCTACTTCGATCAAATGCGATAGACAAAGGGCTTATAAAGAATTCCCAATGGAAGGGACAGCTTAGGGAGAGGCATGGGAACACGAAAGGGTGTCATGTGAATGAAGGGGACTCATGATTGTATGGTGCAGCTGAATTCAGAGGAATAAAGAAAAAAAGAAAACAAGGTAAGATTGGAAACGTGAGCCTGTAAACAGTGTCTGCGTTCACACATGTTGTTATGTGTCAGATAAATGTGAGTTATAGAGGCAAAGAAACAGACAGAAGGGTTTTAAATGGAGGAGTTAAATGAGTAGATTTGCATTTTTGCTCAGAGAGCCAACTGAGTGGTTAATGGCATGGATGGGAGGACTGCACATAATAAAATACAATCTGCCTTCCTTAGCTTTGAAGATAGTAGACTTTAAAAGGGTCTGAAAAAAGGAGCAGTCTTACAGGTTTCGATGTGACAAGAGAGAACTATTCAGGCTCGTCCACACAATGTAACTCTTGATAGATTTGTTCACTTATTCAACAAAGTGTCACCTGGTAAGTGCCAGGGATTGCACACAGTTCTGGTGAAGGAGCTGTGAATAAGAGCACGATCCCTGCCCTCACAGCGCTTACCTTCTGGAATGGACTGGCACAGCCTATTGGCTGGTGGTGAAGTGAATTTAATGGGTTCTGTCCATCAGCAGCAGCAGAGGAAGGGGAAGAAGGGGGAAGAAGAGGATGGAGGAGAAGCAGAAGAGGGAGGAGAAGCAGAAAGAGAAGAGGAGGACGTGGAGGTCGAAGAAGGGGACAAGGAAGACAAATAGCATGGAAGAGAATAGGAAATATCAGGACACACCTCACAGAATGAGACTAAGAACTGCCTCATTAAACTGTTCCTTGTATGGTCCCCATACATGAGTCCATGCGGTGGGCTATGGTATCAGATGTGTGCCTCACCATGGGTCACAGTCAAGAGAGTTTGAAAAGCTGATGGTTTCGGCCATATGCTTTTAGGAGTTCATCTATTGGAATCCACTGCAGATACAACCCAAAGCCCAACCTTCTCTATTGATTCCACACCATCTGGTTCTCTCTTCTGCTCCTGGTACCTCTTTTCTCTTCCATTCTTTTGGTACTTTTAAAAATGAATCTTACAGTTACTTAGCCTTGTGTGGAATCTATTGGTAATTATTTAGTTAATATAACATTCATGGAGCTCTACCCCATGATGGTAAATATTGATGATTCAGAAACGACTGACTTCAATAAGATTCCCTAGCATAATAGGGTTTATAACATAGTGGGGGAGAGAAATAGTACTAAAAAGGTCACACGAATAAATGAATAATTACAGACCGTGATGAGTGATCCCAAAGAGAAGCTCCCGGTGTAACAGGGTTGGGGGTTGTGCATGGGAGGCAGTGAGGTGTTTCTGAAGAAGCTAGAGAGGGAGACTGTTTGTGAGGGAGGCTGTGTTCATTTCCTGTGCTACCCTAACAAACGGTGAGAAACTAGGTGGCTTAAAACAACTGAGATTTACTGTCTCAGAATTCTGGAGGCTAGAAGTCCAAAATCAAGTTGTCAACAGAGCCTGATTCCTACAAAGGTTCTGGGGAAGGGGCTCTTCCTGGTTTCTGGGAGTTGCCAGTGATGTCTGCCATTCCTTGTCTTGGAGTGGCATCACTCAGACCCCTGCCTCTGTTGTCACATAGCCTTTGTCCCTTTGTGTGTTTGTGTCCTGTCCTCTTCTTAAAATTTTTAAAAAGATTTATTTATTTATTTAAGAGAGTGCATGCAAGAGAGTGGGGGAGGAATAGGAGATGAGGAAGAGAGAGATTCCTCAAGCAGACTTCTTGCTAAGAACAAAGCTTGATGTAAGGCTCAATCTCAGAACCCTGAGACCATGACCTGAGCTGAAATCAAGAGTCAGATGCTTAACTGACTAAGCCACCCAGGCACCCCCATCCTCTTCTAAAAACACCAGTTACTGGATTTGGGACCACCCTAATTCAGTATGGTCTCATCTTAAAGAATTATATCTGCAAAACTACTGAATTGGATACTGAATAGCATCGTAAGTCTCCACCCACACTGCATTAGGAACCCAGTAGACTACATTCTGAGGTTCTGGATAGATGTCAGTTTTGACATTCAACTCCCCTCAGGCAGCTTCCCTGAGCTACATGCTAAGGGTAGAAGCATGAATATGGCACATTGGGCAAAGGGGTTTGGTGGGGGGATAGTGATCCAAAGAGATGGAAGAGTGTGATTTGGAAGAAGTGTGGGAGAGGTCAGAGCATCAAGGGGGCTGGTACAATGTGGGGCACATTGTGTTTCCTCTTATAGGGGCCAGATCATGAAGTCTGAGCTACCATGAAGGAGCTGGGTCTTCTAGGATGAGAGGGAACAGAAACCCCTGATAGCTTTAACCTGGGCCAGATTCACATCTTACCTGTACAGTTGGCTTTGTCCATGAGAATGCTCTGTCTGTGGGGTGCCCAGGATAATTTATGTCCTTTTGACATACATCTGCTCTTCATTAAGCCCTGGCTGAATAGACCTTTTTAACCAAACCCTCCCTGACACTCTATCTTTCCCATAAACCAGATAGGGTGGCTCAACATAAGACTTTCATTGGACTCCATGTTTCCTCCTTCCTAGTACCTACTACCATGAATTGGAAATGATGATTGATTTGTCTCTTTCTCTCTGTGAAAGTGTGACTCTCCAAGGACATCTACTCCCCAAAACTTAGCATATGACTTAGCAGCAAGTATATTGTGCGTGAATGAAAGATAATCTCTGATAGTGAGACAAAGACCTTCTCCCCTAAAGCAGAAGATGGCCAAAGAAACCTTGCACTTGTTTCCATATGTATCTCTATAGGACATTTTCTCATGTCTTCCTAAAACCCTATGGTCAAATTAGCCCTCCATCACTCAGATTCCATTAAATATGTTCCATGCGTGGGGGCGCCTGGGTTAAGCTTCTGCCTTCAGCTCAGGTCATGATCCCAGGGTCCTGGGATTGAGCCCTGCATCAGACTCTCTGCTCAGCAGGGAGCCTGCCTCTATGTCTCTCTTTGCCTGCCTCTCTGCCTACTTGTGATCTCTGTCTGTCAAATAAATAAATAAAATCTTAAAAAAAAATATGTTCCATGTGTAACCTGGGAGCTGAGGGAAGAAGGGTATTGCTGATGGATCCACTTATTCCACTTTGTAGTCTGCTGGATGCCTAATGCAGCTTGGGAAAAGGAGACAAGTTCATTACTTCCCAAATTAGGAGTTGAAAGTGAATTGAAGTATCACTGACTGGTTCTCATTTAGCCATGGTTCTGCTTAGGAAATTTTTATTTTTTATTTTTTATAGGTCCACACATAGGATATATAAGCTGGACTCGCTCTGCTATTTAGATTTTACTGATGAGTAGGACTACTGCATCTTGTTCTAGAACATCCTCCTGCATCAGTACCTGCCTTCAGTACCTGCTTTCCTTCCGGGCCAGATGAAAATGGCGCTTCTTTTCATCCATGTCTGTAAGGCAGAGGCAAGAAAATCAATTGGATACCAATGTCAGCATGATTCAGTGGGCGCTGGGCAGAGGCTGGGGATTGACTCTGATTCCATGGGTAGATTGGGAAGCAAAAGACCAAGAAGTAAGAATTACTGGGCACGGAAGCTGAGAAAGTGCTTTTAAGATGAAGGCACATAGCACACCAGTGCTATTAGCAGAATGGGACTCTGGCATCTTGCAAACGCAGAAAAAATGAAAAGGAAATAAAAATATTCTTCCGGGATCCAGGAATCTCAGAGATCTGATTCCACCCTAGTGATTCCACCTCAGCTCCCAAGTCCCTCAGGTGGTCCCTAGCAAGGCATACATGCAGGGAAGGAGACCAAAGTTTTGAGAGCCAGTCCCCTCCCAGGTGCTCTGCAGGGTGCTCTTTAGCTCCAGGCTCAACCAACCTCCTGACGGCTCTGTGAGAAAGGCCTTATGCATGTCATGGACCGCTCACGGAGCTGAAGTTCCCAGAGGAAAGTAGCTTGGACAAGGTCAGTCATTCATTCTATGCCAGTGAGGTCTGTGTTCAGCTCTGCAGTGGGCAAGGGGATACTGTGGTTAGCAAAAAAGGTAAGATCTCTATCCTCAAACAGCCTCAAAAGATAGACAAGTGGTACTTAAACAAACAAAAATAAAATTTTAAAGTGATAAGTGCCATAGAAATAATAATGGTGTAGGATTAAGAATGACTGGGGTTGGGCACCTGGGCGGCTCAGTGGATTAAGCCACTGCCTTTGGCTCAGGTTATGATCTCAGGGTCCTGGGGTCAAGCCCCACAGCGGGCTCTCTGCTCAGCGGGCCTCATGCTTCCCTCTCTCTCTCTGCCTGTCTCTCAGCCTACTTGTGATCTCTCTCTCTGTCAAATAAATAAATAAAATCTTAAAAAAAAAAAAAAAACAATGACTGGGGTTTATTTTAGATGCTGTGGCCAAGGAAAGCCTCCTGACAGAGGTGACATTTGAGCTGACAATGCTTGACCAGAAGGAGCCAGCCATGGGGATATCTGAGAGGGAGTATTTCAGGCAGGAGACCACAAGTGAAAAATGCCCTCAGGGGGGACTAAACTTGTCAAGGGACAGGAAAACCATTGTGGCTGGAGCATCACTGAGGTCCTTCGGGTGGGGGTTGATCAGAAAAGCAGGAACGCTACAAATTATATGGACAAGCTATGTGTTATGGGGGTTGGCTTTGTGCAGTTATGGGAACCAGTTAAAGGATTTATGGAAGGCTGTTTCTTCCACATCTGGTGTCGGCGCTGAAGTCAGCAGAAGGGCAGATGGGAAGGAAAAAGACATGAGGTGCGTGAGGGTGATAGCATGTGCCACCTACAGTCACTGACACCCTTTGCCATGGAGGTGCACCCACTGGCTCAGAATCTGGAGAGGACGAAGGAAGACATGGAGTGGGAGCTAGAATTGCTGCAACTGTGCCATTACGTGGAGGCAGTGGAACAGCGATGCGTGTGTGGGAAGTCACCATACCAGGCTCTATACTGACATCCACGGTGTTAAAAGAGAGAGAGAGAGAGAGAGAGAGAGAGAGAGAGAGCTTCCTCTTTTTTCCCTTCCATTTCCAAATGCTTCCTGTGGCCATCCTGCAGCTGTACAGGGAATCCTGGAAGCCTCCTTCCGGCTTACTAGATCAATACATACATCACTCTTAGTCAACTTGGCACCCATTTATATCTCTTATGACCATATTTAACTTCTTAATAAAGACAACAAGAAAGTATTGCTTCTACCTACCATGCTTTTATACACAATAAAAAAATTCACATACACTTTCCCCGAAAAGGGACACAAAGTCCTTTACCCATCTTTATCCATTCTTTTTCCAGCTAAGCCACACTCCTCCTTTGATATCTTATAGCTTAACATATTGAGATGTAAGATTAAACACGGTTACACGCATTTATGTTAAATGGTGGGCAAATGAGAGAGCGAAAGAAAAACTACCTAATATATATGCTAATAGATTCACATCCAAATAAGGAGGAAGCATAGCTATTATAGTCCTTGCTTCTGCAACTGGTCATGTAGTGGTAGCTGATATTTATAATTTCCATTTACCACAAACATTCCATATTCCCTTTGCCCTCAGCAAATCGATTGGTTCTTTATGGTTCTGTTCCTGTTGGGTGATTCTTAAGTTTATTCCTAAAGGGTGTGGGTCACTGGCCATCTTGCTTGTAGTGGGACATAGTTTTCCATTTGACTTTAATCATAGGACGTGAGAGTATAAGAAGCACCCTAGGGCATCTCTTCTTCCAGACTTACCCCTTCTTCTCCTAATCATGTAAGAATAGCCTAATTCCTTCCTAATAGTCAAGATCTGTCACCCCATCTGGTAACCCTCTTCTTAACCTCTTCTAAGTGGCTGAATGTGAGTCTTGACCTCCAGTTTAATTGAACCATTGTTTTGTCCCCAGTGGCAGTGTTACACCATGGGTATCTAAGACCTATAGACCAGCATAGACCACAGTTGCAAAATTAAGAAGCAAAATTTTCACTTGTGTAATCAATGGAGGGGCCACTGCCCGTTTTATCCCTTGACTCTCAACCTGTGAAACCTGGCTTCAGGAAAACACATCATGCATTGATCAAAAGCAAGGACTACAACACCCAGGAGGATATTACCCTAGCCCTGCAAGATGTGACCCTGCTGACACCATAGCTGGGATGTCATACAGTCTTTGTTGGGTAACGAATCATCCCCAAACATGGTGGCTTACAGCAAGAATAATCATTGTGTTCTTATCTCTCACAGTTGGAGAGTTGACTTGGCTGAGGTAGGGGGTCCTAGCCTAGGGATTTTCATGGGGTTTGAGCCAATATGGGATGAAGTCACCTCAAAGGACCCCCTCACTCACATGTCTGGTGTTGTTTCTGGCTGTTGGCTGGAATTTCATCTGGGACATATGTCATCTAGAGCATATGTCTGTGGCCTCACTAGGTGGCTTGGGTTTCCTCACAGCATGGTAGCTGCATCCAAGAGTGAGTGTCCCCAGACACGGGAAATGGAAATTGACAATTAAAATGTATGGGCCTGGAAAATGGCCCAGCAGCACTTCTTCCCTATCCCACTGGTCAAGAAGTCATAGGGCACAGAATGGAGACACACCTGGACCCACCTTTTACTGAAAGAAGCAGATAGTCATTGACAGAGTGAGTTTTAAACTCAGTTGCAAAGCTTAGGCATTCTCTATTTCTCTATCTACACTGACTTTGACCAAGGATCCTGGATTTAGGTCTAGATCAGGGCTAATTCTATGATGCTGGGGAGGTTATTTTTCTCCCTCCAGTCATATGTGATACTTGGGACCTGGATGAGGTCCCTTCAAACTGTAGGACACTAGGCTTTCTCAGGGTCCTGGGGACAGTCTTAGTCATGCCTGGTTTTGCACATACTGAGGCCTCCTTGGAAGCTTTCCCAAAGCTTTCTACAAACAAAACACTCCAGACGTTCACATGCATAAGTGGGATGCCCTAGGTGAAATCCAGCCTCCTCTTTAACCACAGGCTATAGCAGCATGTTTTCATGCAGTTTAGCATCTCAGCCCATAATACTGTATTTTATCTACTGATTAGTTTTAATTTGATATTTCACCCTACTGCAAAGAAGATTTGGGGTGTGTTCTCTGATTTTCCAGGTTGATTTAGAAGGGAGCAAATGGGGGGGGGCACCTGGGTGGCTCAGTGGGTTAAAACCTCTGCCTTCGGCTCAGGTCATGATCCCAGGATCCTGGGACGAAGCCCCTCGTCAGGCTCTCTGCTCAGTGGGGAGCCTGCTGCCCCCGCCTCTGCCTGCCTCTCTGCCTACTTGTGATCTCTGTCTGTCAAATAAATAAATAAATGAAATTTTAAAAAAAGAAGAAGAAGAAGGGAGCAGGGGGCAGTAGGAAGAGCATTGCATTTGAGCTGTCACTGTGCGTTCATTTGAACTCTGTTTCAGAGCTGAGGCAAGCCATGCCTCCTTTCTAGACTTTAGTTTTGTCCTCTGTAAAATGGGTTGGGGGGAGGGTTGGGTAGGATGACCTCTAAAGCTGCTTTGACTGGCTTCTCAAATATATTTATAAGTTAGGTAAAGGGGCATGACTGATGATTTTATTTATTTATTTATTTATTTTTTTATAAACATATATTTTTATCCCCAAGGGTACAGGTCTGTGAATCACCAGGTTTACACACTTCACAGCACTCACCAAAGCACATACCCTCCCCAATGTCCATAACCCCACCCCCCTTCTCCCAACCCCCTCCCCCCAGCAACCCTCAGTTTGTTTTGTGAGATTAAGAGTCACTTATGGTTTGTATGATGATTTTATTTTTTTAATTCAAATTTAATTAGCCCCCATATAGTACATAATAAATTTCAGATGCGTGTTCAATAGTTCATCAGTTGTATATAACACCAAGTTTATATTTTATTTTACTTAAAAAAAAAAACTTCTTTTCCACAGAGCTTTGTATAGAGTAGGTACTTAATGCATTTATGCTCCCAACATCGTGATTTCTTTTGTCCTGTAGACATTTCTCATGTTTGTCCAGTATCCCCAGTGAGATTATCGGTTCCTTAAAGAGAGGGGCACAAAGAATTGGTGTTTTCCAAATACACTGAAAAGTCAGCAACTAGCTGAACACCAGTTCAGGCTGGGATGGGGAGTCCTAAGAAATATAATCAACATCTTCCTAGGAACAACGCAAAAGGCAAGGGAAGCAAGGGAAAAAATGAACTATTGGGATTTCATCAAGATCAAAAGCTTTTGCACAGCAAAGGAAACAGTTAACAAAATCAAAAGACAACTGACAGAATGGGAGAAGATATTTGCAAATGACATATCAGATAAAGGACTAGTGTCCAGAATCTATAAAGAACTTAGCAAACTCAACACCCAAAGAACAAATAATCCAATCAAGAAATGGGCAGAGGACATGAACAGACATTTCTGCAAAGAAGACATCCAGATGGCCAACAGACACATGAAAAAGTGCTCCATATCACTCGGCATCAGGGAAATACAAATCAAAACCACAATGAGATATCACCTCACACCAGTCAGAATGGCTAAAATCAACAAGTCAGGAAATGACAGATGCTGGCGAGGATGCGGAGAAAGGGGAACCCTCCTACACTGTTGGTGGGAATGCAAGCTGGTGCAGCCACTCTGGAAAACAGCATGGAGGTTCCTCAAAATGTTGAAAATAGAACTGCCCTATGACCCAGCAATTGCACTATTGGGTATTTACCCTAAAGATACAAATGTAGTGATCCAAAGGGGCACATGCACCCGAATGTTTATAGCAGCAATGTCCACAATAGCCAAACTATGGAAAGAACCTAGATGTCCATCAACAGATGAATGGATCAAGAAGATGTGGTATATATACACAATGGAATACTATGCAGCCATCAAAAGAAATGAAATCTTGCCATTTGCGACAACATGGATGGAACTAGAGCGTATCATGCTTAGCGAAATAAGTCAAGCAGAGAAAGACAACTATCATATGATCTCCCTGATATGAGGAAGTGGTGATGCAACATGGAGGCTTAAGTGGGTAGGAGAAGAATCAATGAAACAAGATGGGATTGGGAGGGAGACAAACCATAAGTGACTCTTAATCTCACAAAACAAACTGAGGGTTGCTGGGGGGAGGGGGTTTGGGAGAAGGGGGTGGGATTATGGACATTGGGGAGGGTATGTGATTTGGTGAGTGCTGTGAAGTGTGTAAACCTGGTGATTCACAGACCTGTACCCCTGGGGATAAAAATATATGTTTATAAAAAATAAAAAATTAAAAAAAAAAAGAAATATAATCAACAAACATAGTGTAGTTATTTCTCGATTCATTAACCACTTTTGTGTGCCTCCTCTGGGTCAAGCATGGCCCAGCAGCTCTGCGGACCATATGGCATAGAAGAGGTGGTCCTTGGCCTTTGGAAACTTCCAAGCAGTGTAGAAAACTTAGGGAAGACTAAGGCAGATGGCAAAGTACAAGTCAAAAAATATCTTGAGACAAGAGAGGAGATAACTGTCTGAGGAGATCAGAAAGGATCTAAGGGAGACAGAATCAGCCTAGGGATACAAGGGACAACCTCGCTCTAAGGGAAGAGATGGGGAAGGGTAGTCTAAGCAGGGGTAAAACAAGACAGAATGCTCACAGATGGGAATTACTGAGACTTCTTAAAGAAAGGAGAGAGGAACAGCAGCCCTTGGATTTTATGTAGCCCGGGAGAAGAACACAGAGGGTGGAAACAGTAAAAACATTTGAGGCCAAGCCATGGACAGACAGCAATGCTCTCTTAGGAAAATGGGCTTTCACTGTGCAGGTGATGGGAAGTCATTGTTGGTAAGGAGAAGTGGGGTATGATCAGACCTACACATGGATACTCCTTCTTCTTCCTTCCCTCCCTCTACATAGACTCATCCATGTGCCAGCCTGCATGTTAAGCCTGGGAAATTCAGAGGGGAGTAACATAAGGGCCTTGCTCTCAAGGAGCTCATGTGTACGTAAACCATGTGTATGCAAACCATGAAGCAGAATAGAAGAAAAAATCCTGGGCTCTATGGTTAAAGTCTGGGCAGGGCCCCATGGGAGAACACAGGAAAAGGCTGCTAATTATAGCTAGGTGCAGGGAGGGACTTGGAGGCAGAAGGGACACTAGGAAGGCTATTCATTCATTTGTTTGGCAAATGACTATTGAACACAAGCAGTGTGCTAGGTGTTTTTGTGGATATGAGAGATAGAGGTGCATGGAAATTATGTTAGTGGAAAGAGACAAACTATAATATGAGAATCAAATGATAGCAATGGTGTATGACACTTATTCCATTCTTAGCAATGTGCCCGGTATCATTCTAAGTGCCTTTGATGAATTAACTTAATCTTCATAACGACCTTGTGGGGTAGGTATGGTTATTCTTCCCCTTTTATAGATAGGAAGCTGAGGCATAGAGATGGAAGTTAGGGAACTTTGCTGAGGTTTTATAGTTAGTCAGTAGTGTAGCTATGACTCAAACCCAGAGAGTCTGACTCCAAAGAGGAAGGTCTTAGAAATGGGGTCTTCATTACCTCTTCATGAATCGAATAAAGAAATTCTGGAGAGTTGAGAAGTACCATAAAGGAATGGAAACGAGGCAACAAGGCAGAGGATAATGAGATGTGGTAAGGTGCTGTTACTATAATGGGATGCTTGTGGAAGATCTCATGCGGGAGGTGGTATTTGATTGATGTCTGAATGATGGAGAGGATCTGGCCATGAAATGATCCCAGCAGCAGGGCCCAATGGCCTCCATTGGAAAACTGAGAGTGAAGGACAGGAATGCTACAGAAATGAAAATTTCCTCCTGGATGTACAGGTCAAGATACGGCTGAGCTGGAGATGCTTTCAAAGGAGGCTTAAGCCCATGTGGCATCAGAGGAGATGGAGCACTGAGCTGCTCCCCATCATGGCCCAGATGCCTCCCCCTCACTGCATAGCTGCCCTGGACGCCAGCTTACCACAAGTCATCCCAAGTCCCAGCCATTTCTGTTCATTGGCCTGGTGCTCCGACTGAGAATGTAATGATACACATAAGCAATCTGGGCTTTGAGCAGGTGAACGTGTATTTCCTAATTTTGCCAGAGCTGGGAGCCAAGTCTTGGGGAGCAAATATGTAACCAGATGTCTTTGAAGTGGGCGAGGTGTCGAAGCTTGCAGCAGAAGGCGGAGGGGCTCTCTGCTGGTCAGAAGACCAGAAGCCTCATCCAGAAGGCTGTGTGGGAGGCTGGGTCTTTGCAAGGAACTCTGGCTAAGTTTCTGGGAAAGCAGATGGGGGGAAAATGCTGTTTGAGTCATGAATCAAGAATTTGAAGATCTGAGTATTTACACTATTCCTGCCACCAGCTCACTGTGCGATCTTGGCCAAGTCATTTTTTTTTTTTTCCTCTCTGGGCCTGTTCTCCTGTAAACTTAGAGCATGGGATTGGGTGAACTCTACCCTGGCAGGTGCCTCGATCTTGGGGATTGAGCACTTAATACATGAGCTGAATCCTATCTTTCAAATAACTGAATATTTCAATGTTTCAACAAATGCACCTAAGTCACTCTCATGGAGAGGTATCAGAACTTTGTAGGATTCTTTATTTTTGTCTTGAGATTTAATGTGAGTTTTTGAAGATACGGAATACACACAGGATGTTCAGGAAGCAGTATCAACGGAGTGTGGAGCGTCCCTGAGGGCACTGCCCTGGGCTGGCTCCGTGTTGCTCTTGCCTTTATTCATGTCTTGGGAGGGCAGGGATTTGGGTGGGGGAGAGTTCTACCTGCCTTCCTGGATTCCCATTCTCAATAGAAAACCTATGCTTTTGCCAAAAGTTTCCAAAAACATGGCACTTAAGGATGGTACCGTGTGATGCCATTGGACTAAAGGGGTCGCCATCAAATTTCTGCTTCTATTTCCCTCTGAACCCAGGCTCCATACTCAAGACTCAGAAGGTAGCTGGAAGAATGGAGTTCATGAATTACAGATATGGTGATTCCCAGAAGCTGTGGTAGCAGATGTTTCTATAGATCTTCTGAACTATGCTGCATTTCTTCTTCCAACTTAAAGGGACTTCTTTGCCATCTCTATTTAAACTAATGTCATGTTTTAATTACAGGGCTGATGGCCAATCAGACACTTGGCTAACCAACTTTCACACATAGCATGTGGGGGTGGCTGGGGAGGGTCCTTGGGTGCAACCAGCAGGCCCATTGTAAGTGCATTGTTTCTCAGAAAAATGGAAATGGGTATTTCAAATTTGAATGCCGCCTCCTTGAATGGGATGATTTGTCCTCTTTCTCTTCCTTGTCTTTCTTTCAGGGAGGTTTCGAGCTCCCTGGTTCTCCCAGAGATGGGGACAGATTTCCACAAATAGGGACACAGCAGACAAAAGGCAGAGACTGTCCCAGGCAAAGCTCCTCCCCAGGAGGGTTCATCACCAGAGGAGGGTTTACCTTGAAAGCAATGAAGGAAACTGAAAATTCAGGAACTCCCTCCCCCTTCCCGCGCCCCACTGCACAAGATCCTTTACAGGTTCTGAAGGAAGTTCCATCAGTGTGTTCCCATGAACAAGTCTGTCTCAATCCATTTGGGCTGTCATAACAAATACTATAGATCTAGTAACTTATAAACAACAGAAATTTATTTCTCAGAGTTCTAGAGGCTGGAGGTCTAAGATCAGGGTGCCGGAATGGTTGGGTTCTGGTGAGGGCCTTCTGTAGGTTGTTGACAACTTGTTGTAACCTCACAAGGTAGAAAGAGAGCTAATTAGCTTTCTGGCCTTTATCTAATCCTATACACAAGGGTCCTGCCCTTATCACCTAATTACCTCTCAAACTCCCCACCTTCAAATGCCAACACTGAGGGTTAGAGTCAAAATATGGACTATTTGGAATGCAAACATTCAGCCCCAAATGATGTGTTGTTGTAAAATATACAAGAGTAGGATGTATTAATCCCAGTCAGTTAAGGTAGACGCCCCCTTGTATTGGGTGGTTGTTGGTCTGAAGTGACCCTAGACCTCTCTGACACTGGCAAAGGGGACATTGAGATGAGGACACATTTGGTTTGGGATTAGTGAGCTGTATTTGTGTGATCGAGGCCATTTCTGTATATAAATACAGTATTTCTAGCCATCCTGGCTAGAAATGCTTTCCTGCTGTGGTAATTCCCTTTTCAGGGCAACTGTTAGACAGCATCTGGGGCCGACTATAGTATAGAGATGCACTATTGCCCTTGGTGTTGCAGGTACATAGGTAGTAGGAGAAAACAAGGTCTGAAATGTGCCGAGTCAGAAATTAGTACCTGACCTTTTCTTCTCTTCATTAGAGGTTGTAAATTTGTGAGTGGGGGACTGATTCATCTCCCATCAATATCTGGTCTACAAGGAAGTTCCCTTGTCAGAAATGTACTCAGTAATGCAGTATGAAGAACTACCAGTTGTTTGGGGCCTGGGGTGTTTGAAGGGAATTGTGGAAAATACTGTTTGTCACAAGTCTCATATTTTTTAGGGAGGAAGTGTATAGCCATGGCACAAACAAGGGTATGTATACCCATAATGGCTCATATGTAAAGCATATGTGGTAGAAGATTTGCCACATTTTGACTACAATCATAAATATTTACATGACATTACAATATGGATTTGTGAAGCTAGAAGAACCTTTTTACAAACTACTAATAAGTTGTTTTGATCTAGAGTGAAGCTTAATTATCTCCCTATGCTTTTCATGGAATAATAGTGCAAAATTGTTATCCGTGGAGAGCTTATTGAAGAGGATGTAGCTAAACGGAGCATTATAGAAGTGGTCAATTGATAATATTTATTTTTCTGATGTTGTTGTTATTTTTGTATGTGTCATCTTTTAAAAAAATGTTTGAAATTCCACCTTAAACATAATTTTGCATCTCTTTTCTTAAAGAAGGACCCCAAACATATAGGCATCAGATTGCATAAAGCATAGATTCATCCAGCATTTCATTTCAGGTGTGGACTCTGATGCCCTCAAAGCAGCCTGCAGCCAACACCCGCTCCTATACCAAGACCAGCAGAGGCATGGTAGCTGTTTCCCTTCCTTGAGTCTCCAGAAGCTGGGATGCAGTCCCATTCTCAGATCTGAGCTTGAGCCCAACACACTGCTAAGGGCTCTGTTGCTCTTGGAGGTCCCAGGCATCCCACCCAGGTTAGGATACAGCAGTGCAGAGGTCAACCCTGAACTTGGGGGAAGCAACCCCTCTCCCAGCCATTCATACACTCCCTATTCTCCTCCCCAACTCTCCACCAGAATGACTAAAGTCAAGAGTCTGGGCTCTGGTCCAGGTCTGATCTCATTCAGGCCCACATGCACCTGGAGCTTACTCTGGTTCAGGCTCCAGGGTGTGGAACTGAGCACTGAGCAGGGTGCACCACTAGAAATGCAGGAATGAGCGACAATGAATAGGAATAACAAGCCTGTCCTAACATCAGGTGAAGACAAAAAGATGGGGACATACAGAGTGGTGTGGGTACTCTTGGAGGGTGCATGGAGGGAATAGGTGGACAGGGGAGAAAGCAAGCTCTCCTTAGTTATCCATAATAAAGATTACAATAACACTGCATCTTCTGCTAATAATAATCCTCAAGGAGAAGAGCAATCAATGGTGAATTGTTTTAGGGCAGAAACCACATTGGTTGTAAACTTGTAGATCTGCAGCATCTGGACCAGAACGTGGTACATAGTAGGTACTCAACAGATGGCTGTTAAGTGAGTGAAATGATAAAGATTTTGAGGGCTTGCTTTGTGCAGGCACTGTGAAAAGTGCTCCACTTCATTTAAACCTCGCAACAACCCTATGGGAGGTGATATCCTGTTCGTGGATGAGAAAACCAAAGTAGGTATACGTCATGTGGCCAAGGTCTCACAGTCACTGGGATGGGTCCTCCCTGGTACTTGGCTTTCTTGTCTCATTAGAAGCTTGGAAAATTGCTTTTCCTTACTCAACCCCATCTGTAGCTAAATCCTAGACCATTTGCTTGGGAGCAGATGACCCCAACTACCAGTTTTTGGGCTAGTCCAAGAGTCTTGCTCTCTATAGAGACAGGTGTTCTAGATGAGAACAGAACAGCTGACTCTCATTGTCTGGGCCATTGTCTGGGCTCGTTACCTGGTCTGCCTCACCAGCTGGTCAGATGTGATCTGCTTCTGAAATCAGGGCTCATCTGGCTGCCCAGACTGAACCCACAGAGCACGGCCACGCTGTCCTGCATAATAGACTTAAACTCGTGCCTCCTTGTTGGCTTCTGTTTGTGTCCACCTCTCCCCGACTCTGCCCATATTTAGAAGTTGCTAATAGCTTGCACCCCTGTGAACATCCTCAGTGTTTGTGCACCTGCCTCCTCCAATAGACCATGCACTCTCAGAGGCAGGGACTATTTTATATGTGTACCTCCCTGCCCTGTTCCCTGCCTGGAGCCCTGTATGTCCAGAGTGGCAATTTCTCATGATGATTCCACTGGCAATTGATCTTAGTGATGACTTAGCCTCTGCTTCCTCATCTGTAAAACAATGAGTGATAATGGTATATACCTCATAGAGTTGCTGTGAAGATTCATTCAGTCAGTAAATATAAGGACAAAAAGTGGTACCTAGCACAGAGAAGCTCTCCGTTATTACTCGTAGTGACCATACAGTGCCTTCTTTTCTTCCTTTTTAGCTTGCTGTTAGTACATGCAACGTATTTTAACACCAAACCATTGACTGTCTGCTGTTTTTCTCTGATTGTTTCTTATGGACAAGTTTTGTTGCCTCAATTACATTTTATGAACTCGCTAACATTAAGGACCCTTTGTTAGGATGCTTCTGGGTTTTCACTTGGTTTGCGTTATAGATCTCTTCAGGAATCCAAGCAAAATCATGACTGCTCCTGTTCGGGGACCCACAAATGCAAAGTTATCACCTCCCACTTTGAGGAACCTTCCCACTGCCAGCAAGGGCTCCCGGGTCAAGAATGTCTGGCTTGACTCAAGATCTGGCCCTGTCACCAACCTGCTGTGCTCCTGGGGAGGAAATTGTCCCTCTTTGGGCTTCTGTGCGATAAGAGAGACTAGGGGCTTGATGGATCCTTCTAGTAAGGACATCCCCCATTTTTCGTCTTCTGCTTTAACAAGCAATAACTTCCTTCTAGAGTCTACTAGATCAAATAAAAGGAATAAAAAAAAACCACAAATCAAAACAAAGCAAAAACCCTGAATCTCATTCCATTATAGCTCAAAGCTTTCTCTTCTCTTCATAGCGCCTTTTAAATGGGATAGACAGAGAGAAAGCTTCATAAATATCCCATAAGCCAAGAGCTTGACTAAAGTAATTGCAAGATGGGGTGGAGAGGGCAGCTTCCACCTCCACTTGCTCTGGCTGGACTCAGCTTCCCTCAGTCTCCATATATTAAAAGCCAAAAGGAGGGCGTCTCTGTATATCACTTCACCTCCAAACAGAGGTGGGGTCAATGGTAGGACATTGGTAAGACAATCAGACCCAAGGGACCTGCTTTCCCCATCTCCTGTCCCAGGGGTCTTCTCAGAGGTCTAATAGGGTCCATTACTCTGCCTCTGTCCCCTAAATTGGTTCTTCTACATCCTCTGCACCCCCAATGCATGCTGGTCCTGGGAAGAAAGTACATAGAATAGGTCATCTTTTGTAAACTCTTGACATTACTTTCTTAGACTTTAAAACATCTCCCCACTCTACTAGGTTGCTGTTTCCAAGGCAAGGCTCCATCAGAGGGATGAGGACATGCAAAAGCCCTGTGGCAAGCATGCTCTACAGGAACTGAAAGAAGGTCAGAGCAACTGGACACTGAAGGATGTGGTGTGAGATGTGGTGGTGAGCAGGGCTCTTACAGGACCTTGAACTTCCTGTGTAGTATTTTAGTGTCCAAGAGAAGTAGGAAGCCTCCTGACAGATTTCAAGCAAGGGTAGGAATGGGGATAGTGCTTGAAGTTCACTGACAGTCTACAAAGCAGGATGTCTTAGAAGAGGTGGAACAGGGGCATCTGGGTGGTTCAGTCAGTAAAGTGTCCAGCTCTTGGTTTCTGCTCAGGGAATAATTTCAGGATCATGGGATTGAGCCTCTACATCAGGCTCTGCACCCAGCTAGGAGTCTGCTTGAAATTCATTCTGCCCTCCCACCCCCATTCAAATAAATAAATACACCACCAAAAAAAAAAAAAAAAAAAGGAAATGAAACATGATGTTCACCTGAACAAAGCTCAAACAGGCACTAAATGGGGTCTGGGACCCAGGAAGCAGGCAGAGGCTTGGTCTCCAGAACTGGGACACAGTTTAACAAAAAAGGCAGTAAGGCATCCTTAGGTTGTGATTAAATTAGAGATTCCTGAAATCACATGTCTCCTCCTTCCTAGGGAGTGGGTCAGCTATGGCCCATGCTGGCACAAGAACAACCCAATCTGCAGGTGAAGGTCAAGGGATACCAGCTGGGGACTGATGGGCTTCAGCATGTGCCATATACAGAGTTTAGGGCCTGAAATCAGAACCTGTACTTCATCCTGTCTTTGAGGAGCTGTGGAGGGGAAGAGGAAAAGGAGAAGGAAGAATATGGAAGATGGAAAGCTAGTGCACAGACCTAGAGTGACTGTTGGAAGATTATGTAAAAAACACAGAGGAGGAGGCCCACTTCCTTTTTTTTTTTTTTTTTTTTTTTTAGTGCATTTGCATTCAGGATCTCCCTAGCTGAGAGCCGGCCAAGGTCATTACGATAGGCATTTTCTCTTGCAGGAGCCTGTTAATTTATCCCATTATAGCTACGCCTCTCCATTCTCCACAGGTATTTACCATACATCTAAATTCTGCCTCAGTTAAAGCTGAGCCATGGGAAAGGCTCACTGAATTATAAGGTCAGGGCCCTTCTTCTCACTCCCTCCCCCTAAAATTTCCTCTACCCTTCTTTTTCACAGAACCATTAACACCTATCTGGAGTAACCCATTAGTTAAAGAGCATATTAGCATAGATGGCTTAGTCAGATGTACATCATCAGGATGCAGTCCCATCCAGCCCCAGTCCCTAAGGGGGTGACAAGGAAGCTCGTTTATGAGCTTGTGGGAGGCAGCGTGGCCTCCCAGAAAGAGACAGGACCCTAGGTTCTGGTTCTTGTTATGCCACTTCTCCTCTATTTATTCACATAAAAGGTTTTTCCGTGTATTTTCTAAGTGCAGACGTGGACCCTGCCCTCAAGGATTCTTAAAGTTCTGCAGGAATGACATGATTATTGTACAGAGACTTTTTTTCAGTGCCTCCATGCATTCAACTAAATGCATTTGTGTTTCAGCTTGGGGTAAATCAAGAAGCCTTCATGAAAGGGTAAGCCTTTGAACTGGCCCCCAAGGAATGGAAAGGGGCTAAACCGCTCTTGGGGCATCATCTGTAACATGTAACTTATTCTTATGGTATCACATCTTCCGGCCAGATCTACAGATAGAGAAGCTTACTTCAAGGTGTGTAAATTGACTTTCAGTGAGCACCTTTCACGAGGCAGGGACTGAGCTGCATACTAGGGTGCGAAGATGCAGTGGCTGGGATCTCTCGGTAAACAACCCCCAAGGCCATCACAACATGGAGCCATCTGTTCACCAACCTCTGGCTTTCCCACACACTCCACATCTCTATTTCAGACCGAGACTGAGACCAGCACTTCTGTCGCCTCCACCTGGGTGAGTCACTGTTAGTCAGATTCTACCATGGACTTGTTCATGAGTATCCCTGACATGATTGGGGACTCACATGTTGTGTTGAGGCATCAGAAAAACATGAGTAACGCCATCATGTCTGGTAAGGGAAAAAGCAGAGAGCATGGAAGTTTCTAGTACAAAAAAGGTTGTGATTATGGAAGGAATGGAAGTAGGAATCTTAAAAAAAAATTGTGGTGAGGAAGTGATAGATGTGGTCTAAGGTGGGATGATTTGACTGCAGAGATAATTCCCAAGGGCAAAACACATACCATGAAGCGCACACAAGAGGCTGTGTGTGTGCAGTTGTCATCGGACAGAAAAAGCAATCCTAGTGACCGCGTCAAAGCACCTACAACCAGTTGAGCAATTTCTAAGTGCTCTGCATACACCATAACATGTCTATGTCTCACAAAAATCCTTGGGAGGTGGGAGTCATTATTAGCACTGTCTCTGTTTTGCAGATGTGGAAACTGAGCCTTGGGGTTGTCACACAACTTACCTAAGATCAGGAAAAAACATCTCCCAGCTAGTAATAAGTAGGTAATATTCAACATGCATTGAATTGAATTCCAGCCAGTGCTCTAAGTTCTATCTATCTAAGTTCTATTATCACCTATTTCCATATATGTTCATGTCATCCCTTCCCCAGCCCCATGAGGTGGGTTATATTTGTGGCACTCCATTTGACACTGAGAGAGATTGAGTGACATGGCCAAGGAGGTAGATCTGAGAAGTGAATGCAGCCTGCCCAATTCCACAGCCTTCCTTTGCATAGGAGAATGTGAAGGTGGTGCAGTGTTGATGGAGGGAAGGGGACCAAGCTGAGAAATAGTCAAGGTAAAACCCAAATGGCTTTGTGGCTGAGGGTACAAAACTGGGAGAAGCTGAGATTTCTCTAGGACTTCTTCCAGCTTCCCCTTTACATTTCAAAAGAGCAGAGCAGATGTGGGGGCCCTGGTGAGCTGTCTGAGCTTTTGAAGCAAAAATTGAACTGGCATGGGAATGTGAGTGCTGGCTCTTGTGTGCAACCAACTTCTGACTTCAGGCAAATTATTTTTACTTCAATAAGTCTGTTTCCTCATCTGGAAAATAGAGGAAATAAGATCTGCTCTCCACTTACTTCACTTCAGTGTTTTTCAGATAAAAGACTGAGTTATGCAGAACACTATGTCTCAGTAGCTGTGGGGGAGAGCAAGTGTGAATGACTGACATCTGCAAATTCATTCATTCACTCACTTATTTCAGGTATGGGATTCTAGACTCTTAGAGCTAGAAGAGATCTTAGAAGTTCACTCCACCCACCTCCTCATTCCACACCTCCCCGAAGCAGGAATCCCACCCCAAATATCCCTGAGCTATCCTTTGCGCAAACACCTCTGGTGATGGCTAAACACTGACATTTCAAGGATGTTCTTTCTACTGTTAAATAAAGAGCTGTCAATGCAGAAGTTACCCTTCCCTGTAACTGAAGGTTACCTCCTAGTAGCTTCTTCCTGTTGTTCTTATTTTACTCATTTTTTAAAAATTCATTTCAAATGTGACTTTTGATGATCTGTTGGCCTTGTACTAGACACTGTGAAGGACCCAAGAGAAACAGCCATTGACATTGCCCTTGAGGAACTTCTGATGTGGCTGATGAGATAAGATAAACATTCCTAAGGGTCTGCACAGCAAATGAAAAAAGTAAGAGTTATCAGAAGTCTGAGCCCTGTGGAAGCCACATGGAAGGTACAGAAGTGTGCCAGAGGGACTCGAAGGAGAAAGAGAATCCATTTTGAACTGAGAGGCTGGAAAGACCTGCTGGATGGGGAATTTTAGGGTATCCTTAACAAAAGAGTACAATGTGAACCGGCAGGGGACAGTGATCACTGGGGCAGGGGACACAGTGGGAGCAAAGTTCAGGGATAAGACAACAGAGAGGCAGTAAAGTTTGCCCTTCAGAACTACTGTGTGAGGCAAAGGATCAGACCCAAATTTCTCTCCAGATTTCTGTGCGAAGAGCCAGGAATGGCAGCTCCAGGGACTGTAGGATTTAACAGAAGGTAATGAGCTCAGTGGCTGCAATCTGGAAACTGAGAGTCACACCAGCTGCGATGAATCTCCACCTTCATCTCTTATGACCGGTGACTTGGTGCAACTTCTACAACATCTGTAAGCCTTATTTTTTCATCTATAAAATGGAGACAATAATGACACCCAACTCCCAAGAAGGTAGTGAAAATAAAGTGGGACACACTTGCAGGTGAAATGCTTAGCCCAGGTCCAGATGTGTGGTGAATGTGAGCTGCTTTGGTAGTTTTGCCTATACTCTCAGAAATGCAGAGCCACTAATCCTCCATAAGCTCTGGGCTAGCATATTCTTCCTCCTGGGCAAAGCCATTTATCTTATTAAGACCCAAACCAGCAGTCAGACTATTCTCTTTTGATTGTTCTGGATCCTTTTCTGGCAAGAGACAGCAATGACCCCCAAAATGGCTCCAAAGCCTCTTTGCTAAAGGAAAGAGAGAGAAACCTACAGACCAGAGGGAGAAATGTCGGTGTTAATCTCAGCTCTGTCACTGACCTTGAGTGAGCCCCATTTTCCTCACTTGTCAAGTGAGGAGCTCCATGCTGGTAATCACTAACATCCATTTCCCCTTCATTCCTGGGCTGCAATATGCAGTCTGTGAATAATTGTGGCTTACATCTATATGAAGCGTAATCATTATTCAAATTAACTTTTGTATTTGTCTAGCACTTTTTACACTTCATGGAGCTTCCATATCCATCATCTCTCCTTCGGCTTGTCACGGCTCTGACATAACCAGGGCAACAGCTCTTGTGTCTCCTGACACATGGGGAAACTGAGGTGTAGAGCACAGAAGCAACTTGCCAATGGACCCAGAGCCTCTGAGTCTCTGGATTTTCACTTCCTATCTCTGGGCTGAGTTTCATCCCATGCTAGGGATACCCTAAAAAACAAAAAACGGTTGGACAGCTATGTGTAGAAGAATGAAACTCGACCATTCTCTTACACCATACACAAAGATAAACTCGAAATGGATAAAAGACCTCAATGTGAGGTAGGAATCCATCAGAATCCTAGAGGAGAATGTAGGCAGTAACCTCTTCAACATTGGCCACAGCAACTTCTTTCAAGATATGTCTCCAAAGGCAAAGGAAAAAAAGTGAAAATGAACTTTTGGGACTTCATCAAGACAAAAGCTTCTGCACAGCAAAGAAAACAGTTAACAAAACAAAGAGGCAACCCACAGAAGGGGAGAAGATATTTGCAAATGACAGTACAGACAAAAGGTTGATATCCAGGATCTATAAAGAACTCCTCAAACTCAACACACACAAAACAGACAATTGTGTCAAAAAATGGGCAGAAGACATGAACAGACACTTCTCCAATGAAGACATACAAATGGCTAACAGACACATGAAAAAGTGTTCATCATCATTAGCCATCAGGGAAATTCAAATAAAAAACCCATTGAGATACCACCTTACACCAGTTAGAATGGCCAAAATTGACAAGACAGTAAACAACCTGTGTTGGAGAGAATGTGGAGAAAGGGGAACCCTCTTACACTATTGGTGGGAATACAAGTTGGTGCAGCCACTTTGGAAAACAGTGTGGAGATTCCTTAAGAAATTAAAAAAATAGAGCTTCCCTATGACCCTATGATTGGACTACTGGGTATTTATCCCAAAGATAGAGATGTAGTGAAAAGAAGGGCCACCTGTACTCCAATGTTTATAGCAGCATTGGCCACAGTTGCCAAACTGTGGAAAGAACCAAGATGCCATTCAATAGATGAATGGGTAAGGAAGATGTGGTCCATATATACTATGGAGTATTATGCCTCCATCAGAAAGGATGACCCCAACTTTTGTATCAACATGGACAGGACTGGAAGAGATTATGCTGAGTGAAATAAGTCAAGCAGAGAGAGTCAATTATCATATGGTTTCGCTTATTTGTAGAGCATAAGAAATAACACAGAGGACATGGGGAGATGGAAAGAAGGGAGTTGGGGGAAATTGGAGGGGGAGACAGACCATGAAAGACTGTAGACTCTGAAAAACAATCTGAGGGTTCTGGAGGGGTGGGAATTGGGAGGTTGGGGGAGCCTGGTGGTAGATATTATGGAGGGCACGTATTGTATGGCATAAACGATGAATTCTGGAACACTGAAAAGAAATTTAAAAAATAAATAAATTTTTTTTTAAACACACACACACACACACAAACAAGAAAACACCCAAAGGTAAAAACCTAAAATATGTTATTTTGTAAATTGAAAGTTGTTTTTCTTTTTCCAAAAAGTCTATTTAATTTCTTCTCCAACAACAATCTTTGTTCCTAATTTCCCTTAACTTTTTTAAAAAATTGAAGCTGACAAAATTTCAGGTTGCTTGCAGTACAAATATTAATTTGACTAATGAGATTTGGAAACTCTGTGATCCCATTTCCCAGTTTGTACCACAATATAGAAATTAAAGAAACATGTAGAGATGGAATAACAAAGGAGTATCAGATATTTCTCCCAAGGAAGATCTTAACAAAGGCTGAAGCCTCTGGGTGGGCAGGAAGGTTAAACAGGTATATGTACCCATTGAAGCTCGTTGAGTTAAACTTGAAAACATACTTGAATATTTGAAATATCAACACTTGAAAATATGAGGTTTAAAAGTGTGAAGACCGGAGCTCACGGACCACATTTTGAGGTGTGTCCTTGTAACTTGCCAGGTGTGTGATATGGGAGATGTCATTTAAACTTTTGGAACCTTTGTCTTTTTGCTTTTGTTTTTTGGTTTGTTTGTTTGTTTGTTTGTTTGTTGGCTTTTTTTTTTTTTCTTTTTTAGGGGGGAGCTTGAGGTTTTAAAAAAATCTTTTAAATTGTGATACTAATAGCATAGCATTGGATAGAAGGATTGGATTAAAGATTGATTAAAGCAATTATTGTAGACTATCCTTCATAATGTTTGGTGTGTACTAAGAGCTCAGAAAGGTTAGCTGCCATTAACATGAGCTTAGGACCTAGAATCCTGTGTTTCCAAGATGTGCTTGTGTTTTAAAGTCCTCAGGGCCTTTGCATCTCATCCCAGTTCCTCAGCTGGTCTTCTGACCTACATATCTACCCATTCAATATCCTTTTCTCAAAGCCTTACATACACATTGGTTTCAAATGATCCCAAAGGGTTCTAGTGGTCTTCCTCCCAAATCAGCTTATCTCCCAGGCTCCCCTATTTTAGTCAGCAGCATAGATTCCCATCCAATTGCTCAGCCAAAAAAGTCAAAACAACCCCAGGGTCTTCACTCTCCTGCTGTACCATCACTAATCTGATTAATTGCACCTCCTACAGATCTTTTAATGCTCTCCATTCTCCTCTATGCCCATTGCCATCATGTTAGCCTGAGAATCACATGTCTTCCTTGAAAACCCCCATGATTTCTCCTCATCATTTCTGGCCCATCTATAATCCACTTCTCACAATCAGCCAGATGGACTTTTGAAGTCAGTTCCTACTGGGACCCATGTAATCCTCCTACACATTCTGATGAATTTCTGACCATGGTCCTGTATATCTCAATCATCCAAGGCCTGTTCTGGCTTCTCCACTGTGCTTGCAGCTCATGGCTCTGGGTGGTTTACATTTTTATCAATACACTTTATTTTTTACAAGAGCTTTAGGTTTGCAGGAAAATTGAGCATATGATACTGAGAATTCCTATATGTACCCTCTCTCCACACTTTCCCCTATCTTTAGTGGGTAAATTGGTTAAAATTAATGAACTAAATTCATATTAATAAATTATTAATTAAAATCCATAATCTGTGTTAAGCTTTACTCTTTGTGTTGAATTTTCTATGTGTTTGACAAAGGTAGAGTGTCATGTGTCCACTGTCATAGTATTCTGCAGAATGGTTTTGCTTCCCCCAAACATTGATGTGTTCTACTTACTCGTGTCTCCTCTCCTCCCTTAAATCCCTGGCAACCAGTGATCTTTTTCCTGTTGCTATAGTTTTTCTTTTTTCAGAATGTCATACAAGTGGAATAATATTGTACATAGCCTTTTTAGATTTGCTTCTTTCATTTAGCAATACACGTTTAAGGCTCCTTCCCATAGTTTTGTGACTTGATAGCTCATTTCTTTTTATTGGTGAATAATAACGTGGATGTATGGATATAACATGGTTTGTATAGCCATTCATCTACTAAAGGACATCTCCATTGCTTCTAGTTTTCAACAATAATGAATAAGGCTGATATAAACATTTGTGTGCAGGTTTCTATGTGAACATGTTTCCAACTCCTTTGGGTAAATGCAACTGGTGAATTGTCTGTGTTTAATTTGGAAAGAAACCACCAAACTGTCTTCCAAAGCAGCTTTTCCATTTTGCATTCTCACCAATAGTGAATGTTGAGTTCCTGTTGTTCCTTGTCAGCATTTGGTGTCCTTGGTGTTTTGAACTTTAGCCATTCTAATAGGTAGGTCAGAGGTATCTCATTGTGGTTTTAATTTGGAATTCCCTAATGATTTTTTTTCATTTATTTATTTTCAGCATAACAGTATCATTATTTTTTCACCACACCCAGTGCTCCATGCAATCTGTGCCCTCTGTAATACCCACCACCTGGTACCCCGACCTCCCACCCCACCCACTTCAAACCCCTCAGATTGTTTTTCAGAGTCCATAGTCTCTCATGATTCACCTCCCCTTCCAATTTACCCCAACCACCTTCTCTCTAACTCCCCATGTCCTCCATGCTATTTGTTATGCTCCACAAATAAGTGAAACCATATGATAATTGACTCTCTCTGCTTGACTTATTTCACTCAGCATAATCTCTTCCAGTCCCGTCCATGTTGCTGCAAAAGTTGGGTATTTGTCCTTTCTGATGGAGGCATAATACTCCATAGTGTATATGGACCACATCTTCCCTAATGATTTTTTAAATTTTTGTTTATTTTTTAAAATTTCTGTTCAGTATTCCAGAATTCATTGTTTATGCACCACACCCAGTGCTCCATGCAATATGTGCCCTCCTTAATACACACCATCAGGCTCACCCAACCTCCCTAATGATTTGTGATGTTGAGCATCTTTTCATATCTTGAGTTGTCATTTAGATACCTCTTTAATGAGGTATCCGTTCAGATATTTTGCCCATTTTTTAAAAATCTTGTTTGTTTTCTTATTGTTTTTTAAGATTTCTTTGTAATTTTTGATAAAAGTTCCTTCTCAGATATGCATTTTGCAAACCTTTTTTCTTAGTCTATGTTGTGCCTTTGTAATTTCTTTAGAGTATCTCCCACAGGCAGAAGCTTCTAATTTTTATGAAGGCCAGCTGTCAATTTTTTCTTTCATGGATTTGCTTTTGGTGTTGTATCTAAAAACTCATTACCAAATCAAATCTCCTGGGTTTTCTTCTATGTTACCTTCTAGAATTTTATGGTTTTGCATTTTACACATAGGTTTGTGATTCATTTTTATTAATTTTTGTGAAAAGAATAAGGTCTGTGTCTAGATCTTTTTTTTTTTTTTTTCTAATGTGGAGTGGATGTCCAGTTGTTCCAGTACCATTTGTTAAAAGACTGTCCTTTCTCCATTTATTGCCTTTGCTTCTCTGTCAAAAATCAGTTGACTTTTATTGTATGGGTCTATTTCTGGGTTCTTTATTCTGTTACACTGGTGTCTGTTCTTTCCCCAGTACTACATTATCTTGATTACTGTAGTTTTATAGTAAGTCTTGAAGTTGGATAATGTCAGTCCTCTGACAGTTATTTTTTCTGTGGTTTTGACACCTCTGGTGCACACCAGTCATCCTGAAATTTGACTCCTAAAGAATACTTGATAAACCTCACAAATAAAAGAGGGATAGGATAACCTAGAAGCTTGTTCTGTAGGAAAGTTTCAAACAAGTTCTATTCTCTTTCACCTTACCCAGGAAGCAATACATCCCTTCTTTATGAGAGGAAACTGCATGAAGGTTTCACTCTCATAGAAGGTGTCAAAGTCTTCTGCCTTCTAATCACTAGATTGGGGAGCCTAAAGGTGTCTGTGACAACTGACAAGCAGTTTTCATAGGGATGAGTTAGTGTGTCTAATTGTGGACACACATCTTTTGAGTCCCTTTCTCTCCATCTCTCTCATCCATCTTTCACTACAAATCAAGTCACCACTTTCCTTTTGGACATTTTCTGGAGAGAATTGGTTACTCTCCATGTATAGATATTCCAGAGTCTCTTGTCTCTTCCAGAATTTTCCTCCTTCTCTGTTCTAGTGGCAGACTAAGATGAGGATATAGATGCCTGAAGCTCAGATAGTGTCCCAGCTTGAGAGTTAGATGTAAGTTCCCTTCCTGGGAGCAAACCTGCAACACAGTGGGGTTAATCCTCTCACCCTCCTTTGAATAGGAGTCATTCCATCTCAGGGCAGGAAAAATGCAGCCATGCTCTTGATGAGACCAACAATTTTCTCAAATTTTAATCTTCTCTTCCATGGGTTGGTTAGGATGGTGAAGGTGAGAGTAGAAGGATCAGGTCTTCTAACTTTTAATAAGATCTGTGTGAGGGGAAATGTGGCAGCTTCTAGAAGGTGAACATACCTTGATCCTATTGTTTTTAACTATGGACCTTTAGTCAAGTAGAAGACCACAGAATTTTGCCAATTAGTGTCTGGTCACAAGCAAACATGCTCATCCAAGTCCCATTCTCCAAATCCCCAAGTTTCTTACCATAACTTATTCAGACTCTGTAAGTTCGGCCCTGACTTCCTCTCTGAACTCATCATCCATCTCACTCTTTGTAGCACATTCTACTCTAGCTACACTTGCTCCACACTGTGGGTCATATGTGCCATGGTTAAGCTGCCTTTTGGTCGGTGCTTCTGTGTCCCTTCTATCAGGGACACTTTTCTGTCAGACTATTACACGGCTCAGACACCTCATGTAGGTTCCTGCTCAAATTAGACCTCTGCAGATGTCTCCCCCTGCCACCTCTAGCCAGCTTCCCTACTCTCCATTCTTTCATCCCTCACTTACCATTATCTGTGTATTGTCTATCTCAGTGCTCTTGAATATAAGCTCCATAAGAGTGGTTGGGTTGTTTACCTCTCTGTCTTCATGCCCAGACCAGTGCTTGGCACACTACAGACGCTCAGGAAATACTTGTTAAAGTTTCAATGCACCCAATGCATTCAATGCACATAATTGTATGGGTCTATTTCTGGATTCCTTATTCTGTTACATTGGTGTCTATTCTTTCCCTAATACCACATTATCTTGATTACCATAGTTTTATAGTAGATCTTGAAGTTGGATAATGTCAGTCCTCTGATCGTTATTCTTTGTTCTGTGGTTTTGACACCTCTGGTGTACACCAGTCATCCTGAAGGTTGACTCCTAAAGGATACTTGATATCATAATTACTCTGGCAGTGTTGATCACATGTTTTCTATGGACCACATCTCTTGTGATTATCTCTACATTTTATTTCTAGCACTTCCCATCTCATTTTGATTTTAGGACAGAAATCATTACTGTGAAATGGTTAGAAGACCTAGCACAGAACTGGGCACACACTGAAAACACAATGACATTTGCAGATAGACTGAGCTCTGCTAGAACTTTTCTGTTAATTATGCCTTGAGCTAAGTATAATATATAAAACATCTGCATGGAGCCTATAGGAGTAGGGTTTTCAGCAGCATTTAATAAGATATTCAAGAGTGTACTAATTTTTCTCAGCTGTTTTTTTATTTTAATTCATTCTAACCTTCTCTTCTTTCACACTCCCACTGTGGTGGCTTTGAGCAGATGTCTTCTTCGGCACAGACATCTCTGGTGAATGTTCTGGGATGACCCTGATGCTCCCTTGGGAGCCTACCACTAAATCTGCCCATTACAACATGCACAGGGAGTTACTGTTTTTCCTTCTAGCACATTCTACCAAGCACTAGTCTGTGTCCTATTTTGTTGTCTGCTATATTGGGTAATTATCCAATTAAAAAAATTTCTTCGAGATCCTCATATTCTTCCTTTGCCCCAAATCCATCTGATCCAAAAAGAAAACTTTTAGTTTCACAGAAGTCTGGATTTTAGGAATATGAGCTAACCAGACTCACTCTTTTGATCTACCCCACACATGCATTTGGGAGTGATGGCTACTGATTCCATAGGACAGAAACAAGAGTGAGAAATTCCTAACTGATTCAGCCAAGTGTACTGAGAACCAGAGTCATATAAAATCAGTCTTTCTGGGGCATCATAAATTCCAATATCAAGCACACCAAGTTAAACCCCCAAGTCCAGGGTTCCAGAATCAGAGATAAGGATAGTGTCTTAAACCCAAGAACTGACAGCTTGACTTAGACTGGGTGGGATGCAGAGGAGGTCAGGATGGGATTCTGAATATTCTCACTGTTTTGGGGTCAGAGGGTTCCTGCAGAGAGACAGGTGGGCCAAAGTCAGGGAGAATAATCACTTCTTTGGAAGGACTTCTGATATTTCTGTATGACCACAACAACAGTTACATGGACATTCAAATTTTGATATAGAGTTTATGAAGAATTTTAACATAAGGTGTTATTGTGTGTGACCAGTTCTGCTAGTTAGAAATAATTGAATTTTCTAATTATTATAGCTGAAAAAACTAAGGGATAGATAAGTTTCATGACTTGCCCAAAGTTACAAACTAAGAAACAGCTGAGCCAGGATTCAAGCAGAATTATATCTAATTTAGAAGCCCTTTTCATTTACTACATAGATACCTACTCAGTACTTACCATATGCCAAACACCATTCTACAGGCTTAGGAAATTCTTGGCATATCAGAAAGACAAGCCCCTACCCTTCTGGGCCTTATGTTCTCTCCATTATGACTGTATCAGGCAGGCCTTCTTGGTAGGTTCTTGATCTAATGAGTAGAGGGTGGTTGTACCCAGTGCAATAATATGGCATATCTGTTTATAGAGGAGACACTTTCCAACCACAATTAATAAGAAGAACAAGCATTTATTAAAGATTTATTGTGTGCTGAGCTTTGCAAGAAGTGTTTTCTCCACATTATTTAATTTAATAGTACATTACATAATTTAATAGTACTTAGTACATAGTAAGTACCATGAGGCAAGTACTATTGTCACCATTTTACAGGTGAAGAAATTGAGGTTTAAGGGTATTGTTTAAGTGATTCACACAGTTAGTCATATTACAGCTGGATTTGGGTGCAGGAAGGTCTGACTCCAAAGCACATGCTCTTTATCACATCACCTTACAGTTAGTAGTTTTGTTGTCTGATGTAGAAAACAGAAGAAGTTGTTGGGGATATGCTCAAGGGTGGGTACCATTCTCATTGGACATCTGTAGAATCTATGCTTTTCTTTCTTCTCACCATCATCAACAGGATGGTGGTTCTGCAGGATTTTCAGCAACTGTCAGGGGTAGCCCCCTCCTGAAAAGGTCTGTGAGATTAAAACCAATTAAAAATCAAAATGGCTCTTAGTGACTTTGGTTAATGTACTCACAAAAGAGAGCTCAATTGTATTCACAAAAAATTAAATATAAAGAGAGTTTAAAAACAAATGAAATCTTCAGGGGCACCTGGGTGGCTCAGTGGGTTAAAGCCTCTGCCTTTGGCTTGGATCATGATCTCTGGGTCTTGGGATCGAAACCTGCATGGGGCTCTCTGCTCAGTGGGGAGCCTGCTTCCTCCTCTCTCTTTGTCTGCCTCTCTGTCTACTTGTGATCTCTCTCTCCTTTGTGAAATAAATAAATAAATAAAATCTTTAAAAAAAATGAAATCTTCAGTAATAATAGTCTGGGACTAAACTCCAAATTCTATAAGCAAAACAGGAAAGTTTGCAGAGAAACATTCATAGAGAGAGACGCCTGCTCCTGTCTTCATTATATAGGGGAGTAATCATGGTTTCATTGTTGAAGGTGATGAAGTCTCAAAAGTTCATTTTCGCTTTTGTTTCCTTTGCCTTTGGAGACATATCTTGAAAGAAGTTATTGTGGCTGATATTGAAGAGATTACTGCCTATGTTCTCCTCTAGGATTCTGATGGATTCCTGTCTCACGTTGAGGTCTTTTATCCATTTTGAGTTTATCTTTGTGTACGGTGTAAGAGAATGGTCGAGTTTCATTCTTCTGCATATAGCTGTCCAGTTTTCCCAGCACCATTTATTGAAGAGACTGTCTTTTTTCCACTGTATATTTTTTCCTGTTTTGTCGAAGATTATTTTCCCATAGAGTTGAGGGTTCATATCTGGGCTCTCTACTCTGTTCCACTGGTCTATGTGTCTGTTTTTATGCCAGTACCATGCTGTCTTGGTGATCACAGCTTTGTAGTAAAGCTTGAAATCAGGTAACGTGATACCCCAGTTTTATTTTTGCTTTTCAACATTTCCTTAGCGATTCAGGGTCTCTTCTGATTCCATACAAATTTTTGGATTATTTGCTCCAGCTCTTTGAAAAATACTGGTGGAATTTTGATCGGAATGGCATTAAAAGTATAGATTGCTCTAGGCAGTATAGACATTTTAACGATGTTTATTCTTCCGATCCAAGAGCATGGAATGGTCTTCCATCTTTTTGTGTCTTCTTCAATTTCTTTCATGAGTGTTCTGTAGTTCCTCGAGTACAGATATTTTACCTCTTTGGTTAGGTTTATTCCCAGGTATCTTATGGTTGCTGAAGGTGATAACAAGAAAAATATAATTTCAAGTATTTTTTAGTTCACAAAGGCTTTGGCATTAAAGATATGCTATCTCCTCTATCCAAAGTCCCACTAAAGGGAAATGTCCCACAATGTTCCACAATGAGGATCAAATGGGAGAGGTTTCCCTAGCAGTGGAAAGAATGGCAGCAACATGGGAGGAAGAAGCGGCAGCTAATCACATGAGGTCAGATTTGCTTTATGGCCTGGCATATTGTCAATTTTAGCAAGTATTTTTTTCCTTTATACCTTTAAAAAAGTAGGCATTTTGCAGTTTCTAAATGCAAGTTTTGTATGTTTTATTATTTCTAAAATTAAGTAAGTACCTGTTATTTCCAAATTATCATGGTAGGTACTATGGGGATAGAGCTTTATTTGAAATCCATGGTGTCTATTCTTAGAGAGCTCAGAGCATAGACTTCACTGCAATTTGAATAATAGGTTTATGAAGGTAATGAAACCATTTGTAATCTAAAGATAATACAATAAAAACGTTAACATTTTATTATATTTATTTTAGCCCCCCACTGCACCCCAAGTGTCTATTACTTGTCTGAATCATGTCACTATGGCAAAATTACACAGTGCTTTCCCCCACTCTGTTAGATGCCTTTGCTCTGTCTTTCTATATCCATTCCCCTTTACCCGACTCTGTGTCCTGGGAGTCTGAATGGTATGGACATATCAGCACTTTCTCTTCTGTCTAGTGTCCAGCTGGCATTTGGCTAATGGGAAATCCCAGCAGGGTTGCAGAAGGAGGGAGTAGAATGACCTTGGATTAATTTTTCTCCTTGCTCCCTTCCTGCGGGTTCACTGCAGGCAGACTGCATTCTTCAGCTGAAGATCAAAGCTCCTGTCAAGGAACTCCTGCCCACGTGACTTTCCCCTTCCAGGTGCCATTAACTTTTTCCTTCCATCCAACCTCCAGACTTGGGGCTGCTACCACCCTGGGGTAATGTACTATGTGGTTATATTACTCTCCTCTTGTCTTTGTAAAGTAGTATGTTTATTAAGCTTTTATCAAATTAGTCTAACTAAAGTCTAACTAAAGGTTGCCATTTATCTCCTGTTGGGATCTTGATTAAAGCAATAAATGGTATTGTATGAGGTCCCAGAACAGAGACCTTCAATATTGGATTCTGGGATTTGGTTGCTCATATGTTTGACTAATGTAGGGATAACCTCCTTGCCAAGGGGAGATGGATACGGGTGACCCATTGTAAGCCGTGACATGCATCATGACTATTTAATTTCTCATCAGCAATAACATGGATAACATGAAGGTGGGGACAAATGCAGTGCCTAGGATACTTCGTTTCTTTGGTGATATTTGTCAAATATTATGAATTCACATGGCCTCTTTTCT
Source organism: Mustela nivalis (assembly GCF_964662115.1). Lineage (NCBI taxonomy): Eukaryota > Metazoa > Chordata > Mammalia > Carnivora > Mustelidae > Mustela > Mustela nivalis. Next base: position 12,158,727 of record NC_139026.1, read on the forward strand.
CAGCCCTAGGAGGTATTCCTGGGTGAAAGGAGAATTTGCAAGCTGTAAACCTTGAGCTGAGAACATGGGAGACACTCAGGAGGCCTTCATTCTGTGTTTGAAGAAGCCCCTCAGCTGCTGTCAAAAGGCAGCTGTGGTGAGGACCAAGCCACATGTCTTTGTAGCACCAATAATTGCATATTTGGTGCAATGCTACACCACAGGTAAAAGACTGTGGTGGGGAAAGTATGTGATCCTGAGATGTGAGGTGATGTTATTTGAGCAGGTATGGATAAGGGTGAGACTAAAACTTTAGATCCTCGAATTTTTCAAATTCCTCTCAGCCTCTTTTGTCTACGAGTCAGTCCCAGCTGTGCACCCCTCTGACTCCCACCCCACAGCCGCTGTCAACATGCTTGTCATCTGAGGGAAAATTGCACTGGATGCTGAAGTTGATTGTCCCAGACTCACTCCCAGAATATCTCCTTGTCTCCAGGCCCATTACCAGACCAAAAAGAGCAAGGATTGAGAAGCAGAAAATTGTGCCTACAGAAAGAACTTATTCACCAGAAGAGTTTCAAGGCCTGGACAGCAGGGTGGGACTTAATTATACGGGGGTTTTTAGTGTAAGGAGGAGAGAACAGTAGGTTCTAATGGGCCAGATTTGTGAACATGCAAGCATCCTTCTAGGATTGGGGATTGAATGTGTTGGTTAAGCCATGTACTCTGGGCATTCATGATCTCCTAGGTTGGATCACTGAAGCTTGTACTCGAAGAGTTTAAGTTAATGAGATATAAATACCGGAATTTCCTTGATAGGTTTCAGAGGAAGGAGTCTAAATGCTCAGGGAGATGGGAATGTAAGACTAAATCTACTATGTGCCATCTCTGTGGCTTGCCCCTAATGATATCCTCATGGGAGAGACTAGAGACATACCCTTCTCCAAGGCAATAACACATTCACTGGCAAGAGGAAGAGAAGCCTCCTTAAAGCACGTTGTGTTGGCTGTCTCCTGTGGGCTGGAGATTTGGGAACTGGATTTCCTGATCTTGGTGGAGTTAATGGGATCCCACAAGGCATAAGCTAGGTGGCAGCTCTTCACCATTTAGAGACAGGTAACAGGATAGACACAGCAATGGAGTGCTCACAAAAACATTTTACCTCTCAGGGATCTGTGAAGGGGGTTAATTGACCACAGTATCCCTACACACAAAATAATCTCTAAGGTACTGCTTTATACAGTAAAAATTCTAAGACTACTGGGCAGAAATATGACTTGAGTCCCTGCAGTGGAGATTTTCAGCTTTTTACTTAATTCCTAAACAAAAACCAATTTACATATCCACAACCTCTCAGCCATGGGTGAGAGTGGCCCTCCTTGAAGAAGGACCTTGTTGTGTTTCTCCATGTGTATAAATGTGAATCTACCTTAAAGACCTCTCCAAAGGGACCTGCACCCACTTACTAGGGTGTTATATCCTGGGGGAAAAAAAAAGAGATAGTAGCTATGTCTTCCATGGTCATTAGATACTGGTTTCTAATAGAAGCTAACATCTAGAGACCTGAAAAATTACCATGGTCCCCCTTTCAGGATAGGGCCTTATAGAGACAAGGAAATAGATGGGATCATGGATCTAGAATGTCTCATATGGATCCAGTGGCCCAAACACCGCTTGTCATTTCTTTCCAATCCTGGACTATACAGTGGGAATATATTTATAGAATTATCAGAGTAAAGGCTAGGATGGTTGGGAGGGTCAAGACCAAGTGAAAGACCTTGTAACTAACATGAACAGATAACTGTCCCCTGAACAAGACACATGAATCAGAAATTAGTGCTTCCAGCAAAGATTTGAGAGATTGTAGGAGTCGTGATTCCTACCCAATCCCCATTTAACTCATCAGTTTGGCTGCTACAAAAGGCATTTAGGTCACAGAGTATGACAGTTAGTTATTACAAATTTAACCAAATAGTGCTTCTACTCCCAGCTATGGTTCTGGAAGTAGTTAACATCATTCCTGGAACAACCCAACACAGGTTCCTGGCACATGTAGCTATGACCCAGCAAATGATTTTTGTCCCATCCAATTAGTAGGTAAAATCAAAATCATTCGATGTATACAATAAAGCAGTATATCTTTCTTGTCTTGACCCAGAGCTGTGTCAGCTCTCTTGTTCTTTGTCACTGTAGTCTGGAAGGGCCATGATTATTCTCATAACCTACTAAATATCACCCTAGTCTGTTAAATTGATGACATTATGCTAATTGGTTATGGTTAGCAGGAATATCAAACATCCTTTATATCTTAATAAGATACATCCATGTCGGAAGATAGGAGACAAATCCTGTTAAATTTCAAATGCCTAGCACATTGATGAAGTTTCTAGGGTCCAGTGGCCCTATGCTTATCAGCATTATGACATCACAATTAGAGTCCATTTGCTTTGCTTCTCATCAGGCACCACGAAGAAAGAAACACGGCACTTGTGGGTCTTTTTGGGTGTTGCAAATAACATACATCGCATTTGGTCATGCTCTTCTGACCTGTTTATTGAGTAACTCATAATGATGACAGCTTTGAATGGGGCATAGAGCATAATAATACTCTGTAACAAGTCCAGTCTGTGGTGTAAAGCATTACAAAGCTTTTTGACGCTGCAGGGCCAAAGGTATTGAAAACATCTATAGCAAACAGCAGTACTGTATGAAGCCTCTGGCAAGCCCCAAAAGGTGCTTGACTCCTAGTGTTTGTAATGAGGACTTCTTCTGTGACAATTATTCTCTATTTGAAAAACATTTTACTGGACCCTGGTAGAAACTGAATGTCTAGCCATGAGACACCAAGTGACTATGAGACCTGAGCTGCTCAACCTGACCTTGATGTTATTTGAGACATTGAAGCATAAAATTGGCACACACAGTAGCATTGCATTATAAAGTATAAATGGGCTATAGAGAATGAGGCCTCAATTGTCTGGGAGATAAACTGCACTCACAGATGGGAAGACTCCCCTAGAGCCTCATCTGCTTTGTTGCCTCTCCCTCAGCTCATACCTCTAGCTTCATGAAAGCTATGACCAGTTAATGGGGGGCAAGAAGTGTGGGCCTGGTTTAATGATGGGTCTGCGACGTTTGAGGCATACGCTGGAAGCGGCTGGCTGCTGCACTTCCCCACTCTGAGATGTCTCTGAAAGAAAGAAAGAAGGGGTGCCTCGGTGGCTCAGTCAATTTAAGCGTCTGACTTTGGCTCAGGTCATGATCTCAGGGCCTGGGATCGAGCTCCACACTGGGTTCCCTGCTCAGCAGGGAGTCTGCTTGTCCCTCTGTCCTTCCCCCAACTTATGCTCTCACTCTCTCTCTCTCAAGTAGATTAATAAAATCCTTTTTGAAAAAGAATGAAATGAAGGAGACTACTCCAATAGAAAGAACCTTAGGCACTATGCCTGGTTGTTCAATTCATGGGGGAAGGAAAGATGGTCTGAGATATAGATCTACATTACAGACACAAAAGCAGTGGCTAATGGGTTGGCTGACTGCTTACAGAAAAGAACAAGATTGGAAGATTGGGGACAAAGAGATCTGTAAGGAAGAGATGAACCAGGACCTAGAACAGGTAAAGAGAGCGAAGACACATGTCCTACATGGATTCCTATCTGAGGGTATCCATTCCAGAGGAAGCTCTTATAAATCAGGTAGAGAAGAAAGAATGTCTTGTGGAGTCTTTGCACACCCCAGGGCTTGCTCAGTGGGCCTATATATGAAGTGGGCATGACAACAGAGACGGAGGGTATGCATGGTTTCATGGTATGCATCATGGTATGCATCATGGACTCATCCCCCTGATTCACTCTGGCCTGGTTGTACCATCCTGAGTGCCTAACTTGTCAAGATTGGAGGCCAACTCCAAGCTCCATACATAGCATCATTCCAGAGGAAAGTGGTCAGCTACTTGTTAAAATACCATGTCGTTGCACCCCTCCTCCCACAGATAGGAAACCCCTTTGTTCTAATAGGGATGGGCACAAATTCTGAGTGTTGATTAGCCTTTCCAACTCAAACTGCTCTTTTAGTACCAGTGTTCTTAGTTCAAAAATAAATTATGCTTATACATACCATGATATCTCAAACACCATCTCTGTTGACCAAGAAACACATTTTACACCTAAGAAAGTGTAGTCATGGACTCAGATCCACAGTCTTCACTGATCTTACCAGTTTCTCCACTACTCAGAAACAACTGTCTTGACAGAATGAAGGAATAGTTAAGAAGGTCCCATGAATGGCATCATGTGGGAACCACACCACAGGAGCAGGGGGTACTAACCTACAGAATGTGAGAAATACTATAAACCAGTAGCTCAGCCACAAAGCCAGAATGTACTGGTTCATGTGGACATGGGAACAGACTCTTGTACTATTATCCTTAACAACCTTTTGAAGACCTTTTGCTTCTTATCCTAGCAATCTTAGGCTTGGCGGGTTTGTAGGTAGTACTACCCCAGGAGTAGTATTTCTACCATTATGGTTCTGGTGATTTGTAAGCTGAGGTCGTTCTCTGGCCTTTTTGGACACTTTCTGTGAACAAATCAACAAGAAGAGAAGGGATTCCTATACTGGCCAGCATGACTGACCCCAATTTCTATGGGAAATTATATTTCTGCTACACCATAAGGCCATGTTTCATCTATGGAGGATTTGCTGAGGTTTCCCCTAGTACTTGAGGGGGACCCCCAAAAGCCTTTTAACCTCTCAAGACTCAGATCCCTTGGAAATGAAAATTTGGTCAAGATCGCCATCTTCATGACAGTACTGCTAGAATAGTAGACGAGTGAAAAAAAGTGGTAGAAGAAGGTGACTAGTGCGGAAAAAAGGAATGAGGAATGGTTTAAGTTAATGATTCATTTCCTGTCTTTTTTGTTTTTTAACCTCCTCCCTGCTCCCAGATACCTTAAAATGAGGAGAGTGTTATGTAATATTTTAATATTTTAAATATTAGTGCAAGTGAGTTAATACCACTACTTAATGATACAATAAGAGATGGGGTTGGGGAACCTGGGTGGCTCAGTCAGATAAGCCGCTGCCTTTGGCTCAGGTCATGATCCCAGGGTTCTGGGATCCAGTCCCGCATGGGGATCCTTGCTCAGCGGGGAGCCTGCTTCTCTCTTTCTCTCTCTCTCTCTGCCTGCCACTCTGCCTGCTTATGCACGTGCTCTCTCTTTCTCTCTGACAAATAAATAAATATAATCTTTAAAAAAAAAAAAAAAAAGAGAGAGAGCAATGGGGTCTGTGCATCTCCTGGGTTGGAGACAAAAACTTCCAACAATATCCAACAGTAAGAATGATAATTTGAGTTTTATTAAATGCCTGTCATATGCCAAATACCATGTTCTGTGCTGGAGATGCGAATTTAAAGAGAATAGTTCCCGCCCTGGTTCACCAATCCCCAAATTTGGAGAATATGAAGAAAAGGAGAATTTTACTAATTATCTTAAGACCCTAACACAAAACTTAGTATTTGGGTGTATTTCTTTTATTTCCTCTTTCCCTTAGTTCACATCATAAGAGTATACTTAGATGCTGCTTTTCTCCATTGCACTTCATCTTCATCACTTTGGGGATCTTCATCTTATCTCCCCTGATTTCTTTATGTCTCTTTTCTCCCTGTTTTAAAAGCTGATGTGTGTAGATGATATCAAAAAGTTCACTTGCTCTCCAGCTTCCCAGTGGTCTTTGCCGAAGGGGGATCTTAGAAAGTTATTGAGGATGTAAAAATTAATAAAGGAAAACCTTATCAAAATGGAATTGGGAAATCTTGAAGTGCTCTCAGGCATGTACCGTTTGTCATATCTTAGCTTTTTTCATACCTTGATGGAAAAAAAAAAAAAAAAAAAGCTTACTTGACAAATCTCAACAGGAGGAAAGATTTTCTCTTTGCCTAGCAATAACCTGCCCCTGAGAACCACCACAGCTCAGCCAGTGAGAACCACCAACACTGGGCCAATGAGAAGTTGCCACACCCCCAAACACTCCCTCTCCTTCAATGGACTTTCATTTCAAAGGATCCCTCCTAGCTTCCTCCTTTTCTCTGTAAAGGTAGGCCTCTTTCTTTGTTCTGAAGACTTACCTATGGTTTGCAGTGGTTTGAATGTCCTGAGTTGTAATTCCTCTGGTATTCCTGGATAAACTCATTTTGCTAGTAAACTAACTAGCTATTTTTATTTTTAAGGTTGAAAGGGAGAAGGAAGTGAATAATAATTAGAACATTTACTCTCCTGGATCACTCCATAGTGGCTGGCTTCAGGATGAATGTGTCCCTTGGCTTAAAAAAAGTCACAGCTCCTCTGAAGGTGCACCTCCCCACACAGCTCTCTCCTTGCCCCTTTCCTGCACCTCATCAGAGTTAGAGATAGCAAGAACTCTTTTGCTAGCTCTGTATAATAAGTTTTCCTATACTCTGCCCATACTTCTGTATTTCTTTCCTGAACCTGTCTCAAGTCATTCTAATGTGAACTCATCATCTATTTCCTTCCAGAACCCTGACTGATATACCTACTAACATCATATAAAGCATGGGTGAATATGTTGGGTCCATAATCAAAGGAGTGGGGCTGATACAAAGTGAAGGTCAAGCAAAACTTTATTTAGTGCCAAGCATCAAGAATCAAAAGCTGTCCGAGAGGCAACAACCTTTCCCAGCCTCATAGAGTAATTTTTATAGAGGTGGTTGAGCCTGGCTTGTATACAGGTGGCCAATGAGATTGCAATACACAGGGAAAACTGCACAGTCATGCTAGGTCGGCTTGTATCTGGGCTTTGCAAGAAGTTCCTCTGAGAGGGGCAGGGTCAATCTAAGTTTACAACCAAATGGCTCCCTCTGGCTAACCAGGCCCTTACAAATATACCAAAATTGACTCTGTTTCCTCCTAGTTGTTAATATGGCTTACAATTATTATTTTGATTTATGCTACATAGAGTCTCTTGCTAATGTGTCTCTTGTGTCTCTTCTCACTCTAACATTTAACAATACTTTTAGCTTAGAGGCACGTGGGTGACTCAGTGGGTAAAGCCTTTGCCTTCGGCTCTGGTCATGATCTCAGGGTCCTGGAATGGAACCCCGCATCTGGCTCTTTGCTCAGCATGCAGCCTGTTGTTTCCCCTTCTCTCTCTGCCTGCCTTTCTGCCTACTTGTGATTTCTCTCTGTCAAATAAATAAATAAATAAAATCTTTAAAAAATATTTTTAGCTTAGATTCTGAAAATTGCAAATGCCCCTTAAACTTATCTGAAGTCTTTTCAAGTGTCTTAGTACAAATTATGAAACTGTTTTCTAAAAGCATTACACAAGTTCATACTACTCCATGCAGTAGCCAAGTGTGATGACTTCTTTGTACTTCTACCAATATGAAATATTTTTATTTTAAAATTTGTACTTTATTTTAAAATCTACCAACCTTTTAATTGCTAGTGAGATTATATCTTATCCCACATTTGTTTATTAGATATATTTTCATCATATGCGATTTTTCTGTACTTTTTCCATTTATTGATCTATGTATTCGTATTTTTATATTGATTGATATGAGTGATTTATAGAAGAAATTAACACTTTGTTAATACTTGCTGAAACTATTATTTCAAGACTAATTTTAACTTTTATATGTCTGTGTGTCAGGATTTAAAAAATTAAATTGTAAATGGTTGAATCTGTTAATCTTCTTTGTGCTTTATTCCATTGCTCTAAGCTTGGAAAGTTCTTACTTCTCTGGAGATTTAATTCTTATTCACTCTCTTTTTTCTCTAGTTTTTCTAAGATTGGATATTTTTTATATTTAATTATTTAACCCATCTGGAATTGATTTCTCTGCATGATGTGAAGTAAGGGTCTAAAATTGATTTCCCCCCCTAAATTGCTACCCAGGGGTCTCAGCACCATTTGCTAAATAATCCTTCCTTTCTCATTGATGTGTGATGTCTCCTTTATCATGTATTAAATTCTCATATATACTTGAATCTATTCCTGGGTTATCTATTTTGTTCCATTGATCTGTCTATCTATTCCTGTCTATCTATTCCTGCCTATTCCTATCTATTCTAGTCAAAAAGGACTCCTTTAGATATGTTTGGAGTAAGAAGATATTCAAGGAAGAGACAAGCTATTTGGAATCAGCTGTAAAATTTTGATGTTATGATTAAAAAAATCATACTTCTTATTTTTCCCCTTTTCTTTTTTCCTTCAGGAAAATATCTCATTATAAAAGAAAGATCAAATGTTAGTTAACAGGGTATTAGAAGGGATGCCTGGGTGGCTCAGTGGGTTAAGGCTTCTGCCTTCGGCTCAGGTCATGATCCCAGGTCATGGGATCGGCCCCACATCAGGCTCTCTGCTTCTCCCTCTCTCTCTCTGCCTGCCTATCTGCCTATTTGTGATCTCTGTCTGTCAAATAAATAAATAAAATCTTAAAAAAAAAAAAAAGAGTTTAACAGGGTATTAGAAGCTAAAATGGGTGAAAGTTATGAAAAAAAGAATTAAAATTTTCATTTACATTTTTAAATGAGCACAAGTCTCCTGGCCTAAGAAGCAAGTTACTGGTATCTTCCATTGTCCAAGATTGTGTCTAAACTGAAATCCATGATCTCATTTAATCCTCAGATGATTGCTTTGTGGGGCATGTGTTATTATCCCTATGTGTCACGTCTCCAGAATTTCTCAGGCTTGGCAAGCCCAACCATGTTTCAAAGTAGACCCCCAATAACAAAGACAGAACACACTATTTCTCAACTGTAATGGAGGAGCTACAGTATTCTTCATATTCCTTTTTTTTTTTTATGTTCAGCTAGCCAGCATATAGTTCATCATTAATTTTTGATGTAGTGTTCAGCGATTCATCAGTTGCATATAATGCCCAGTACACATCACAACATGTGCCCTCCTTAGTACCCATCACCCAGTACCCCAACCCCCTGGCTTCTGTAACCTTCAGTTTGTTTCCTGGAGTCCAAGTGTCTCATGGTTTGTCTTCCTCTCTGATTTCTTCCCATTCAGTTTTTCCTCCCTTCCCCTGTGTCCTCTGTGCTATTCCTTATGTTCCACATATGAGTGAAACCATATAATAATTGTCTTTCTCTGCTTGACTTATTTCACTTAGCATAATCCCCTCCAGTTCCATCCATGTAAATGCAAATAGTAGGTATTCATCCTTTCTGATGGCTGAGTGATATTCCACTGTATATATGGACCATATCTTCTTTATCCATTTATCTGTTGAAGGACATCTTAGCTCCTTCCACAGTTTGGTTATTGTGGACATTGCTGCTACAAACATAGGGGTACATGCGCCCCTTTTTTCATTATATCTGCATTTTTGGGGTAAATGCCTAGTAGTGTAATTGCTGGGTCATAGGGTAGCTTTATTTTTAATGTCTTAAGGAAACTCTATATTGTTTTCCAGAGTGGCTGTACTAGTTTGCCTTCCCACCAACAGTGTAAAGGGGGTTCCCCTTTCTCCACATCTTCACCACTATTAGTTTCCTGTTTTGTTAACTTTTTGTTGTTGTTGTTGTTGTTGTTGTTAACTTTGCCATTCTAACTGGTTCTTCATGCTGAAGATGAAATGTTGGAATTTTCCCTTGAACACATAGCAGTGCTCTAGCTATGGAAGAGAAATACCATTTGTTGATTAACTGCTTTGTTCCTGGCCTTTATTAGGTATTTTACATGGATCTCATTTAACCATCATGCTACTGTACAAAGTAGGTGTTACAGCTCCTATTTAACCAATTAAAAAATCAAAGATCGGGGAATCAGACCAAGTAGAGGACATAACTGTCCTTCAGGTGTTTCTGAATCCAAACCCACCTCTTTCCACTATAGCATGACCACTAGAAAGTCAGAGCTATGAAAATGGGCTTTTGGTTTCTGTTTATGTCTACATCTTTAGTGCTTAGCAAATATTTGGAGATCAATGTACATTTGTTAAATAAAAATGGATCAAAGAAAAAATGACTGAATCATGCTCCATCTCTTGCCTTCAGAGAGAAAGACTCTCATCTTTTATCCAAGTAACTTTGATTTATATTCTCCTATCCATGTTTCAGCATACCTTCCACTTTCTCCTTGGCTTAAAAGGGGTATTAGCATATTGAAATTGGAAGGGTTCTTAGAAGGTGGTTTTTCAGCCTCCCACCAATGTAGAAATCCTTTTTATAGCATCCTGGACAGATGGTTGGCCAGTCTCTACATGAACACCTCCAGTGACGGAAGACAGAGGAGAACAGGAGGTGGCCTGCTTTATTTTGGAAGCAGCTCTGATGATTGGAAATGTTTTCAATGAATTGAACTGGATTCTGCTATGTCAGTAAGGATTCTTCATGTTGTAAGCAGAAGAAGGCAAAACTGAGGTTGGATTTAAAAATAGTGAGAACCGATTGACTCAAAAACTGAAAGGTGCTCAGGTGAGTTCCAGGTATAATTCGAGTCAGCAATCCATAGTGTCCTCAGAGTTCTATCCCATTCTTCAGGAAGTCTCTGTGCTCTGACATCTTCCCTGGGATGCTTTTCCTTTGTGATGGGAAAAAGGCAAGAACATATTTAGGGGCTTCTAGCTGCATACTACCATTACACAGAGGAAGAGAGAAAGAGCTTTTATTCCAGCTAATCAAGTAAAAGTTATGAGGCTTATTGTTGGGACAGGATTAAAATCTTATTAACTTGTGGGTCCAGGATAATGAAACATGGTGATTGGCTGAGCTTCATTAAGGGTTCCAAGACTGGTATGACCTGGAAAAGGAACTCTAATGTACACCGTTGGCTACCCTGCAATCTTTCTACCCTTCCAACAGGAACCAGATTTTATTGATGGATCTACTCTTTGGCCATGCAGTTCATGTGACTCAGAGGAAGCCACTCTACCCCTGAATAAATTCAATGGTTACCATATGATTAGCCTAATATAATCTGTACATGATCACCTCTGGTGACTGCTGTTGGCCTAGGGGTAGGCGATAAGCTAACTTGAACCAATTAAATAGGGAGGAAAGATGGAAAGGTTATATTCTGTACTTGGAGAAGAGGTTTTCCTCTCTCCTTCATGGAGATGAATAGAAAAGTGTGTAGTCCTGATTGCCACTAGCATCCACTTTGTGACAATAACCATAAGTGGTCAGACTTCAGACAAAGCTATTGCTATATGCAGCAGAATGTACATGAAAGGACCTGGTTATCAACAGTATTGTTGAGCTTCTAATAGTTCTGCACCTGAACCCCTCCCACCCTTAGCTCCTGATGGCCTCATTATTTAACTCTTCTTGAGTATTTCTCTTTGTTGTAGTTAAACTTACTTTCACTGGCACAAGTAGAATGGATGTTGGCATGGCTATCAACAGGCGGGTGCAACCTTATGGGATCCTTCTGTCATCTGCCCATTGGCTCAATTTCCACTACTCAAGAACTTAATAATGGGTGTCCTCTGACATGGAGCAATGCCCTAATCACCTCCCATGCCTTCCTTCCAATGCTCACAACTTCTGCCAGCCCTAATATTGATCATGGTTTGTTTTGTCCTGAGCAGTTGTGTCACCAGCACTTAGGGACTCGGTCTCTGGTTTCCCTACCAGGATAAGCAGTAGCACGGTGTTTCTGTTCGACTGGTGTTGACTGTGGCCCTCACTGGAGTCTAGTTCTGATGAGCTCACAGACAGGGCTATGATCCCAGTTTCCCAGGGCCAGGGAGTGAGTTGGAGAGAGAGAGAACAGATCTCTGAAAGCCTGAGGATGTGTTTCTTGGAGGTGTGCAGCAGAGAGTGTGTAAATCTGCCAGTTAGCTGCAAATGAATACAAATCAGCCCTCATTTGTATTCATTGATTCCATAAGCAAGCGTGTTTGGGAGGCTGCGAGGTGTAGCACACTCCAATGAGGCGGGAGAAAGTCTGAATTCTGGTCTCCGCCATGCCTCTAACTTTACGTGAAGTTGGGCACATTATTTGCTGACTGAGTCTGGGAGCCTTCTCTGCGAGGCAGGTTCATGAGTAACTCTCTGCAGAATAGTCATGTTCCTATGGGCCCACCAGGCTCAGGCTTGAACCCTAGCTCCACTACCTGCCAGCCGTATAGCACTGAGCGTGTTCCTTAAACTTCTGAGCCTCTGGTCTCTTTATCTGAACAGAGGGAGTAAGGATACTCCCTCACTCGGAGGGCTGTTGTGGAGATGAAGCGAAGTAGAGCCCACATTTCACAGGGGACTTGGCACAGAGTGGGCACTAAAGCTGTGTGAGCTGTTCTTGTCAATATGATTCTCTCATAGGGCCGTTGTAAATAGAAAATGAGGCTTTATTTTCCCAATTGATTCAACCCCCAGAAGTAATCATATCTATATACCGACAATAAAAACTGCATTATGGATTTAAAGGATCGTGGATATTGAGCAGTGAATAGCAGCATACTAAGAGAATAGAAACGTCTATCTTTAGACTGATGAGATTTTAGAGATGATTTAATCCTGGTGTCTTGTTTTATACGTGAGGGTGCTACAGTACAATGACACAGAATTACTTGCCAATATCCAGAGCTAATTAGGGGAAGATTGGGACCAGAAGCCGGATCTCCTGACTCAGATATGGTTGTATTTCCATCTGCTGCATTTTACATATGAAGAAGCCAAAGCTGGAGAATGAATGAACTGCCCACGGTCACACAGGTCACCAGTGATAGACGGAGAACTCTTATTTATGTAACCCGCATTTCTGGTACGCTCGGTATCTCCTGAGCACTGTTCTTGGTGCCTTGTGTGTCCCTGACCATTTAATTCTCCCTATTTCCCTATTGAGACCCTCACTTTTCAGATATGGAAATGGAAAACAGACAGGTCACATAAATTGCCCAAGGGTGCACAGGCCACACCTATGTTAGAACCTAGATCATCTGGCTTTGGAATTGGCACAGTCCCCCATCTCAGTGTCCTTCCAGCAACAAGTCTGAACTAACCAGTTGCAGCCCACATAAGGATCACCACTAGCACCTGCAGTTTAAGTGTGGCCATGTCTGGAGACTAGCCCATTGCGCATTACTGGATTACTGACCTGCGTTCCACTGGGGAAGGAAACTGCCTTGCCCTCCATCCACATTCTGGAAGAACCACCCCTGGACCAGCACTGACATCAAGCAGCAAGCTACTGGCTCACTGGAAGATGCGGGGCCAGGTTTTAATGTCAAGTCTGTATGAAGCCAGAGCAAGAAATGGGGGCCCACCTGCTCACTGGATTCTCCAGGTCCAGGTGAAGCATTTGCACCAGAGTGGCCTCCTTTGTGCTGATTAAACATTCTTGGACCGTTTCGGGGCAGTGGAGGGGGCCCCAGTAGGAAATCCTGGGCTTCTTGGTAATCTGGGCACATGGGGAGCTTGACAAATTAATTGTGCTATTAAAGGAGATGTGACTTTATTTGTTCTGCAACTAGTTACATGAAATAATAGCAGGGACATTTAATGAGAACTTACAATGCTCCAGGCACAGTATCAAGTAATTTACATAACTTAACTCCTATAATCTTTGCAAGATGGAAGAGTAAACTGTATAATCTACCCTTTACACACAAGGCGACCAGCCCCAGCAAGTTAAATCACTTGTTCAAGGTCACAAAACTAGGGTGTGGCAAAGTAGTCATAATCAATGTTTCCAATAGCAAAGGATATCCCTTTACACTGTGAAACACAGCCATGCTTAAAATTATGTAGGGAGAAATAAGATCGCAAACATGCTAGATAAAAGGAAGTCTGTGTGTTTTATTCTCTGGCCAGGGATGAACCAAACGATCAGTGTGCCTTGCCTTTAAGAGAGAAGGTTTTAGTAGAGGTGTCTAAAGTGGGGGGCGGGGAGAGCCCTACTGAGCAAATAGGCTTTCCAGGTGAACTTGGCCAAGTCAATTTTCTTTTTAGTCCAGAGAGCAGCCCAGCTGGAAAACTGGGCATAGCACAAGAGCCTTTTCTGAAAACCAAATCTCATAACTGAGCCAGGCTTTGTCCCTGGAAAAGAAATTGTCACAAAACGGATGGCAGGAAGGGTCCTTTTCTAACTGCAAGAGCTATTTCAGGGCTGTGTGAGAATGCTGTGCCAGGAGGCGAAGCAATTAGTGAATCCTGATACCAGGGGCTGCTTCTCTCCTGGGCAACGTCTGTGTCAGAACCCACATCTGCCAGCCTACCTTGCCCAGCGAGGACAGGGGCTGTGCCAGCCTTGCTGCCCACACGATCCATGCTGGGCGCACTTGGCAGGGCCCTGCTGTCCCCCCCGAGGGCTGTGTGGCATGACCATCTTGAGGAAGGGACAGTCTCGAGGCCCCCAGGAGGCCCCCCCAGTCAATGTTAATGGTGCCAACACTGCCCCTTGCCTGTAAATACTGACTGTGGCTCAGAAGGCAAGAAAAGTCCAATAAATAAGATTGACGTGGACACTGAGCATATTAGAATGTCTGTGTTGCGAGGCGCCTGCAAAATGTGTTTGTTCAACAGAACTAATAATATTCGTTATCACTGACTGAGTGGGGACACCGTGCCAGCTCCTTTCCAGTGCTCTGTGAACATCATCTCAATGGATTCTTCCAACCACGCAGGGAAGAAGGTGTGATTGCACGCTCCATGCTACAGCCTGGGAAACTGAGGCCAGGAGGCCAAGTAAGCTGACCCACAATATTGTAAGTGTCAGAGCCCAGGCAGGCTTAGACTCAGTCCCAGTCCTGAAAACTCTCACTCCACATTGTCCTCCCCCGCATTCCATCCCTGGCACGGTGAATCCTGAAGCACACACCCCAGACAGCCAAGCCTAGTGAAAAAGAACATACAAAGAACACAGTCGCCTGTTGTACAGGCGTTAGTGCCTATAGTTTCACTCTCATAACTAGAGAAAACACACTTTCCCGAGGGTGATAAATGTAGAATGTGACTCGGTCAAAGAAGTGATTCTCAGAGTAAGTTTTGGAATTTTAAGCAAAAACCTGTGTATTCTTTTTCTCTCTGGGCCTAAATTTCATCTCTAAATCCAGAGGGGCCGGACGGCAGAATATCGAAGTCCCTCCCCAACCTCCAAAACGTTAAGATTTCTCAGAAAAGGGGCGCCTGGGTGGCTCAGTGGGTTAAGCCGCTGCCTTCGGCTCGGGTCATGATCTCAGGGTCCTGGGATGGAGTCCCATGTTGGACTCTCTGCTCAGCGGGGAGCCTGCTTCTCTCTCTCTCTCTGCCTGCCTCTCTGTCTACTTGTGATCTCTCTGTCAAATAAATAAATAAATAAATCTTAAAAAAAAAAAAAAAAGATTTCTCAGAAAACCTGCACCACAGACGTGCTGGAAACAAAGAGAACGCAACCATCCCCGGTACACAGAGATGGTATATTAATGTTGGGTCTATTAGCCTCCGTCCTTCTCCCCACAAATGGTTTCTTTCTCCTTTTCCATCTGTCCAAATCCTCTCAAATAGTATCATTTCAAGTCATGGACCATCTGCTTTCTGAGGCCTTCTATAAGCCACTGAGCTAGAACTAGCCTCTGGTTCCTCCAAACCAGGTGAGCTAGCCCTGTCGGAGTGCCCCTCTCTGCTGCCTTGTCGCACACTAAGGTTGAGAATCCCATGCTTGCTTCTCTGGACTGGCCAGCAGATGTGAAGAAAGCAGGTGCCCAGGGAGTGGCTGTGGCTGGGACGGAGGAAGGAGGAGCATGGCAATGAGGGTCTTGCGTGTAAAGACTTGGAGAACAGAGGAAGAGGTGAGATGGTTCATAGGTGCTGAGTGCGACACTTTGGGGAGAGTAGCACAAACCTAAAAAATAATATCAGGAAATCTTGGAGTCAACGCATTCCTATCCCTTGGCATTTTTAAGTAAGAACACTGGGGAAATTTTGTTTGCCACTGATTACCTCTTGGTAACTAGACTCTTCCTTTGAATGTGACCCTGTGCAGGGACTGGGCCACGTGGAGCACTGGGATTTATATGGTTGATAGCAATGACAGCTGACACTGTATTCCCACCAGACCCTAAATCCATCTTCATCCTACCCCAGGCCTGAGATTTGCTCCATTGCTTATGGTTCTTTTCACATCAGTTTGCTTTTGTTCTTATTTTTTCTTTCTGCTTAAAATTCCCATTCTTTTCATTCTCTGGAAGCCATCTTTTTTTTTTTTTTTTTAAGGTTTACTTATTTATTTTAGAAAGATAGAGAGGGGGAGAGAGCATAAGCAAGTGGATGGAGGGGCAGAGGGAGAGAAACTTCAAGCAGACTCCCCACTGAAGGTAGAGCCTGTCTCTGGATTCAATCTCACAGCCTGAGATCATGACCTGAGCAAAATCAAGAGTCAGATGCTTAACTGACTGAGCCAGCCAGGCACCTTTGGAAGCTATCTTTCCAGACTTACCTGAAGGATCACTTTTTCAAAGTCTCTGTTGACATTTTAGCCAGGTGGAACTGTCCACTCACTGTTGTCGGCACTGTAGTCAGGCTAGATATGTTCCCGGATGGGCGCAATAGATTTACCTCCATTGATTTGTTTACAACATCTGTCTCCTCCAGCAAGTGGTGCGACCAGAAGGCTGAGACCCATATTGGATTCGCCTTTAATCCCCAACACTCAGTAAATGTTTGTTGAATTTTCAAAGATGAGAACTTTCCGAAAACCTAGTACAGAGTTTTGTAAATTGTTAATAATTAATAGTGTCTCGTATTTACTCAGTGTTTACTGTTTATCAGAGAGTATACCAATGTTTTTAATGCAGCATCAGATTTAATCTGTTCAACAACTCTGTGAATAACCTTATGCAGTAGGTTCTTCTATTATTGCCATTTTGCTTATGAGAAAAATGAAACTTAAGAAGATTAGCTCAAGTCCTTGTTACTTGTAAGCAGCTGAGCCAGGAATCTAAACTAAACTGAGCTCATGTATTCAGCCTCAAAATTATATTGTATCAGGAAGGAAGAAAGCATAGAGGGAACAAATTATATGTAATACAAGAACAAGGGCTGAATATTACCAAGGTGAACTAATGAAGTAACATATCTAAATTTTAAATAAGCATGTTTCAAAGTCTTGATAGCCACCTGGGGAAGCTTAGGTATGCCAGGGTAACAAAGCTATGAAACATTCCTTCTCCCTCTCCCTAGGAGAGCTGCAGATCCTGGAGCACATTCACTTGAATTTCTTCAGCAAGAGTAACCAGCTTGAAGACATCTTTGAGCACTAAGAGAGGGTGCCCTATTTAGAAAGAGTCAAAAGTCACTGGGATCCATACCTGGTTGGCTATAATGCAAGAAGAAGAGCCCTATTCTCTTAATTAAGAAGTGCAATGCAATGTTATGGTAGGAGAATGGTCTCTGAAGCCACAAAGTCCTCAGTTCCCACCTCCTCCCTGACACTTCAAAAATGTGTGACTTTGGGACAGTCAAGTAACTTTGAACTTCTATTTCTTATAGTAAAATGGAATGATAATAGCACCTACTTCCCAGTGCAATTTGTTGTGCAGCTGAAACAAGATAATGTATGTAAAGGACATGCACAGTGCTTGGCACGAGACATGAGACAGGTCTCTGGCAGCTATGACTTTAAAATCAGTGAGCTTTACTTTGACATGCATATATGAGTGTGTGCTCATGAAGTAAAGGATTCAGAGTCGGAGATCCAGAAAACTTCCAAGGCAAAACTGTATCATGCAAGATCTACAAAGAGCTCCCCTGTGAAGGAGAACCTCCATGCCAGTGCACTAATTTAAGTAGTTTATGAAATCAGGAAACATCTCCTTTTGGACACACATCATACCTCTCTGTGCCCTCTAAAGTGCTTTGTGCCCAGAAAGATCTCATCAAACATGTAGCTGGTTGATCGACAATTTGAGAACTTGGATGGAACTTGTGGTGGTGGGAAAGCAAATACTCTAGATTTGTCCCTCCACATCAGCTGGTCACCTCCAAGTATTCTCTCTTTTGGGTTGCCGAACTGGAAAAATGAAACATGGCATTTCCTAGGTACACTTGCAGCTAAGATTTTGGATGTGATTCTGGTTTTGCAGTCAGACATGCCTGGCAGGACTTGACTCAGTCCTAAACTAGCTAGGCAGCAACAATTGGAACATTCAGGCATTGTGTTCCCGATACTGACCTTGCAACATCTCTATGACCCTGGACACAAGAGCCCCTGCAGTGCCTTCTCCTTAAGATAGAGGCAGTAGTTCCTCTGATAGCCAATTCTACAGCCAGTTCCTCTGGATTTTCATAACCCTCTGGATCCTAATAATTCCCTAAGTTAAATCTCTCAAAACTTATTAAAGGGGTCCTGTCATCTACCTCTAAGCCCTGGTGGATATTGTATTTAGTATCAGATATAGCTACAGACATTAGACTCCCAAAGATGAAAATCTGAGACAGGTTGTGTCAACTGGCTGGATTGAAGGTAGTAAAGCCCTGGTTCCCATCAGAAAAAAACAAAAACAAAATTAGGAGGCTAGAGTACCCAGTGATAAAACAGTCCTTAAATGGGCATGTGTGGTCATCTGCAATGAAACTACTACTGGAGACAGAGTTTGGCAAACAGAGTGGTGGCCGCTTTGGTTCTGCCAACACCCAGTATCTGGCATCTGACAAAGGTATGATGAACTAAGGTAGTCAAGGGTGCAGTAGGTCTGACTTGTCTTTCTCTCCCGAGAGGGCAACTTATTGGAACATCCACATTATTCTCCCCTTAGCAGAACTGCACATGTGCCTGACATTGGCAGAGGCCCCCATGACTCGGCCATGCCATTCATTCTTCCAAATGGAAATATTACAAGTTTTAAGTAAGGGAGCAGGTACGTGTTTACAAATACAAGTGAGTAAAAAATTACTCCCCAACATGAATGTTAGTCATTTGAGTAAGAATAAAACTGGCTTTATGGTCTTTGTGGATATGCTACGCTAGAATGCTTTAGGTTTTCCCCACATACTACCCAGCCTCAAATTTGAGAAATGCCCATCTATCAAGGGCTCATGAGGACACCTGCTTGCTCTGCCTCACTCCTTCCCTGGCGCTCGGCAAGTCCCACCAGTTGGAAGGGTTGGAGTTGTCCTATTGGCGGCATCCATGAGGAGCCCCCCGAGACCCTTCTTCCCAATCTGGAATCCTGTTTACTGCAGTGTGTACTGAGGCTTCCTCTTCCTGATGCCAGACAACATTGTCTACACAAGAACAAACTGAGTCTATGCCACACGATCACTGCCAGGCACCCCCAAAGTTGATCGGTTGATGCAGTCGAGATAAAGTTTCTCCAACTCTCAGTGCATTTGGCAATTTAATTCCATATTCTTACTTACACGTTTTTTCCTACATTCCTTTTTTTTCTTTTTTTGAAGTGCTGTAACCATTCTTCTTTTAATAAGACTTGGGCAACCACTGCTCAGTCTTCCCGTGGGTCCTCAACAAAGCAGTTTTATTTCTCCACCTCCTGGCCACAACTACTTGGAGATCAAGGCTTCTGCAGCTCTTCCTCTTGAATGGAGACAGAAAAGAGAAGCTGGACTGCTGAGTATGTAAATCCTCCCTGGCAGATAGCCTTTGTTGTCTCTTCTTGGTATGGGGAGGCTTAATTAGGGGCTGAACTCTAACCCTGGAGCCCAAAAGGCTTAGAAAGAGGCTCTGTAAGATGTCCATGGAGAGCATATGGAAGGTTAAAGAAGAAAGCTAAAAGGGATCTCTGTGAACAGGCCTTGATTATGGTAGATTTTTTTTCTTAATTCAAAGGATACAATGGTAGCCCCATGTTGTCACTGGCAGAATCAACCCTAATGAAAACTAGTCTCTAGAATGTTTCAGGGCTTGGGGTTCCTCAACTGGACCAAGGAAGTGTTTTAGTCTTCAGGGCCATTTGGCTACACATCACAGATGATGCCGGGCAACACTTACTTTAAGAACCACTGGCACCCAAGCTGGGCAGAACAGAATAGTGTGATAGGTTGCAATGTGCCAGGGGGTGGCACCTGGAATTGGGGTTTTGCTATCCTGAGGCCCACAGCTGGGATTCTTTCTTTTTCTCTATCTTCCTCATCCTATCTCACTTTCTGATGGACTCTTCAGTGCCCCTGCTGGTACTAGAACTCAGCATAGGACCTGGTTTGTAGCCCAGACTGTTCTGATCCAGGCTGGCGGAAATTGCATGGCTTCTACCGGAATGACTCAGAGTACGGCTCCTTCCTGAGCTTTTGGGAGGGTTAGGGGGACACTCACTAGATTCAGCCCCCAGGAGAGTGATGCTCACACTGATCAAAATTGCTATGAACTTTGAACATGCAATTCTCCGTTCCTGAAATGATGCCTTTCTTACTCTCGGGTCTTTGCTCCTCTACCCTAGTACTTTCTTTTTCCCCACCCAGTGGCTGACTCTCACTTAGTCTGCCCACTTCAGGCTTTCCCTCAGATGTCACTTCATCAAGGAAGAATGACTTGACTTTCCATGTTCCTGCCATCCCAGGTTTGGTTGAGAAGTTCTGGCTTCCATGACCCTTCTGTTGTATCATTTAGCAGTCCATTGCCTTACTTTCTCCCCCACTAAACTTCCATTTAACTGGGGCAGAGGATGAAGTGGAAGGGAGGCCGAGGAGGGGCCAACTGGGCTCTGTGGTTCAGATCATGAAAAGGCAGGGGTCTCATACTAAGGAGATGGGAGTGTCTATGTGACTCTAAAGCAGGGACAGACAGAGTGGAACCCACAGGCCAAATCTGGCGTGCTGCCTGTTTTTCTATGTGGAGTTTTATTGAATACAGCCATGGCCGTTCACTTACTTGTGTTTGGCTTAGTTAGTTCTGCAAGGGCGATTTCAGTAGTTTTACAGGGGCTGTCTGGCCTGAAAAATCCAGAATGTGTACTCTCTGGGCCTTTACAGAACGTGTTTGCAGACCCTTGCCTTAAGCCAAAGAGAGACATGGTCAGATTGATATTTTGGGAAGATTGTAGAAACTGTGTGATGCTCTGAATAAGATGTCATTTGGAGGAATAAAAGATAATGTTTCTAGAAGACTTAAAAACCTCCAGCCTGTTTGCTAAAACCCCAAATCCCTCTGCCATGTGCAGCATTATGATGATTTCTCTTCCTCATTCTCACTTGTAATCATGTCTATGTTCCAGTCTCTAAGAACAAACTCTTCCAGGGCATTTTAATGTTTTGACTTAATGTCCCTCATGTCTCTCTCACTGCCTGCCCCCTATGGCTTAATAACTGAAATTCAATGCGTTGTTGAATGACTGTCCAGCCAACCTGGAGATCCACAATCATCCTGTTCACTCCCTCTGAGTGTCCCTCTAGATGAGAGCGTATCTGCAGGCAGGAGTACAGAAAGGGGACAATCAGGTCCTCTGCCCTACCTGGAGTCCTAGCAAGGACCGAGTAGAGAAGGTTTTAATGCTGTTACATCTGCATGTCTATTGCCTTCAGGTACCATAAGAAGATCTATTTTGAGGTATTTCCCAGGCTGTGTCCCCAGGTAGTCAACTCCTTGACTGAAGTCCCAGAGAGAAGAAAGCAAGAAAGTGAGGTGAGGGTTAGATTTACTCCTGGCCACCAGGAGCCCTTTAGGAGGCTAATCGACGTTTGCAAATGAAGATTAAGGACCAGGCAAACAACTCAGCAAGTGATAACTGCAAAGCTGACCTAATCTTAATGAAATCTGCAACATATATTTATATAAATCATAATGACTCTTGCTTGCTTTCCATGTAATTTGCTCAGATGGGTTTGGAATGACACAACCAATTGTTCTGCCAGTGCCTTTGCCCTATTTTGAAGAGCTCCTCAGCAGCCCACGCCATGCGAACAATGACATCCAGCTGGTCCAGAGGGATCTCAAGCCCGTTGCAAATGCAGTATGTTTAACTCCTTATCCACCAGGGAAACCCAGGACTATCTTCTAACCTGAATCTCGGGTAAGACTCTGCGTAGGGGCATGTGGGTATGCTGACTATTACTGGAGTCCCATTAGTAATAATTTCCTTCCATCCCTACCAAATCTCCATCTGGATGTCCTTAGGGATTCCAGGGTTCCCAGAATCAAGTTCCTTAGCATTCACTGCTGTCATTATGACTCAGCTTGCCGACCTGCACACAAAGAAGCCAGATACATGCAGGTCATGGCGGGGCATGGAGAAGGTAGGCTGACGGTATAGCCCGCATCCTCTGATTCACTGCCTCCCCCGGCAACCCGTCCCCCTCATCCCCCTCCTGTCCCCTACCGCAGGCCTCCTCCTTGTCTTTTTAATTCACTGGTTCTCCAAATGTATTCTGATGATGGTCTGATGATGGTCTTCATCAAAACCAACTCAGGTATTTGTTTGAAAAGTTCTCTAAATCTCTTGGGGTTAAACCCCAGGATGTACTTTTTGAACAAACTCTCTGAATTATTCTTACACTCATTCAAGTCTGACAAGTGTTGTGCTTAACCCAGATGTTAGAGGACTTTGTTCTTATACTGTCGCTTGGATCAGTTCTGTTTTTAATTTGGCCAGTGCCCAAGACCCTTTTCTATGATATTCCAATTTCTTTCTAACCGTGATTGAGACTACTGGGGAATTTCTGATCCTATGTTATTCTTCCATGGCTAGAGTTTTCTAGATGTAGTTTTACCAGCTGAGCCAGACTTTTCCCCACCTTTGCAATGGGAGGCTCTACAGCACATTTTCAGATCTCAGTTCAAATGTCACCTCCTCAGAGAGGCCTTCCCTGACCCTCATATCTAAAGTTTTTCCCATGGCTCCATACCTCCCACTATTGTTCTGTTTCTTCTCTTCAGAGCATAGAGCACACTCTGTAATCATTTTTGTGTGTTACATCCAATGGGAATATAACTTTCATGAGGTGAGGAGCTTTGTTTGTCTCAGCCCTTCTGAATCCCCATCCTAGTCCAGTGCCTGACCTGTGCAGACACTCAGTAAACATACACTAAATGAATGGATGAAAGAACATTTCTGTATTTAAGGAAGATGGCAGATGTCAAGAGGAGTCAAGTCATAGACGTTATACTGAGCAAAAGTTCTGGGGTTACCAGATGACCAGGTGGAGGCGGAGGTGCAATGCCTCACTCCAGTGCTCAGGGCTACCACCATCACGGGGCTCTAATCTTATCCTTTATCTTATCATTTCCTAATACTAATCCTTTTGGCTCTCCTCTTATCAGTCCTATAATATGTTGATTTATAAGAAATACTTATTTGGTCTTTCAGATGACCAACATATATTTCTTGAATGTATTTGGACTTTGCCCAGGGTTCTTGGCTCAGGGCTCCTAAAACCTTTGGAATTTCTTGTGATAAGGCTGATAGAGGTGTCTTTTGTTATGTGAATGAAATAACTTTGGACCCCATCCAAGGGCAGAGGCCGGTTGCCAGGAGGACCAACTTTAGGATTAGAGGTTGGAAATTTCTATCCCACCCTCCTGACCCCTGGGGAGGAGGGGGGCCTGGAAGTTGAATCAGTTAATGGTGAAGAATTTATTCAGTCAAGGCTATGCAATTAAACCTCCACAAAACCCAAGAAGTCTAAGGTCAGGGGCTCCCTTTTTGTGAACACGTGGAGGAATGTGGACACTGGCACCCCTGGAGAGGGCATGGAAGGTCCGAGCCCTTTCCCCAGACTTTGCCGTATGCATCCCTTCACGTGGCTGTTGATTTGTATCCTTTATCATATCTTTTAACAAACTGCTAAGTGCAAGAGAGTATTGCCCTGAGTTTTGTGAGCTGCCCTAGCAAATTAAAAGAACCCAAGGAGGATGTGGTTGGAAACCCCAGTCTGTAGCTGGTGCTTTAGAAGCACAAGTACAGCAGGGGTTTGCGACTGGCCTCTAAAGTGGGGGTTGGCCACTCTTGTAGGACTGAACCCTCCGCCTGTGGGATCTGTTGCTGCCTCTGGGTAGACCTGGGCATCTTAGAATTTCCACGTGTTATGTGGGGGAAACCACCCCCACATTGGAATTGGGTCCGGGAACCTAAAAGCAGAACCCTACAAGTACCCTGTGCTCTGCTAAGGACTTCTTCTTCCTGAAACCCTCTTTGGCTCGAAGATCTCTCCCCAACTACGTCCTCTGAGAATTCCTACCTGCCTCATAATCTTATCCGTTTCAAAGAGCTGCATCTAGGACTCCACCCAAACATATAGAAATATTTAGTGAGTGACCTGTAGGTGTCTTGCACTGGGGCCGAGGGGCTGAAAAAGCTGCCCATACGCCCGTGGATGACCTCATCCACGGCTACTCCCCCGCATCCCCAGCAGGTCTCAGTGCCATTGCCCTGGGTGTTCAGATGTTGTCTGTAGGCTCCTCCAGCTCTGAAGTACTCTGATGCTTATAGTAGAACTGTGGCCCCTGTACAGGGCCAGAGGAGACAAGAAATATCTGGGGCAGACTTCCTGCATTTCCTCAAATGCTGGCACATAAGAAAATTCTGCTCTGCCTCTGATTAGCCCTTGTCTTCTCTTGCCTCGGTGCTTCCCAGACAGCTGGGCAGCATTTAACATTGGGCAGAAATCGATGCAGCCAATTTCTGAAAAACAAACAAATAGCCCCAGTGTCATGTTGAGGGTGATAATAGATTAGCAGCACCTTTGGATCAGAGAAGTCATTAAATATTGGGCTCCCCTGAGCGCTTACAGGAAAAGAGCTGCCAACACCAAGTCGAGTCTGCCCCTCTGGAGAGTTTTCCTGAATGTGGAGCTGCAGAGACAGTCATGGTGATGAGTGTAGGGACCAACCAGCCCAGGGCCTACTCCATCTGCCCTTTTCAGGGCCATCTTATGGGAACGAAAGACATCAGAATTCACTTCATTGTCCTTCTATCTACATCCATTCAAGACACATCTGAGCTGAGTGAGAACAGACCTCCAAGGGGTTCCTGAAAGCAATGGCCCATAAGGGCTTTGGGGACAGACAGACCCATAAGGGCTTTGGGGACATCGTGAACCCTCTTTTTATTGCTAATGTGGTCATTGATCACATTGCTTAACACCCTAGTTCCTTCTTCTGTCAAAGCAGCCTT
Organism: Mustela nivalis; assembly: GCF_964662115.1. Taxonomy (NCBI): domain Eukaryota; kingdom Metazoa; phylum Chordata; class Mammalia; order Carnivora; family Mustelidae; genus Mustela; species Mustela nivalis. The sequence continues at coordinate 12,183,724 of NC_139026.1, forward strand.
CGTAAGGATGATCAGATCACCTGTGTGAAGTGTGCCTGCCGGCATGCTGGGGTTACTGGGGGCATCAGGAAGTTGTGTTTCTTCTCTCTTTGTCTGTTACTCAGATCACTGATGTAAGCCAATCCCGTCCGCTTCGAATAGACATTCTTTCACCACATCCCAGCCCCCAACCCTACCTTTTTTATTCCAGGTGTTTGGTGGAAGGTCTGCAGCTCTGCTCTTGTCCACAGCCCAAATTCATTCCCAGCTTCCTGGGCCACCCTTCCTCACTTACAGATGCCCCCAGCCTAGTAGAGCTTATCAAAGTCAGTCACGGCTGAGCAGCATTCCAGCCTCCCTCCCAAGACAGAGAGTTATTTAAGGACCCGCGGATTGTGTTTGTTTCTGTATGCCTATTCCCCAGCGAGTCGCCTGGTACATAATAAGTGCCCTGATTTCTTGTGGCCACGAGATTAGAAACAGTACCCTAAAAGACGGCGAGACAGAGCGCCGGCAGGAGATTCAACTGCTGATGGCTTGGCATAGAGGTCAGGAGGGACACATAGCTCTACTGGCTCCAGAAACCCAATATATAACCACAGAACCTCATTGGGAAGAAATGTCTTTTTATTCTCTGCACACTCATTCATTCAACAGATATTTACTGAACATCAATGTTGCAGGAGACGCTGTGAGGCAGAGCTAGAAGCAAACTTCAAATCCAGTCTTATTAAGCTCAACCCAGCTCAATTTGGAGAGGGGAGATGAGGCAGCCGAGAAGTGGAGTGCCCCTGAAAAGCCAAAGACATCCCCTTTGCCTTCAGGAAGCTCCAAGTCTGGCCGTAGACACAAGATGGAAAAGCAAGGAGTAATTACAGATTTAAGACTATAACCATATGATCTGTCATGTTAGTGCAAATATTGTGTCAGTTTGTTATTTGCTTTTTATTTTGTTTATGTAGATTTTGACACGGAGAAACTTAATTTCTATGTAGTCAATCTATTAGTCATTTTCTTTCAACCTCTTGGGATATATGTGTGTGTTGTGAAGGTTCTGATTGTTTCTGTGCTGGTAGGATTTTTTTTTTTCCCTAACTGGCAATTTTTATTTCTGTTCACTAGGACTAGATTACATTTGTAATACAAACTTTTTTAAATTTTATTTTGCAAAGGAAGTCACTTTAAAATTGAACAAAATGCGCAGGAATTGAACAAAGAACGTAAGTATATTCAGGAAGAATGAAAATGTGTTCCAAACCTCTGCTTAAGAAAGCAAGGAAATGTGTATTTATTTCCTTTAAGAATTATTTCCATGAAAAATGTCCAACCAGATAATAAGGAGGAGGAGGAGGAGGAGGAGGAGGATATTAATAATAATAATAAAATCTTGGGGTGCTTGCATGGCTCGATGGTGAAGTGTCTACCTTTGGCTCAGATCACGATCCCAGGGTCCTGGGATTGAGCCCCATATCGGGCTCCCAGCTCAGCAGGGAGTCTGCTTCTCCTTCTTCCTCTGCCTCACCTCCTGCTTGTTCTCTGTCTGTCTCTTTCTCTTTCTCTCTCAAATGAATAAACAAAATCTTTTAAAAAATGAAAAATAAATAAATCTTAACCTTGGGATGCCTGGATGGCTCAGTGGTTAAGCCGTTACCTTTGGCTCAGGACACGATCCCAGGGTACTGGAATCGAGTCCCACACTGAACTCCTTGCTCAGTGGGGAGTCTGCGTCTCCCTCTCCCTCTGCCTGTCACTCTGCCTGCTTGTGCTCTTTCTATCTCTCTGTCAAATCAATAAATAAAATCTTTTAAAAAAGTAAAAAAAAAAATCTTAATCTCAGCTATATTGACAATTGATTTCACTTCTTTCTTCACCATTTTATTATTTTATTTTATTTTGCAGATATAATTTTTGTTCATTTTTACTTTTAAAGTATTTACTAAGTAATATACATTCACTAATAAAAAGAAAAAATGTGTATAATTCCACCACCCAAAGACTGACCCTTGAGCAACAGGTGGGGGTAGGGGGTAGAGCTCCCCTCTTTTTTTTTTTTTTAATTAAGTTAATTTATTTATTTTCAGAAAAACAGTATTCTTTATTTTTTCACCACACCCAGTGCTCCATGCAATCCGTGCCCTCTGTAATACCCACCACCTGGTACCCGAACCTCCCACCCCCTGCCACTTCAAACCCCTCAGATTGTTTTTCAGAATCCATAGTCTCTCATGATTCACCTCCCCTTCCAATTTACCCCAACTCCCTTCTCCTCTCTAATACCCCTTGTCCTCCATGATATTTGTTATGCTCCACAAATAAATGAAACCATATGAAAATTGACTCTCTTCACCATTTTAATAAGTAAAGAATGCTTGCAAAAATGAGACATGTGTGAGGGTAAGAAGCTTCCCTGTTGGGACTGGCCATCAGAGGAGGGAATTGGGACGTTAACTTGGGAATCAGTGTCAATGTGCAGTTGTGAGATCCTTAGAATGTAACTCATGTAATCAGCATAACACTTGTGAAAATCTGTGTTTTTATTTCCATTTTAAAGAGGAAGACACTAAGACTCAGAGATGCCAAACTATTTCCTCTAAAATGTGTGACTGGTGAGCTGTACATTTGAAATTCGAACCTATAAATTTAGATCAAATGTAAATGGAGACCCTTCAAAAATTTCCCTGTGTGGACCATCAGAACCCCTAGCCATACCTGAAGGCTACTATTTTCCCTCCTAGGGAAGCAGATGAGATGGTACAGCAACGTGGAGGCGTGAAGAACCCTCAAGCAGACAAAACCACAAAAGCCTCTTGAGCAAAACTAAACCTGACTTAATTCAAGGACGTGAGCGACACTTAACCAAGGTTGTATCTTGCAAATACCTCTGGTAAGTTATAAACAAAACTGAAGCCATCTTTCAAAAATGGTACAAGATAATCACTTTTAACCACTCCCCTGACTTTTGGAAATACCCATTGTAATAACCAATCACTGTAAAGGTTAACAGCTTCTTCATTTTCCTGGTATAAGCCATTCCTGGTAACATCATCTCTGAGCCTCATATTGGTTTCGGGTTTAAAGACTCCCAATTTGCAAGCTGTTCTTTCGTACACAATAAACTCTTACTAATTACACTTTTACTGATCTGGTTGTAATTTTTACTGTTCCTGGATTTTTGACAAGATACAGAGACTGTAGCTATTATCAATTATTTGTACGCAAGGGCACTCCAGGGTCCGGTTGCCCATCTGAGCGATGAACCATACCTTTACCACACAGGAGAAAAGCATGAAGTGGTTACAACCTCCTGTTTGACGGGCTTATGTTTGCAAGCATGCTCAGTGGTCTGTCCTGTTGGTTTGTTACATTAGGAATAAATGTGTGCCCTTTTGGAACTCAAATAAGACAAAGGATGATTCTTGAGTAAGATTTTCCCAGAAGGTTTGACATGTGTCTGGAGGGGGTGGGTTCTCTACAGGTTGCCCTCCAGCTGTGGGAAGCTGAGTGGGGCATCAGTCAGAGTTCTGGGGCTCTGCCATTCACCTGGCTGAAGATTCCCACCTTCACGGGGCATCTGGGGGAAGAAGGGCCACAGAACACGTATGTCTACTTCTGTTCCCTCCATGAACGCATTCAGTTGACAATGGGGCTTTTTTAAAAGCTTAAACCTGTAGGAGTAAGGAAAGTAGAAACAGACAGCATGTTGGGAGCTCGGAATCTGGTGGATCCAAGAAAGCTATGGGGAAGCAGTGTTGAAAGCAAGTGCATCACCTCCGAAAGGCTCAGAGTGAGGACAGCGTCTGAGCAAATACAGGGGGCGAGTGTGGGGTGGCCAACACAGGGGTGACTGGAAGTCTGTGCAAGGAGAAGTTAACACCCATCCCTCCCCAAGTCTGAAAGAAGAGTGCTGTTTCCACTCTGGGGGAAGGAGCGCTGGTCTGTGCGATGGGAGGGTCAGCAGAAGGCAGGTACTGCCAGGAAACCTGAGGCTGGAGGGGGATCCAGAGAGTGAGCTGTCCCCCGTTCTGACGGTGGGGACCTATAAACCGGAAGCCAGGCTATGCTGTGCCTCAGCAGGAGGCGCTCTGATTCTTCTCCGGAATCTGGGAAGCCCGAGAGAAATATTTAAAGATCATGTCAAGAGAAAAACCAAAAGAGCTTTACTTGATACGATTATTTTAATGCACAAGCAATAAATGGTTCAGGAACAGGGACACGTCACACCCAACCCTGGTATGAAGCTCAGAGGTGACATTACAGCATGGTTTACCCAGGGAAAATGAGGAAATTGTTCAACCTTTACAGTGATTGGTTATGACAATGGGGGCTTCCAGAAGGCAGGGGTGGTTAAGGGGGATTATCTTTTATGATCTTCAGAAAGCAATGAACGTGGCATTTATGATGATCAGAGGCATGGGCAAGAAATCACATAGGTTACCTTTTACTCCTGTGCCTGAAATAAGCCAGGTTTACTTTTGTTTATGTGGCTTAAAAGGTTTTGTCTGCTTGCGGGGTTTTCAAGTACGATCGCCATTGAATTTTATGTTAACGGTTCTGACTATAGAAGGTCTCCTAACCAGATTCCTTCAGAACACAGCCCCCCTCCCCTCTGGCGAAGAAACTTTGGGTTCCCATAAGGTTTTGATACAGAGCTCTCTTAGTATGAATATATAGAGAAATGTTGCCTGACACCAGAGGAAAGCCTGGAAAGGCAGAGACAGTAAAGAAGAGACAAGAAAAGAAATAAGATGAAAACAGTAACGTTTGGGGGCCATCTGGGTGGCTCAGTTGGTTAAGTGCCTGCCTTTGGCCCAGGTCATGATGCTGGAGTCCAGGGATCAAGTCCTGACTCTGGCTTTGCGCTGGGAGGGGAGCCTGCTTCTCTCTCTCTCCCTCTGCCCTTCTCGGTTCATGCTTGCTCTCTCTCTCCCTTTCAAATATTAAAAGGAGGAAAGGATGAAAGGAAGGAAGGAAGGAGTAACTTTTCAAAAGAAACTCTTTCCAAAGAAGAACAAGAAAGAAAATTGACTACTGGGGCAGATAAAGAAAGATAGGGTATCCATGTAACAAAACCAAGAAGTTATAGAAAGGAACATTCAGGGAACCAAAAAGAACTCTGGAAAATTAAAGATATGACAGTAGAAACAAAAGATTCAGTAGGAAGTATGAAAGATCAATGTGAGTAAGTATGTCGGAACAGAGATTTAAAAGGACAGAAATGGACACTAGAAGCAGTTCTACGGGAGAGAATACAGAATAAAGTGGGGAAGTTTTTCATAAAAATAAATGCATAAACAAAAAGAAAGTTTCTAGAACCTCAGGGTCTGAGTTCCTCAACCAAAAGTTGCACAGCTTGTCCTGCCTAACGGATGAAAAAGATCAACACCATGGAATTTCAGAGCTCTGGAGACAAAAAGAAGATACTCAAGTTTCTAGAGGGGGAAAAAAAAAGGTAATCAAAAGACCCAGTATCAGGGTGGCATCAGATTGCACAACAATAGCACAAGGAGATAAAGATAAAGTAAGAATCCTTTTATAATTCTGAAGAGGTTCTAACACTCCCGAGCAAACCTCCAGTTCTATATTCAGCCAAAAGAATCAATTAAGTATGAGCGTTATCATAAATTATCAGATATGCAAACTTCTTAAGATTTTCCTCCCCTGCAGTTTTCCTCAGTAAGCTGCTGGAACCAGGCTCCACTGAAATAAGGGAATGAGCCCAGAAATAGGAGGGGTGGGAGCGAAGAAACAGGGACACTGACAGGGGAACGAGGAGGGAGGGGTTCCAGGATGAATCCGATGGTGGGCACAGGCTGATCAACACTTCGGCAAAGATGTCTCTGCAAGAAGACGCAGGTAAAACCCAAGGCAGTTGAGTATCCTGAAGGGAGAGGTACACACGCGACAGGAGTTTGGGATTCCATGATGGGAACATTAGAAACTAGGGACCTGAAGGAGAAATGAATGGTTACCTCCAGGGCAGGAGGTGGAGGCAGGAACAAGAAAGGAAATGAAATCAGAGTACCCTACTGGCTCCGCTGTAAATGTGCTTACACCATCACATCACGTACGTCATCATGGGATGAATTCCCGTCTTCTAATAGTGAGAAATCAATATACGGTGACCAAAACTAGGAGAGGAAGATTTGGCAATATAGGGACACTATTTTGGGACACAAAAGTGGTGAATTGCAAACAAACAAACAAACAAACAAAAAACACAATTAGAGGAGTTAAAAATGATTGCCTCTGGGAAGCGGGGATGAGGAGGTTGGGAGCAAGGGCAGGAACTGTCTGTCATGGTAAAACTTACAGAGTGAGCCACCTGACTCCTATAATATTCAGATACGAAAACCAGCACCGGCAGGCAGAGGGCAGCTAACGTACAGGTTGCACCCAGATAATGCTCGGCATGGCATTTGATAAGAAATAAAAAAAGAATGAAATGGGAAAGGGGAAAAAAAAAAAAGCAAATGGGAAAGGGAATTATCATGTGATTTAGCTCTTATGGAAATAAAACAAAGGTCAAAGTTTGGTTTGGATATGAGGGTTAAGTTGCTCAAGTTTGGCAGACCCTTCCTAGAAGCTCAAACTCAAAGCTGCAAAGTAAAAGCACACTCATTGTTTAATTTGATTCTTATTATACGGAAGGTAACAATTTGTCTCCATTTTACAAATGAGGGATTTGAAGCTCCCTAAGATGGAGTAACTTGGCAAGGGCAAGTCTCCTTCTAGAGGAGGAGGGCTGGGACACTGAGCCCTGGGTTCAGCGCTCCTTCCAGGGCCTCTAAAGGTTTGAGCTCAAGCTCAAGGATGGATTATCAATACAGAGAGCACACAGCCCAAAAGACGTGTTTATTTAAATAGTTACTGACTAACCATCCAGAGTTATTGAAATGGTTACAAGATGCTCAACCAGGTGGCCACTCTTCACTGCTCACATGTTCTGGAGCTGAATCCTACAGAGAAATTGGTAAAATAAGGGCACTCGGGTGCTCACAGCTTTGGCTTGGAGCAGATACCTCCTTAGATATCTCTTGCCTTTCCTGCCTGGTTCTACCACCTGTTTTCAGTTTGTTGGTGTCTTCTGCCCATTTCTGCCTTGGGAAACATTCCAGCCTCACTATGTGGCTTAAGAAATGAAATCTGGCCCTGGTTTGAGCCACAGTGACCAATGTGTTCCAGTTTACCAGGGACTGTCCTGGTGCTAGCCCTAAAAATCCTCTACCCTGGAAGGCTCTGCAGGCCAAGGCAGATGGGACAACTGGTTGACCTAGGACAGGCATTTCTTACCATCTCTATGAATATGAACGAGTTCGGTCCATACACTCAAAGATGATCCATCAAATTGTGAATAGTTCTTTGGGAACCCTTCATTTTGTTTCCAGGTAATGGCTTCCCTGGACTCGAAAAGCAGGGTACCCTTGTGTGCATAGACACGCATCTTACCTTTCATCTCCCAACAATTTTAACTGCACAAATGCTACACGATCTTGAGCAACTTATTTAAACAGCTTCAGATTCCTCACTGAGGCTAACAATGCTTCACAGGAATGATATAAAGATTAAATTACACCATTTATAAAGTCTTCGCTATGTGCCAGAAATTCTAAGACCTTTAGGTACATTGTGATTATTTGTTTTATCTCCTATCTCCTTTCAATGGGATATAAGGTTCACGAAGGTAGGGGGAAAATATATATATATTTATTTATATATGTTCATATATTATATCTATATCTATATATCCTGAATACTTGCTGAGCCAATAAATGAGGGATTTTATTTAGTCCTACACAAAACTGGAAGGTAAGTATATCCATTCCAGTCCCACAGATTAGGAAATTATTGTTCACAGGGTATAAATAAGTGGCAGACTCAGAATTCAGAATCAGGTCTGCCCAAACCAAAGACTAGCCTCTTGGCCATTGTAATGAACTAAGACAAGGTATATGAACCACCCGCGCAGTGCTGGGCTGTAGTATAATAAATCCCTTCCTCCCATTCTCTGGTCATGACTGCAGCCAGCACAGAGATACATGGTCTCTAAGTTTCAGGCCCTGGAAACTATTTCCTCCATGCCTTTCTAGCACACTCAGGCCTGTTCCGATAGGAAGGCAAGCCCAGTGGAGCAGCATTAATCGCTGGTGACTGGTGTGTACATCCGAACCAAGAAAGTGGCACCTCCCATCCGTGCTTGTCTCTTCACATCACACCAGGAGTAATCTGACCTGACACCCCATCACCATCTGACAAGAACGTCGCTGCTGGGAGACACAAAAATAATAAACAGAAAAGCCCCAACAGAGTGACAGTCAGAACATCTGCGTGTGACAACTGTGAGTGGCCAGCACAAGCACAGGCTGGGAGTTGCTCACCCCCTTCCTCAGCCCGAGTACCCCACACCTGCGTCTGGATCTGTCCACAGTATAGGCTCCTGGGTTTGCATGCTGGCTGTACGCCCCCACAGCTCTGTCCTTAAATGGCTCCTAGATCTCTGCTTCCACCCTGTCACTTACCTTTTCTTACTTCTCCCAAGGCTCTCTGGGTTCCTGGAGTTTGGTGGCTATTCTTATAGGCACTTTTATTCTCTCTTCCACCCCCAGCATTCACCTGCAGATGGGACATACCCCTGGTCTGTAAATTTCTTTTCTTTTCCATATAAGATAAAATAAAAAGAACACATGCGCGAAAAAGGGATTTCATGGGAGACTTTGGAGCCACAAGCCATCAACTAAAAATCTCCTATTAGACATTTTGCCAACACCAGAAGGAGCTAATTCCTGCCCCTTCCCATGCACTGCTTCATCTCTCACCTGCAGAATTCTCTCTCCTTTGTCCTTTGCCTTTCAACTCCTCCCTCCAAAATCAACCCACGACCTCCAAATTCTTCTCCTTCTCCCAGAACAGAGTGGATTTCCCCTACCTCAAGATATTCAGAAACAAAGGGCTTTAGAAGGTGGTTGGGGTGAACTAGAAAGTGGGAAAAGAAAGATACCCTGCCGCCTTGTTACTAATATTAATAGCTGCATTGTCCTTCCAGATGACCCACTTTTCCGCTTTGCTCCCACAGGGCTTTGCCTGGGCTTCTCTGCAGCTCCCGCTCTGTGCTGCCTGCTGTGGATTCATATGGTGCTGTCCCCTCCTGTTGACCATCTCTGGTCAACCTCAGAGGTGTCAACAAGAACATCTCTCCTTGCAGTCTCCAGACTAACGTTCCGTTTCCCCTACAGCTCAGAGCAAGTGTTGCAGGCTTGGAAACTGGCCGCATTTAGGCTGATGAGGGCGGGTCACCCCTAAAGGCACTCATCACAGCAGAATGAACTCGTCACAACTGGATTCAAACCATACATGTGCCCAGAACCAGCTCTCACTGACCCTCTCTGTGCTTTCTCAGACCCCAAAGCAGACTTTGGACTCACGGCTCACCTTCACTTCTATGAAACGTGGCTGCTGGCCTATGGACTGTCCCAGTATCCACTTCCCCAGTCTGCTTACACTTTCTTCCCACTGGGTCTATTTTGAAACCCTCTCCTCCCCAGTGAAAAGAAAACATGAATATATGGCAAAAATGCATCACTAGATGCTATAGGATTTATGGGTATGATTATGTGTCACAAATATGTGTGACAAGTGTGTGTGACAAGTATGACGTATTCATTTCTAAGAATCCCCAGCATTTCATTCCTCCTTCTCACGCCTGCCCCTCATTTAGGAGAATTTTCTCACTCAACTTTCCCTCCTGCCTCACCCTTTAAAGGAGTTCAGCATTTGCTCAGAAGTCCCCATACATACTGTGCAGAATCAGGAATCTGAGTAGAGAGATTCCTAAAGGGATCAGTCCAATACCTACACACCCAACCCACGAGCCCCTAAATACATAAAGAAGAGTAAGAGACATAAAGGGAGAAATGGCCTACGATACAATAGCAGGGGATGTGATGCCCCATGTGCACAGTGGATAGGCCACCCAGACAGAAAATCAATTAGGAAACCTCTGCCTTAAATGACACACGAGACCAGATGGACTCAGCGGAATGTTCCATCCCAAAGCAACAGAATGCACATACCTCTCAAGCACACACGGAAAATTCTCCAGGGTAGATCAGATGTGCCGCCACAGAGCAAGCCTTCATAATGGAGACAATGAGGACTGGAGAGACTGTGGAAAGGAGATATTTGCTCTTGGGTTTCCAGGCTTCACTGTGAACAATAGGTGAAGCCAGAAACCTCCAGAGAGAGGATGGTGGTAGGAAGAGGGAGATGTGGCAAAAATAGGACAGGGATGCTGGTGAGCATGTGAGGATTAAGGGTGAGGCACCCTAGAGCTGTGCTGTCCATAGAGTGGCTACTAGACACCACCAACTAGAGGATCTAAACTTAAATTAAGTATAATTAAATAAAAGTAACAATCTGTATCTTCAGTTTCCCTCATCACAGTCCAGGTGCCTCACTGGCCTCACATGGGCAGTGACCACTGTCCTGGACAGCTGGATGGAGAACGTTTCCAACATCACAAAGAGTTCTTTTAGACCGTTTTGCTCTACAAGTATTGTAGGGTGTGAAAAAAATTAAAGGCAGGAAGTTTTTAGGAAGTATTGTGAGTTACAAATTAGATTTTCTCCTATCCACTGAGAGATCCAAGTAAATGTTGGATTTTTATTTTTGTTTTATTTTTTCTGGTGATGGGGACAATTTGGCAGCTGATATCTGTTTCCTTTTGTGCGTAACCGGGAACAAAGTAGGTCTCCCTGAGTACACTACATGGGTTCTTATTACAATGTACAAATGTTACGAGGTACCTTTTACATGGGAGAAAGAGTATTGGTGTTGGCTTCAGAAAAATCGGGGCTCAAATGCCAGCTTCTCCACTTACTACTTGCAGTCAAAGAATACTGGCTGAGAAGAGAGCTCACTTCCCCACTGACTTCGTCTTGTCCTACAAGAAGAAAGATGCCACACGGTGTACATTCACTGAGCTCCCACTAAGTCTATCCTATAGCTCAGATCAGAGAGCCAATCAGATGGGGGGGAAGATGGCTTTTCTAGAGGAATTCTGATCATAGAGAGAACAGAAGACAAAACAAATAAGTAACTGAAAAAAAGAAAAACCACCCTCAAGATATCTTCACCTAGATGTACAGACACGTGACAATCTCAGAGAATCTGGAATCCAGGTGGAACTGAGCATGATACGAGTGGGTTAGGCATCCTTCAGCCCTGATCTATCTTCTTGGGGCTATCGATCCACCTCTCAATTAGTCTGTTGGAGTTGGAGGTGATTTTTATCTATATCCATTAAGTCAAAGCATTCATTGCTACTCAATCTCCCAGACTGGTTAGACATTCATTGGCATAAATGAGATGAATTCACATTTGCAAAAAGTCCATCACCAGTCCATCATGCATCATAGCAGGACATTGAAGCTCAGATTACAGAAATGCTGGGGCACAATTTTCCCACTCATACTATATTTTCCTCCCTAGTTTTTGGAGGTTATATGCTCTATTTCTATTATTTCAGAATTACCCTGGCAATTCCAATATATACTTAATAAGATCTAGGATTAATCTAAAGTTACTCTGTTTCTGAAAACTCTGAAGAACTTAGAACACTTTAAATCTGACCAACTTTTGATGTTTGAATAACATTATTGCCAAATACTTGAGTTCTGTCTTGTTTTTAACTCTCCAGTTATCCTCGTCCCCATTCTCTCTAATACTTCTCCAACATTCCAGGTAAAACATATTAATGTCTCTTATGACTGGAAGTTTGTACCTTTTGGCCACTTTCACCCATTTCTTCTACTCTTTACTTTCCACTCTGGTAAAATCACCAAACTGTTTTCTGTTTCTGTGAGTTTTGAAAATTACACCTATAAGTAAGATCATACACTACCTTTCTGGCTTATTTCACTTAGCCTGATGCCCTCAAGTTTCATTCATTCATTACAAATGGTAAGATTTCCTTCTTTCTTATAGCTGAATAATATTTGTGTGTGTGTGTGCTATCTTCTTTATCCATTCGTGGGTTGATGGACACTCAGGTGGTTTCCTTAGCTATTGAAAACAATGCTGCTGTGATTATAGGGACGCAGATACTGTTTCAATTTTCTTTAGATACATTCCCAGAAGTGTGACTATTGGATCATAATACTTTCTTTTTATTTTTTTTAAATTCATTTTCAGCATAACAGTATTCATTGTTTGTGCACCACACCCAGTGCTCCATGCAATCCGTGCCCTCTCTAATACCCACCACCTGGTTCCCCCAACCTCACCCCCCCCCTCCCCTTCACAACCCTCAGATTGTTTTTCAGAGTCCATAGTCTCTCATGGTTCACCTCCCCTTCCAATTTCCCTCAACTCCCTTCTCTCCATCTCCCCATGTCCTCCATGTTATTTGTTATGCTCCACAAATAAGTGAGACCCTATGATAATTGACTCTCTCTGCTTGACTTATTTCACTCAGCATAATCTCTTCCAGTCCCGTCCATGTTGCTACAAAAGTTGGGTATTCGTCCTTTCTGATGGAGGCATAATACTCCATAGTGTATGTATATGGACCACATCTTCCTTATCCATTCGTCCGTTGAAGGGCATCTTGGTTCTTTCCACAGTTTGGTGACCGTGGCCATTGCTGCTATGAATACTGGGGTACAGATGGCCCTTCTTTTCACTACATCTGTATCTTTGGGGTAAATACCCAGTAGTGCAATTGCAGCCACTTTAGAGAATAGTGTGGAGATTCTTCAGGAAATTAAAAATAGAGCTTTCCTATGACCCAGCAATTGCCCTAATGGATCATAATACTTTTTAAAAGATCTAATTTATTTATTTATTTATTTGAGAGTGAGAGAGAGAGATAGAGTGAGCAAGCACGAGCAGGGTGAGGGACAGAGGGGGAGAGAGGGGGCAAGCAGACTCCCTACTGAGCATGGAGCCCAATGCTGGCTCCATCCCCAGACCCTGAGATCATGACCTGAGCCAAAATCAAGAGTCAGACCCTAAACCGTCTTAGCAAACCAGGTGTCCTAGTTTTAATTTTTTGAGGAGCCTCCATACTGTTTTCCCTAGTGGCTGCACCAGTTTACATTCCCTCCAAAAATATATTCTAGAGGTACAATATATAGCATGGGGAGTATCTTTAACAATACCATATTGAACACTTAAAAATTTGCTAAGAGACTAGTATCTTAAAATTTTTCATCACACACACACACAAACTTAACTTTGTGAAATGATGGATGTTAACTAAACTTAGTGAGTGAATCATTTTGCAATATATACATATAACAATCATTATATTGTACACTTAAACCTATGCAGTATTATATATCAATTAATCTCAATAAAACTGGAAAAAAGACCAAAGTACAATCATTGAAAACATAAAATAAAATGTCTCTCTTCTGACTTTTCACATTTCTTCTATAATTTGTATTTATTTCTGTGGTATGTTCTGCATTATTTCTTAAGATCTATCCTATAATTTGAAAAGACGATTTTTTTATGATTTTTTTTTTAAGGGTTTTACTTATTTGACAGAGAGAGACACAGAAAGAGAGGGACCACAAGCAGGGGAAGTGGGAGAGGGAGAAACAGCTTCTTGCTGACCAGAGAGTCTGATGTGGGGCTCGATCCCAGGACCCTGGGATCATGACCTGAGCTGACAGCAGATGCTTAATGACTGAGCCACCCAGGCATTCTTTTTTTCTGATTTTTAACCACATCGATTCTTCTATTTCATCCTTCCATTGAAGCACTTACTTAAAATACTACATATTTTGGGTTTCAAGATCTGGTTGGTTCTTTTAAAAATATACCAGATCATTTTTGTTCAACTCCTGTTGCTCATACTTTCTATTCTTTCCAATGTCTTTAATCATATTAAATTTGTATTGTTTTACAGCCTGCACTTGGCAAGTCAATCTGTGGGTTGGAGGTAAAAGCCAATCTTTCAGGCCAAGGGGCAGGTCCCCTGGCTGGCATGTTGATCACATTTAGACACACAAAAGAAGGCTGGAGATGCAAAGGGCTCTAACTGTGTTGGAGTGGAAGTCCCTAAGGGAGGCATGAATGCTGTGACTATCCTCGCAAGCGTGCTGGATCTCCAGTGATGGGGAGATCATTACCTTCCTCGGTAGCACTTTTAGATATCAACATTTCCTACCGTAAGCATTCTTTGAATTTATTCTTGGTCATGAGTATAATTTCTGAAGTTAACCAAACCAGCTTAATCTTTATTTCTCTTTCATATATGTGAATCCAGTGATATCCATTTTAAGCCAAAGTCATCAGATGTACAAGAGAGAAGTCGTTGTTAAGAAGAAGGCCCACTGCCTGTAGTTGTTCCAAATCTCTAGCTTCCTGGGGATCAAAAGCCCCTTTATTTGCCTTGAACCTAACGGTTTCCAAGGTGCCCTCCCAAGCATTGCTTCCTTCATCCTCCAGGATGTCTGTGAGAAGAGTATCTCATTCTGTTATGCAGATGGCACCTGGGAGTCTCTGGGAGCTTCAGTGACTTGATCAGACCACAAGCTCTAAATAGTGGAGAGTTCAATGCAGAGCATCCGAGGCCAAAGGCATGTTCTTGCCCCTTCTTATTTTCACCACATCCTACTCTCCCTCTGCCCATCCCTGTTGCTGAACAAACATTTTGATTTTATTATTGGTTGCTGGCTGATTTGTTTTGGAAGCAAGGATTGTCCATACCTGTGTCCATCCCAGGAATGGCAGAAATTGGAAAACTCAGAAAAGAAGGGCGCAGGGTCTTCACAAAAGAAGACTCAGAGGAGGTCTCTCATTTGGAGGAGGAAATGCATATGGGTTTATGGTAGACAGCCAGCCAGATTCAGTGCTGGGCTTGCAGTGGCCTTTGCTGATAATGGGGTGGGGGGGATACATTGGGAGCCCAACTCTGGGAAACACGAGGACATGATTTCTCAGAGGCTGTTTGCCTTAGTCAGTGCCCAGGTAAAAGGGAATAAATGTGCCCTAGAACCCTCATACTTCCTCCAGCTCTGGGTGCTACTGGCTGATACATGAGGTGGAATCTGGACAGATCTGATGTGGATTTTGTGGCTTATCTTCAGAGGGAAGGGTCATAGAGAGAACTAGCATTCTGGCACCATAGAAACAGCATGAGGCATGGAGCTTAAGCCATTGGGTCCCCGTTTTGACTCATTAACTTAATTTATTCTTCCAACAAATATTTACTCAGGGCTTACTCTACATCAGGGACTGTGGCAGGTGTGAGGATACAATGCAGAGATGAGCCAGGTGAGGTTGCTGCTCTCAGGTATGGCCTTGAGCTTGCCCCATAAGAACAGCAGTGATGACTCTGTACTAGGGACAAGTGTCAAGTACTTTCACAAGGATCCTATGAAGAAAAAATAGGTCACCTGGTGAGACTCCTAAAGCTTAAAAAGGTTACACAGTTGGCTCTAAATTGAGGATTCAGTAAATGGCACAGTCAGGTTCAAACACACATCTGTTGACACAAAAGTTGGTATCCTTAAAGCTCACGACTGCAGTTTTATGACCCGTGAAACAGGAAAAACTAAATAACTCTACCTTTTAATGGGCTTGTTGTTAGTATCAAATAAAAACAGTTTTAATTTCCCCTGGGCACATGCCACCTGGAATTGACAATATGTTCCTTGGACATAAGCGTGGTCACATGACAAACTTCTATATAAGGAGAAGCATTGTATGCAATTTGTGGTCACACTCTTAAAGGGAAGATGTAGTTTCCCCTTCCTCTATTTCTCTTCCCGGCTAACTGGGATGAAGGTGTGTGGTGACCAGGAGGCTGATAGCAACACTTGAGGGTTGGTGAAGACATAGGACCATAGAAGTATGGTCCTCTGACACCTAGGTTGCAGCACCAGCCTCAGACTTGCTATCAGCAGACTATGGGAAGAAAATTAACCCGATCTCATTTAGTCTTCATTATTTTGGATTTCTCATATATACAACTTAACCTATAGCCTTACCAAAATATATTCTTTTTTTTTTAAGGATTTTATTTATTTATTTGACAGAGAGAGATCACAAGTAGACAGAAAGACAGGCAGAGAGAGAGAGAGAGAGAGAGGAGGAAGCTCTCAGCAGAGAGCCCGATGCGAGACTCGATCCCAGGACCCTGAGATCATGACCTGAGCCGAAGGCAGTGGCTTAACCCACTGAGCCACCCAGGAGCCCCCAAAATATATTCTTACCAAAATATCATCTACATAAAATGGCAGGATCTCAGAAAGGACTTGTGACTGGGGATCAGGAAACCCTTTTTATCCTTTGACTCTAACTTACTGTGTGACCTTGGGCAAGTCACTCTTTCTCTCTGAACCTCAAAGTGCTTTCATGTGAAGTAAAGGAGGTGGGATGAGAAATAACAACATCCATTCCAGAAAGGTGTTCTCTGAATCAAACAGTGTTAATTATGATAGAGAGCTCTTTATTCCATAACTATTTATGAAGTATCAACTATTTCAGATACTGGGCTATGTATTGGGGCTCTAAAGATGAACAAAAATGGCCTCGTTTGGTTCACAAGAAATGCACAGCCCAGTGAAGACAGTGATGCAAGAAACCAGTTACAATCCAATGAGATCTGCAATTTGGCAGATATGTCTTAACATGTAATAGGGGCTTAAAGAAAAGCACTCCCTAGATCTGTCTGGGAAATCTGGGAGGAATCCAGAGAAGTGTTGACAACTTAACTAAAACTTGAAGAATAAGCAGAAATCTGCCCTTTAGGTTGGGTGGGGGAGCAGGATAGACAAGAGGCATACCAGGTGAAAAGAATAATATAATCCAAGGCTTGGAAGATTACACTCAGGGAGGGATCTGAAAAAGAAGGCAATTCAAGATGGCGGCAGTGCCATCATGTTGGAGAGGATGGGAGGATGTGAGGATGTGAGACGGCACAGATGAGGAGAAAACAGGCAAAGAAGAAACACAGCCCAAGGCGGGGATGTGATCATTATCCTGGAGGCAACCGGGAGCTGCTGAAGGGTTTTAATAAGGAGGTGGCATGATCGTATTTGCAGGAATAATGATTGTGGCCTATATGTGCTGGAAGTATTTAATGGGTATAAAAACAGCAAGGGCACAAGTGAGAGACTATCTCAATAGCCTAGACAAGATGCTTTGTGCCTGACCACTTCTTTAAAAAAAAAAAAAAAAAGATGGATTCAAGAATATTGAAGGAATATACTTGACTATTTGACAGGTCTCTTTTAGCACCTGGATGAGTGGTGGAGGAGGAGGCAACATCTAATTTAGGTTTCTGGTATGCGGGGTGGGGGGTGCTGGAGAGGACTGAAGAGATGATGGTGGCATTAGCAGAGATAGACTATGTAGGAATGCGAGCAGGCTCCTTTGTTTAGGAGGGAAGAGATGAGTTGAGAATGGATGTATTGAGGGAAAAGGTCTGTGGGGCATCCAGGTGGACCTGCCTAGTGACAAGTGTCGTTAACAAGCAGCTCTTACTAGGAGCCTGGCACTGTTGTAAGTATTGTATGTGTATAGAGAAGACTTTAGCCCCCATGACAATCCTACATGGGGTATGATTAGTCTCCCCATTTTAAGAGAAGGGAACAGAGGCACGGAGAGTTTAAGTAACCCACCCCAGTCACACGACTGGCAAGAGGAAGGAGGAGGACTGGCATCCTGGCAGATAGGCTCTGAGTCAGTGTTCGTCATCACTAGAGCACGTGAATATGAGCTATAAGGTGATGGTACGTCAGCTGGATCCTCAGTTCTGCGGCAGAAATCTGGGCTGGGGGGCATGAACACCTTCATAGCCTCATGAACTTAGGCTAAATGAGATCATTTAAGGAAGGAAATCAGAAGGGGTCTGAGTTTGTAGCTCTAGAAAAAAGAGATATTTAAAAGTTGGGCCAGGAGACCTCCAACAAGATAACAAAAATGCACAGAGCAATGTGGCCAAGACCACATAGGTGAAGCAATTCCTTCTACGACATGTCATTGAGCAACTACTAAGTGGTAGGCTTGGTGCTAGAAGTTTTAGTCCTTGTCCTTGCAGGTGTTTACTGGGGAGAACAGACACACAAACACACAGCCACCAGATGCCACGTGTCAGACAGACAAGAGTTCCAGAGAGGTCTATGGGGTACCATGGAAGCCCACAGAAGGGATCCCCTAAATTGCCCTGAGACGTCCAGGAAAGATTTCACAGATGGGGGAGACTAGAGCAGAGACCGGAACACAGGAGTTTATTCGACTGAAGGGAAATAAATGGACATTCCAGTCAGAAGGGAAATACCTTCTAGATCATTTAGGGCTCCTGTTTGTTAGCAACAACTATGGCTGGCTGCCAAGAAGTAGAAAGGAGGGGACAATCTTGTATTGGGGTAGTGGCTCCTCGATGCTCCCCGATGACTCTTTTATCATCATTCCCCTCTGCCATCCTTAACGTTTTCTTCCACCATTTGTTACCTCATGGTCCCAAGATGGCTGCTACACTTCCAGACTCCTGCCTTTATGTTACAGGCAAAAATGATCAGAAAGGGCCACAAGACTGCAACAATGTGCTCAATCTGTGTCCTTTAAAGTGTTTCCCAAACACCTCACATGGTCACTGTGGGCCCTCATGGTCACACTTAGCTACAGGAAAATCTGGATAGGGGAGGATTTCCTCTGGGCGTTCTATTCTTCTTTTCTTATCCAGAAGAAAAGGAATGGAGGTTGGGTTAGGAACAGATGTCTACTGTATTGCTGCAGAAATCTGTGGGTCTGGAGAATGAGACAACAGGCCAACCCAGACCAAAACTCTCTGTCCTGGGGACCTGGGTGGCTCAGCCAGTTAAGCGTCTGCCTTTGGCTCAGGTCATGATCCCGGGGTCTTGGGACTGAGTTCTGCATTGGGCTCCTTACTCGACAGAAAGCCTGCATCTCCCTCTCCCTCCACCTGAAGCTACCCCCTGCTTGTGCTCTTTCTCTCTCTCTCTGTCAAATAAATAAATAAAATCATAAAAAAGAAAACAAAACGTTGTCCTTCTGTGGAAAACAGACATAGTGATAGGAGCCCCACGCATGTCACACAACTTCAGTAGCATCACGCTGGCAGCAGCATTGCCAAGTGCTCAGGACAAAAAGTAAACAGCTCTGCCTACGTGTGAAAAGTCACTGCGATGTTCTAGAAATCATTTCGAGAAGGCGTCTCAGGAAATGGACTCCCAATCCATTCAGGAAAACGTTCTCCAAGGTGCGAAGGGGACATCTGCGATGCGTGTTTATCTCAGCAGTGGCATTTTTAGCATATGCGTCTAATGCCTCAGACCCTATTCCAATTGTAACAGATAGAGGTTTTTTTTAGCATTCGTAGATAAAGTATGTATTGTTGGAACATACTGAAGCCAGATTAATCTAAGAAATAACAATGCTGGAAGCACAACGCTGTTGTGCTAGGGGCCTGTCGCTCTGGGTAGCTCGGCAGCAAGAGACAGGGAAGGAAGGAGGCTGATAATGCCTTTATCTGATGGGGAGAATGTGGGTCTGTGTGGCCGCCTCCTCCAACAAATCCTGACTCCTTTCTTCATTTCCTGAGAAATCCTGCCAGTGGCCCGGGAAGGGGGCAAGCTGACATTTTTGCTGCCTGCCTGCGGAGTGAAGCCAAGATGATTAATTTTCATTTGCAGAAGGCTGAATTATCTCTGCCCCCCACATGTTAGTGCACACTGCCCAGTAATTCCTCTTTTCCTCCAACTCCATTCCAACAGGAGTCCAGATGGGACTCTGGGCCAGCAAGTCAGGTTTCACTAAATGGTTCTGTCTTTTGGGAATTAGCATGTTTGCCTGAAGATGACAGTCAATGAATACTTATTATTAATAGTGATAGCAGCTAACAATTATTGAATGTTTACTACATATTGGACTCCAATGCACATAATTTTACAGGCGATGAAACTAAGACATGAGGAGGCTAAGAAACCTGCCTAAATGCCTTCCAGCCAATAAACAGTATGGTTGGGATTCAGATCCAGGATTTTCTGATTCCTGTGTCCTTAACCACTATGATATACCATGATCAGATCAAGTACCTGCTATATGCCAGACACTGTGCTAAGTAGGGCCAATCCTGTTCCTGACCTTGAGAAGACAGGCTTGTAAACAAGTATTATAAATGCTCATTGATATCTGGACTGGAAGGTGACACGGAGGGAAATGGACAGTTCTAGCAGGGAAGAGAGGAAAAATCATAAAGAAGGGGGAAGCTTGAGCTGTGTATTTCTGGCCACTGAGTCAGGAGTCCTGAAGGTCATCCCTTCCTTACTCTGCGTGGGCAGGTGACATTGGGCAAGGTGATTCACCTCTCTAAGCCACAGTCTCCCCATCTGCCAAATGGGAAGGATTGACTTGATCATCTAGCCGAGCAGTGGCGAGATTCTGTAACTTTGTAAATGTCACAGTTGGGTAAAGCTGGATGTGTTTACCACTGTGGACTTTCTCTTATTTTACAGGGTGTAGAACAGGAGCAGGGAAAATTTATTAACTTCCTCCTTCACTTCCACGCCCTCCCCTTGTTCCTTCTCTAGTAGTGCATTTCATTCTGTTAAGCAGCCTAGGACCAGAAGCATCCCCTGTACCTCAGATAGAAGCCTGTGAGTGCTACCCTCAGAACAGGGGACTTTCTGACTGTCCCTGCACTGATGAATCACCCACATCATTAGGTTGGGATATGAAGGTCAGTGGACAACCTAGCCAACCTCCCAAGTCTCCCATCTCAACTCAGGTTTGTTATTCTTGATCTTTATAACACACACGCAAATATAATGGGGACAAATTTGGGGATTCAGGAATTGATTCATTCAGTCAACAAATATTTATTGAGTTTCTGCTGCATGTCAGGCAATGTTGTAGGTCTTGGGGATACAAGAGTTAACAAAATCAGCTAAGCAAATGCAGTCCTACGGTTTACATTCTGGTGATAGAGGCCAATTACTATAAACACAACACCAAGAAAACGGGGATCTGAGAAAGCCTTGTTATCGAGCCTTCAAGGATCCTTTGTAATTCTCTCATGTGTTTATCCCACCTTCCCCATAGTCCAACCATGCTGAACTTCTTATAGTGTTTTAATTGGGTCAGACCCCCTTTGTCACTGCCTCATTGTACATGCTATTCCCCCTGCCCAGCTTTCATCACCTTCTTACTTGGATAATTCCTCATCATCTTTAAAATCTAAACTTCAATGTCACTTTAAGAAAGAATTGCCTATGTACTGCCACGTTTCCTGCACACTTTTCTTAGTATGTCTTAGATCATGCTGTATTAGACTTCTGGTTTTCCATCCCAAGGACAGGACTAAGCCATTTGGACATGAGCCATGAATCAGATCACTGGATGTCTAGGCTGGGAAGCAAGGGGCACTGACTGGGAAGGGGCAGGAAGGAATACTTTGGGATCATGGGAAATTTCTGTCTTATATGGGGTATTGGAGTATGGGTATATACATACAGCAAAATATTTCCTACTGCTCACTTAAACTGTAGGCATTCATTTGCTGTATCTAAATTCTACCTCAAGAAATTTGATTTAAAAATTCTCTCTACTATTGTATAACCAAGTATTCTTCCCAAACTTCATGTGCAATTGGGGATTGGGTAGGGGCCTATCTAATGCCTCTTGGTCTGTCTTCAGCCTACAAAAGCTTGAACCTTCCCCTGCTCTTATTGGTAATATCCTTCAGGAGGCTCATGTGAGCTGGTGACAAAGGTGCCATTCTTAACAACAGAGCATCTCAGAGCAAGCCCAGGTTGGCTCTTCCTCCCCTTTTTGTCCATGGAGAAGGGCACTGGCAGTGATGGAAAACAGCTCAGGTGGGGGAGGCTCAGGCTCTGGGGAGCTGGGAGACTCTGACATGCACTATTCCCTGACACAGGGAAATAGAAGTTGACCGGGGGGGGCCTTCTCCTTCCCAGAAGAGCAGGGACACAGAAGCAGAACCTGGGCCATCCACTCTCCATACTTCCATGGGCTTGGAAACAATGCCCTTCGATCCGCACATGCAGGCACATTCTGTGGAAGAAGTCAGCCCTGGGCTGGCTCCAGGTCAGGATGGACTTGAAGTCCAGCCAAAACCCTAGAAAGATAGTTCTCCTTTCCTCTCGGTCCTCTTCTTGGGCTCATGGGGTTTTATTTATCATTGGGACCACAAGGCACAAAGGGTCAGATAATCTTCTGAGGAAGCTACCAGAGACTCTCTCTGAAATAAGGGACCACATGCAGTGGCCTCACGGTGTCCCTGCTGTCCCTTCCCACCTGCTTTAACCCTGAGCATCTCTATTCTTTACTCCCGACTCCAGCAAGTCTGTTACTTGGGTGCCTTCTTGGAAGTGGGGATGGGGTGGAGTGTGGGATGACATAAATTTATTCTCTAACAGGACTCTTTTCCATCTCTTTAAACATCTGTTTCTCAGGAGATCGGCAGCTTTTTGAGGGTGGGAATAGTGTTCCATTCATCTCCCTGCCTGCAGAGCCCAGCATAACCCATGGCATTGTGTATATTGAATGAGCATTTATTTCTGAGCATTGCCTACATATATTAACCAACATTAGGGGACAAAATAAAGAGAAGACATATGGCTTTTTCCTCAAGGAATGTGTTCTGCTGTCATGAAGATAAAACATTTCCACATAAAACAATTAGGAAAAAACACAAGTGAGCACAAACTTGGCTCCCAGCTCCCTTAGAGTCAATTCCCCCATTCCTGCTACGGGGAGGCGGACACCAGGAACTATGTGTGTGGAATGCACTTAGTATTAGGAATATTGTCATGCAGGGCCTGTGATTTGACCCAGTGTTTGGGGGATAGGTGCATGTAAGCAGACAGAGAGGAACAGGAAAGTGACTTCCCAGCACAGGACTGGGCATGAGAAGACTTGGAATGTACATTACCATTATTAACATTGTTTGTCCAGTTGAGACTGCCATTTTTTCATAGACTTTCCATTTCACATGCCTTCCAGATTTCCTATCACTCAGGGATGTGAGCTTCCTTTTTCTTTCCTCCATATTGTAGGATAGCGAAAAGTTTGTTGGAGCCATACAGTAAGGCTCAAATGGTGCTCCATGATGGTTGTGCTTGGCACTCAAGAATTTCTTTTTTTTTTTTTTTGCCCAGGGATGAAAACAATTATGTGTGTGTAATATTTCTCCCACTGTAGTGCATACTCTTTGAGAAGTGGTTCTATGATTTGTCTCTAAGACTAATACCCTAGTACTAGGCACAGAGCAACATACAGATTAAACACTCTGATTAAATATTTACTTTAGCAAACACAAGTTATCAGAACTTAGTAATTAGCTTTTATTTTTTTGTCCCCCAGCTAAGCCTCCTGAGAGCAGGTTTTCATGATGTAGGAAGAAGTAAAGAAAATTTCAAGACTCCAGACTCAGAAATACGGGAAGACACTGGTCATGGTATAGAAGTGGTAGCCTGAGGTGTACAGAATGGTGATGGGCAGGGCTTAGGTGGGGAAGAACACTAGATGCATTGGCTGTTATTACTGTTCACCCTAACTTCTGGCTTGAGTCCTGCTTTGGAATCCTGGATGGGTTAGACTGCCATACTTATTCCAGTTTTGTGCCCCTCCCTGAATCCACAACCTTTATCATGAACCTTGGTATTATCTCCCTATTACGATTCTGGACTCATCGATTTGACATTCTTCAGCCAGCAAATGAGGTGGATGTAACCAGGTTCTGAACACATGCCAGCTGCAAGATTATGCACATGTTTCTACTAGTTCTTTCTGATCTGTGCCATAGCCATGAGAAGGACCTTCCCAGACTTGCCTGCTGATCCCAGGAGAAGGGTTAGAGATACATGGGACAAACTTATCCATAACAGAGGCCAGCCTAGACTAACCAACCCCTGAATAAATCTACAGATACATTATAAATCATAAATGGTTGATGTTTACATTTCTGAATCTTGGACTGGTTTTTCAGATCACAATACTTAACTAGTAATACACTGGCCCTTTCATATATTTATTCAATGACCCTAGGCAAAACACTGACCCTCCTGTCTTAGCTGTCTTGGGCCACCAAAACAAACTACCATAGACTGGTAGCTTAAACAACAAACATTTATCTTCTCACAGTTCTGGAGACTAAGTCCAAGATCAAGGTGTCAGTAAATCTGGTTTCTGGTGAGAGCTCTCTTATTTCTTCATGGCTTGAGAACAGCTGCCTTCTTGCTATTGTCTACACATGACCTCTTCCCAGTGCTTGTGCAGGGGTTAGGGGTGGGGTGGAGTAAGTGGGCTCCGGGGGGGGGGGTCTCCTTATAAGGACACTAATGTTATCAGATCAAGGACCCATCCTTATGACCTCATTTAACTTTAATGACCTCCCTAGGGGTCACCCATCTTCACATACTGAGGGTTAGAACTTCAATATATGGACTCTGGGGGGAACACAAACATTCAATCCACAAAATCCCTCTGAGGTTTCTTTTATTCATCTGAAAAATAAGAGTGCCTGGTACATGATACACATTCAATAAGTATTTGTGGAACTGAGGAAACTGGACTTTATAATTTCTAAAAGTCCACCCAAGGTGATTTTGTTTTATAATTTCTTTTCTTTTTCTTTTTGCCACAAAGTCATCCAGAGTTGATGTGAAGGGAAATATGTCCTCTATTGAAATTAAACTGTCAGTGAGTAGGGAGGGGCATGAACATGTCCAACATTATATACACGTAAGTACAGTTCATCTCACTGAGCAAGGAACTCAACCATTTCATTCAATGTGGTTTCTCTAGATTCTGTTTCAGTTTTTGGTATATAGTAGGTACCTCAGTATATTTACTGAATAAAAGAATGAATGATTGAGTGAATGAGTCACATAAGGGTCCATGCCTGCCTGCAGCTGTCCTCAAAGAGTTCAGGGAGATGAAGCCAAATGAAGCGAGTCACTGGAGAGACTGGGTCACCTACTCCAGTAACAGGAAGTACAAAGATGGAGGCAAAGGAAGTTCTAAGCTCTCTGGTTGGCTGGAGTTCCACTGATGCAGTCAGCAACTCCTGCCTCTTCCCTCAGCCTCCATTCCTGATTATCCCTCCCTCCTCAGTATCCCAAAGGCATGTCATCCACAACATTCCAAACCACATTTCTTTTCCTCCTTCTTTCTCCAAACCTAATTGTGCTGGTCCTCAGTATCTGCCTCTTGTCCAAGGGAGGGATGAGTCATCTTCTGCTTCCCTACAGCCACTCCACTGAAATGGAGAAATCCAACATGCCCTTAATTCCAACCACTGACCTACCATTTGCTGGGATGTGCCATGGGCTGTTCTAGATGACTGGCATGAAGGATGTCAGCTCACCCACACAATAACCTCATGAGGGGGTTTGTCAGCTTATATTGTAGTGAAGAAACACAAGCTCAGAAAGACTAAGTGACTCCCAGGGTCACAGAGCTGGATAAGGAAATTTGCAACTTACTGGATGGACTTTAAAACCCCTGCCCTTTCCATGTTGTTAGATTGCCTCCAGGTCAGAAATTTCCTCCTCTTCCTTCTCCATTGTTTCCACTCTGGGACTGGGCTGTCATCTCCGTTCCCATGCACATCTCTCTACTATAGCTTTTAATCATATAAGATGCTCATTTTTCATTTGCTCACCTCTGACCTGCCAGAAAGTGTCTTATTCTTCCTTTGTTCTTCATTCTCAGCTCAGTGTCTGGTCTACCTAGCACCTATCCACAGATGCTTTCAGAAACTAATTAAATTCCTATATTTTGAATTATCATTCATGTTCTCTTTCATGGTGTAGAGGGTTACATCTCACATAAATTGTGAGGGAGAAAAAAATCTCCCCTATCAGTCTAATCTGTTCTCTAAGAACAAAACTCTTTTTGTTTATATGCCTGGTTTGTTTGTTTGTTTGTTTGTTTGTTTTTTTATTCTGTTATGTTATTCATCATACAGTATGTCATTAGTTTTTGATGTATAGTTCCAAGATAACACCCAGTGCTCCATGTAAAACATGCTCTCCTTAATACCCATCACCAGGCCAATGCATTCCCCCACTCCCATTCCCTCTGAAACCCTTAGTTTGTTAGTTTGTTTCTTGAACAAATATTGGAGAGGATGTGGAGAAAGGGAAACCCTCTTACACAGTTGGTAGGAATGCAGGTTGGTGCAGCCACTTTGGAAAATAGGGTGGAGGTTCCTCAAAAAATTAAAAATAGTGCTACCCTATGACCCAGCAATTGCACTACTGGGTATTCACCCCAAAGATACAGGTGTAGTGAAAAGAAGGGCCACATGTACCCCAATGTTCATAGCAGCAATGACCACAATTGCCAAACAGTGGAAAGAGCCAAGATTGCCCTTTATCAGAAGAATGGGTAAGGAAGATGTGGTTCATATATACTATGAATATTACTCAGCCATCAGAAATGATGAATACCCAACTTTCACAGCAACACGAATGAGACTGGAGATTTTCAAGCAGAAAAAGTAAATTATCATATGGTTTCACTAACTTGAACATAAGGAATAGCATGGAGGACACTAGGATAAGGAAGGGGAAAATGAAGAGAGGAAAAATCAGAGGGAGAGACAAACCAAGAACAAAATTCTAAGTCCCCCCTCCACCACCCCAAACATCCATGGTTCTCTTCAGGCTCTCCTGCTATAGGCAAGAGTTGTTGAAATGCCTCCTTGCCCTGCTGGCTGGAGGGGATAGAGCTACAAGGGGCTTGCTGCTCTTTAAAGGGCTGGCCTGTCAGGGAAACCATAGTGCATCTAGCTGAGCCATATTAAGTCAGAGACCCCTCTCCTAGAAACCTGAAGGAACTTTACCCCATTTTCTTAATGTATTTTCTAGACCTTGTCATTACAAAATATACCCTTAAAAAATAAATAAAGAATGACAACAAAAACAAAGGAAATAGTAACCCTTGGCTTCCTGTGTGTAAACCATAATTCTTGCTACACACCTGTACTTTTATTTCCTCCAATCATGCAACTCAACTTTCCTTTAGCCATTTCATTCTCTTTTAGAATTCATGCTTGGGCACCAAGCAGACTTGGGAAAAGACTTCTAAAAATTGCCTGCTGCTCTAAAGAGGAAAGATGAAGCAGAACAAACCTGATTTCCTGAATTGTGAAGAGGCGGCCATCTTGGCTGCCAACTCATTCCAGCATTCAAGTAATCCCTGAATTTACTTGGCAAAAAGGAAATCAGCAATTACCCAAGACAAGAAGTGAAGTGGTTTTTATTCTTGCCTGCCTTTTTTTTTTCTTTTTTCTTTTTTTTTTTTTTTTTTTTTTGCCTGCCTTGAAAGAAATGATTGAGTGATTTTTATCTTGCTCTCAAAATAATCAGTATTGGTCCAGGATAAAGAAAGCACTGCTGGTGTCCTGCATTGGGAATATTTCCAGGATATTTCAAAGAATGGATCATGGGCCAGGAACCTTGGGAAACTACAGCAAGTGCCACTGGTGTGGGTTTTTTTGAGGGCCAGAGTTTGGAGAAAATGGGGGCTTCTGTGGGGAAAATAAAGTAGGGTTTACTTCTGATTGTTTTGACCTTAGCTTTTTCCGACTCATCTCTGTTCTCACTCTCTAAAACACTAGACTCCTGGGAATGTGTACAAAGACTTCTGATACCAACTACCTGGAGTTGGGCCAAACTTCACAGATTAAGTTCACAGTCCTCCATAAGACCACCCTCACCTCAAACATCAGTCACAAGTTTAGAAGTTCCCAGGATACCCCAACTTCTCACCAGATGTCTACAAACTCATGGGTTCCCGCTAGATTCTCAGGTTTGGTAATTCACTAAAATGACTCACAGACCTCAGAAAATTGCTATACTTATAATTACAGTGTTATTATAGCAAAAAGATGCAAAGCAAGAGAAATGTAAGGTGAGGCATTGGGAGAGTCTTGAATGGGAAGATTCTGCCATTCCCAGGGATGTGTACTCTCTGGATGCATTATAGGGTATTGACAATGAAGGGAGCTCACTAGTGCTTTTTACTGGGGTTTAATTACATGGGTAAATTGACTGCCATCACTGGCCACGCACTTGAACTCCATCTTCAGGCTCCTCAAGGTGGGGCTGATATCACTGGGCACAAAGCCCCACCTGTCTAGGCACATGGCTGGTTTTTCTCTCCATGCCAGCCCAACCGTCAATGATCTTATTAACACAAAATACCTAGGGGTCCATCAAGAGGCACCTGGTTAGCATAGCTCTCAGGTTTTCAGGTGTAGCCAGAGGCACTTACCAGAAATAGCAAAGACACTCCTAATATTCAAGAAATCCCAAGGATTGAGACATCCCCCAGAAAGGAGGACAAAGGCCAGTCAACTTCTTTATGAAACAATGAAGAAAGCCAGATTCAGACTTTATGTCTGCTGTAATGGATTTCACCATTTCATCTCTGTACATAAATTGTGTGCCCTTATGTAAGAATATTTGTAGTGTAAAGTTCCTGGGAGAAGAATTGCTAAGCTATAGGAAGTTATATTTTTTGTGTGTAGAAAATCCCAAAGTATCTACAAAAATCTCCTGTTACTAATGAGTGAGCACAGCAAGATGGAAAGATACAAGGTCACAATAAAAAAGTCAATTGTTTTCCTATTTACTATCAGTGAACAAGTGGAATTTGAAATTTATAAAATCACCAAAAGTAAAGTATTTAGACATAAATCTCTCAATGTATGTACAGGATTTGTATACAGAAACAAAAACAAAACAAAACTGCAAAGCACTGATGAGGGACGTTAAAGTTCTAAATAAATTGAGGCATGTTCCAAGCTCATGAATCAGGAGACTCAGTGCTATTATTAGTTCTTCCCAACTGGATTTATGATTGTAACATAAATAGCAATAGAATTCCAACAAAAAGCTATATTCTTCAGGTCTTAGCAAACTGCAGACGTTTCTCCAAGTTTTATGGAGAAAAGCAAAATATCTAGAATAGTTATAATACTAAAGAAAAACAAAGCCAAAGGACTCACCTTACCTAATTTCAAGGCTCATTATAAAGTTACAGCAATCAAAACAGTATGGCAGAATAGTTGACAGAGGTTAACAGAACGGACCAGAGAGCCCAGAAACAGACCTACAGAAATATAGTCAATTGATTTTTGACAATGGAGCAAAGGCATCTCAATTGAGAAAGGACAGTCTTTTCAACAAATGGTGCTGGAATAACTAGACAACTATTTAAAAGCATATTACACCTGAAGCGAATATAAACTCAAAAATATCATAGACCTTAATGTGAAATGTAAAACTATAAAGATGTCCGGAAGAAAATGAAGGAGAAAACTGATGTTATTTTTTAGATTGGTAATGAATTTTTAGATACAACATCAAAAGAACAATCTGTGAAGAGAAACATTAATATGTTGAACTGAATTGAAATTAAAAACTTCTGCTCCAGTGTGTCATTCAATGCTCTTGTTTCTTTATTGATTTTCTGCTTCAATGATCTATTTCTGAGAGAGGCATGTTAAGATCTCCTACTATTAATGTATTCATATCAATATGATTCTTTATCTTGATTAACAGTTTTCTTATGTAGTTGGCTGCTCCCATATTGGAGGCATCAATATTTACAATTGTTAGATCATCTTGGTGGATAGTCCCTTTAAGAATTATGTAGTGTCCTTCTGTATCTCTGACTACAGTCTTTAGTTTAAAATCTAATTTATCTGATATGAGAATCACTATGCCGGCCTTCTTTTGAGGCCCATTGGCATGAAAGATGCTTCTCCATCCCTTCACTTTCAGTCTGGGTGTATCTTTAGGTTCAAAATGGGTCTCTTGTAGATAACATATGGATGGGTCCTGTCATTTTATCCAATCTGCAACCCTGTGCCATTTTATGGGTGCATTTAGGCCATTCACATTGAGAGTGATTATTGATAGATACGTTTTTATTGACATCGTGTTACCTTTGAAGTCTTTCTTTCTGTAGATTGTCTCTATATTTCTCTTCAATGCTATTCTTAGGATTTTTCCTCTTTTATAGAACCCCCCTTAATATTTCCTGCAGTGTTGGCTTGGTGGTTGCATAGTCTTTTAAGCCTTGCCGGCCTTGGAAACTCTTTATCTCTCCATCCATTTTGAATGTCAGCCTTCCTGGATAAAGTATTCTTGGCTGTATGTTCTTCTCATTTAATGCCCTGGCTTGACAGGTCTCTGTGGACAGGTCTGATGTTATTCTGATGGGCTTTCCTCTGTAAGTAAGGGGCCTCTTTGTCCTAGCGTCTTTCAAGAGATTATACCTACAATTATGATTCCTCAATTTGACTATCAGGTGCCTTGGTGTTTTTTTGGAATCTATAATCTTGGGCGGAGACCTTTCAGCCTCTAGTACATGAACGCTGGGATAATGATTCTGGAACCACTATACAGATAGGCAATTAACTAAATTGATGATGGGAACCAGACTCCTCACTGTTGGGAATAGGATGTTAGAAAAAAACAAGAGAAGAAATGGTCCATGTGGTAATGGATTAGAATTGGACACATCAGTATCAATTTAATATTTTGCTTAATATAGATACAGTTGTTTACACATAGAAATATTTAAAGATATGTATCTGTAAAGCAATTAGTATACTCATTCTATCAACTAAGAGGGCCTGAAAACAAAGTCTTCTTAGTAGTTAGAATACATTGTACCCAGATCTTGGTTTCTAATAACATTTGTTAATGAAGGGAACCAGTGCTCCTTGGAGAAATGGCTGATTCTAGGACTGTGGCAGTGAATTTACAAGATGAACCTGGAGTATCTTGTGTTCCAGAAACTAAGGAAATTTTGTTTTGCTTTTTGTTTTGGGGGTGTTTTTTTTTTTTTTTCTTAAGTAAAATGATGAGGGCATGTCAAAGGGAGAGGGAAGCCTAGTGAAACAACCAAAGGAAACCCTGGGACAATCTGAGCCATAAAATAAAGTAGTATTTGACTGTAACTTTAACTATAAAATAAAAACGTATGAATCAATACTGATGTAAAATAATTATTGAGTAAATAAATGGAGAAGAGATAAATCCCTCATGCAGAAGGACTCTAAAAAATTTATATTCAGAACCCACAAGGAGTTGGAGCACATCTCTCCACTCTTTAAGTGGGGTCCATACAAAGTGATTTCCTTTCAAAGAATACAGTACGGAAGGGGTAAAATATAGGGGAGAAACCTGGCAAACACTACATGACTGGGAGAAGTCATGGTGATAATATGTACCCCTTATTATGATGGGATGAGAATCGTATTTGACCTCTTTGGTCTCCCTTCCAAGAACATTCTATGCCAGCTGAAACATGCAAAAAACATCGGAATATCCCAACTGAGGGTTAGATAGTCTTTGTAGACAGATTTTGTAACACATGACCAGGATTCTTCAAAACTGTCAAGGTTATCAAAAATAAGGAAAAACCTGAGAAACTTCACAGCCAAGAGGAGCCAAGGGAGATAAGATGATTAAATATAATATGGTGACCTAGATGAGTCCCAGACCAGAAGAGGCACATTAGGTAAAAACTAAAGACATCTCAGCGAAGTAATGACTTTACTTAATAATAATGGATCAATATTGGTTCATTAACTGTGATAAATGTACCATAGATGTTAATAGAGAAAAGTGAGTGTGAGGTATATGGGAGCTCTCTGTACTGTCCTCTTAATTTCTCTGTAAATCTGAAACAACTCTAAAGTTAGAAATTTATTTGAAATTTTTGATTGATGTTGACAAATTACCCCATTAAAATGTGTTCATCTCCATTTCCACCAATTATGTATGAGAGCTTCTGTTGCTTGGTAGCCTTGACAAAAGTGAGTATTATCAATTCTTTTAATATTTGTAAATTTGAAAGGTGACAAATGATATCTCATTGCTTAAATTTGCATTTTTAAATTACGAATGAGATTTAGCATCCTCCTTCTCATTGATTGTATTTTACATTTCTTTTTCTATAGCTGTATGTTGCTATCCTTCACTCATTTTTCAAACTGGTCATTGCCTTTTTCTGGTGTAGAGCTTTTGGTATGGTAAAATAGAAAGAAGGAAAGAAAGAAAGAAAGAAAGGAAAGAAGGAAGGAAGGAAGAACAGAAGGAAAAAGTTAACCCTTTTTTTTCAGAGGTTTGCAAGTTTTTTGCAGACTATTTTGTCATTTTTTTGTTTTTGTCTTTACTATGCAGAAAACTTAAACCCTTTTGGGTAATCAAATCTCTCTTTAACTACAATTTCAGAGGTTCAACACATCTCAATTTTATTTTCAAATTAAGTCCCCAGTGACTTGATTACCAAAAACGTTGGTCCCTTTAAGCTAGTTCCTGATTAATTTGGGTGTTCTTGAAAGGATGTTTCCTCTGGGTTCGCAATCCAATGTCTGTTCAAATCCCTTCTGGGTTTGGCTCTTGTTCTTCTGTTGCCTGCCCCTTGTTTTCTGAAAGCCACTGGTGACAGATGACTAACCCAATCCTGGAGTCACCAACACCCATAGCAAGAGAGCTGTCCTATCATCTCAGATTTTATTCTCTGGATGTTGGAATAGGATAGTTCACAGAGCAATGGTAGAAATGCTTTCCTTAAAATTAAAAAAAAAATTTTTTTAAAGACTTCCTTTTTGCTTATCATGGGGATCATTTTTTCATATATAAATGCTGAATCATCATGTTGTACACCTGAAACTAATATAATATGATACGTCAAATGTGTTTTAATAATTAAAAGAGAGAGACAGAGAGAAGAAATGTCTTTCTTTCTGATGGAGGCATAATACTCCATAGTGTATATGGACCACATCTTCCTTATCCTTTGTGGAGCATAACAAATAGCATGGAGGACATGGGGAGTTAGAGAGAAGAAGGGAGTTTGGGAAAATTGGAAGAGGGGGTGAACCAAGAGAGACTATGGACTCTGAAAAACAATCTGAGGGGTTTGAAGGGGCGGGAGATGGGAGGTTGGGGGAACCAGGTGGTGGGTATTATAGAGGGCACAGATTGCATGGAGCACTGAGTGTGGTGCAAAAATAATGAATACTGTTATGCTGAAAATAAATAAAAAAAATAAAAAAAAAAGAAATGTCTTTCTTTTTGAAGTACATCTTTTCATTTGGTTCCTGTAACCCTCTAGCCATTCACCTGTTATTCTTAATATCTTTCGCTTAATATCTTTCGCTGGTTTCTCCTAACTTCCTGGTGATTAAATGCTAGGTTTATGCTCTAGGACTCAGTTCCTGACCTCCTCTCCAGCAGCAATTGTTACTTGGGTGAGGTCAGTTCATTTCATGGCTATACTAATATATATACTATATAAAAAATGTATATATATACTATATAAATAATATAGTATATATATACACTATATATACTAATATATAATATACTAATATATATACTAATATAATATAGTAGTATACTATATAACAGTATACTAATATATATTATAATATACTATACTAATACTATATACTATACTAATATACTAATATATATACTAATGCTTCCTGGCATTCCCTATGCCCAGCTATAATGCCACCCTGGACCTCCTCTCTCCTCTCTAGACTCATATATTCAAACCTGTTCAGCCTTTACATTGTTTATTTAATAGACCTTTCATGGCTAACAAGTCCAGAGTTGAACTCCTGGTGTTTGTGCCCCATCTCCAACACCTCAGTAACTGGTAACTCCACTATTCCAGCTGCTCAGGCCAAAAATGTTGGAGGCATTCCTTACACTTCATCCCACATCCCATATCCAGTCTGCCTTGGAAATTCAGCCAGTTCTAACTTCCAAGGGTATTCATAATCCCAACATCTTCCAATGCTCCTCCTGCTATCCAGTTATATGTCTGGTTACCACCAAACTCTAGATTTGATCCCATCTTTTGCTTCTTTTTCTTTCTAAGCTGTGGCCAAATTGATGTCCCCAGTGTCTCAGGGGTCCACACACTGCAGGCACATAATGCTTTCTTGAGAAAGAGAACCGAATCCCGTGGGTCTTGGTAAACTGAGAGGGGGTCACAATGAAAGCAGATCAGAGTCTCTGGAAGCAACGTGAGTATGTCCCTGAGGAGAACACCCAAAAGCACAGAGTAGAGATAGCTCGTGAATGACATGTGCCAGATCAGATCTGGTGTCAAGGTGGATGCAGAGACAAATGATACAACTCAACTATTCTTCTGCACCATTTTTCCTTCCATAGGAGTTCAGTTTCCTTCACTTCCTTTCTAATTTCCAGCCACTCTTGGAAAAGGCAGCAGGATCATGTGAAAAGAGCTGTACTTGGGAATAAAAAAGACTTGGGTTATAATCCTGCCTCTGATAGGTACAGCTGAAATGAACTTGGACATGTCATTTACTGTTTGGTGATGTCACTTTGCTCATCCTCAAAAGGCAGCAAGGGAACAAAGGCTACCCTCCTAAGTTGTATGACTATTACCCTGGTGATGAAAGCCAGAAAACCTTCCCCGACACCTAACACAGAGCGGGTACACAGTAAATATAAATTGAACCTATCTGATTGGCAGGAATTGATAGACTTTATGCATGACCTTACAGCTTTCCTGCTTTATTTAAAGAGTCAGCTAATGGAATCTGCCTTTTCTGTCTGTCTCTCTTTTAGTTTCTTTTCCCAACCCTTCCTTCCCTGAGTGCTGCTTTATGTGATTATCAGGACCCAAGGAATTCTTAAGTCAATCTGACTTTTCTCTTTGTGCACAAGATGTTGAACTCTGAGTTTTAGAGCAAATAGAAGCAAAAAACAAGGTGTTTGGATATTGTTATCTAAAGAAATGAACACACACACACACACACACACACACACTCAGGGCTCGTGGCGAGGGAAAAGAAGTGATTTCCATATCCCTGCCCCAGCATGCCTGCTACAAAAGTGGAACTGCTTAATAGAGCCCCTGGACGCCTCTTAAATGCATCCCTCCCAGTGTGGCATCGGCAGGCTCCACTATTAAGAAACAGCAAGGGCAGGTGAGGGTTCAGAATAGCATGGGCCCCTGGGGCACTCAGAGCTGCCTTGATGAGAACAGACTGGGGCACCCTCGGGAGCTCTGCTTTCTGACCCACAGGAGGGAAAAAGAGGCTCAAGAATTAGAACTGAACTTGAGTTCTGCGGGGAGAAACTGCCTCTAGGACCAGGGAGTGTTGTGTCGGAGTAATATACTTGAAACAGTAGAGATCATGAAAGCCATCTCCAGGATGTGTCTGGACTGCTCCTGCAATTTTCTTGGGCTCCCCCCATGAGTTCCAGTGCAGGGCAGAATAATTCTCACCTTGATTAAAATAAAGTTTTCTTCCCAGCATGATATCCTCAAAAAGTACACCTTTCAAGGCATAAAACTGTGTTTGAATTCCATCTCTGCCAGTTACTAGTGGTTGGCTTTAAGAAGGTTAGTTAACGTCTGTAAGCCTCAGTCTCCTATCTATAAACTGGAGGTAGTGATTCTTGTCTCCCAGAGCTGTTTAAAGCATTCAATGGGAGAGCGTACTTGTATCAAGAATCTGCAGGTGTCAGTCACTTCTCATTTGCACAGAATATTTCCAAGTGTCAAAACCCCTTTCCCTTTTCTGGCTCCCTGGAGAATTTCTGAAGTATGGGATATAAATGTTAGCAAAGGGAATGTGATTTATACTCCCATCACTGATGCTTCTCATCCTTATGATCTCTGCCATTTCTCTACTTCACCAAGATCTCTCCTTATCTCTTTTTATCCTTAGAAAGATAAGATGATCACCCATGGACCGCTCTATTCAGCTGATTCTCCAAAATCTCTTTGAATTGTCTTGCATTCTTCACCTCTGCTGTCAACCAGAGAAGGCCCAAATATTCTATCCTCATAAATAAAGGCAACAGAGTACACAGCAACGTGGAATTTTCTGTTTTATCCCCTGCCCTCCCATGATTCCATTCTCCATATGGCCCTGAGAGGGCTCTTTTAAAAATCTGTAAGGGTCTTGCTCTTTCGCTAAAATTCTCCAATGGCCTCCCTTCTTATCAATCACCGGCAAGGTCCCCCTTTGTTCTTCCTTCTGCTTTCTGCTCTGGTTGATAAGCAGCTATGACTGGTATATAATTCCTTCATTCCTTGCACTACCCGACGAACAGAATAATCTTCCTTCAGTTACCAGTCTTATTACAAACTTTTGTTTTAAAATTGTTTCCCAACTTATCTTTGCTTATTGGGGGAACACTGCAAAAATTAATTAAATTCAAGAGCTCTGTAGTCAGGCTCCACCGCCACCCCCAGCCCGGGTTTGTATGACCCTAGGAAATGTTATCTATCTCTGCCTTTTTATTTATAGAATGTGAATAGTAACCCATGTAAAATCTTTAGTATGGTGCCCGCTACCTAGTAAGTAGGAAACAAAACAACTAGTTTTGCTAAATTCTATAGCAGAACCCAGACTCCTTATTGTATCAGGTGAGACCTTCTCAAATATCATCTGAACTTAGCTCACTTTGAGATTCATCTTTTTTGGTAAAGACTTCATTTATTCATTTGAGAGAGAGAGAGAGAGAGATCTTGAGGAGGTGGGAAGATGGGAGCGAGAGAATCCCAAGCAGACTCTGTGCTGAGCATAGAGCCCAATGCAGAGCTTGATTCCACAACCCTGAGATCATGACCTGAGCTGAAAGAGTTGGATGCTTAAGCGACTGAGCCACCCAGGTGCCCTACATTCGTTTTGACTCTGTCCTAATGGTCGTGCTCCCCAGCTCTGCAGATGACAGCAGCTGTACAGCACAGGACCACTTAGATTAGGTTTATGATAAATACAGTACAATATGGCAAATGTATTTTCTCTTCCTTGTGATTTTCTCAGTAACATTTCCCTCTTAGCTTACATTATTTTAATACACACAACACACGAAACATGTATTAATAGACTGTTTATGTTATCAGTATGGCTTCTAGTCAACAGCAGGCTATTAGCAATTAAGCTTTAGGGGGAGTGAAAAGTTACACATGGTGTTTCAGCTCTACGGGGACCAGGGCTCCTAATCCCCACATTGTTCTAGAGTCAGCCGTATTTAACTTTTCATCATTCCTTCCGAAAACTTCATTTTCGTGACTGCCCTGCCATAGCATCAACGGGCCTTTGTCACTATTCCCACCTGGCAAGTCCACTCAACCTTCAAGACTCAGTGAAGAGTGGATCTAGATGGCAGGCTAAATTCACCTGCTTTTTAAACCTTCCGTATAAAAATCCCTTTCAAAAATGGAGAAGAATTATTTTAAAATAAACGAAAAATATTGAACAAATGGAAAAACATATCAGAGGATATCAACAGTGAACCATAAATCTGATGTGCATTTACAGTATAGAAAGCATTGGATTGCCTCTATTTTTTTGTTACCTGACCAACTTTTGGAAAAACTCCTGAACTAATAAAAAAACAACAACAACAACAAAATGCTTGGCAATGAATGATAAAATGTAACAAGCATTCTTTTAAATGCATAGCTGAGATGTTGAGAAGAAAGGATAAATCTCCAGGGACATGAAACGGAGGGAGACATGAAAATTCAAGTTTTAAGCTGCCACCCATGCAGTGACTATCCTGGAAGCATTTGCTATGCTTATTAACCAAGGAGTTTGAGTTTTAGTATTTATTACAGAAGAAAATAAAGGCTTTTGGCTTTTTAAAAGTAGAAGGTGGAAATGAAAGCCTGCATAAGCCAGAGACCTTCATGGGGCTACAGGGTGGGTAAAATAGTATAACTGAAAAAAAATATGTCCTGTAACAAAGGAGATTGTATGGGAATATGTCTGCCCCAGCAGTGGCTTTGGGAAGAAAATAGTCTTCTTTGCATATTTTTAACCACATGCTCCCCATTAGAAGTGACTGGGGTACTGAGAAACGCCAAATACATCAGGGTCCCTTCTCAATAGTGAATGAAAATCCTCTCTTAAAAATCTTCAATCCAGGCTTCATGGGGTTTTCAAAGCTGAGTATGTGCTGAAGAAAAATATCTAAGTTCAAAAGGAGAGCATAAAAACACCAGAAATCAAGCCAGAGAGCAAGATTCAGCAGAAAGAATAAATACCAGAATTAGACCCTCGAGAACCTCAGTTAACAGAATTAATTATTGGATTCAAATGATAAATAGGTGGCAAATTAAAAAGCAGACTTGAAGATACAAGAAGGAAACAATGTAACAAAGAAGCAAACAGAGCTAAAAAAAAAACTTGAAAGGATCATTTAAATTTGCAATTTAATAAATGATTTTAAAAAGAGAGTAGACAAATGTTTGATGTAGAATACATATCAGGAAATCATTCAAGATGCAGCACAGACAGTAAAAGAGAGAGAACATATCAGGCACAGAGAATAAACAGAAATTGACAACACACATCTAATCAGATTTCTAAGGAAGACACTGAAAGAGTGGGGGTGTGTGGCAATTGTTGAAGATATAATGGGTAAGAATTTTCTACAACTGATAAAGAAATCATATATTCAGATTTAGGAAGCAAAATGAATACCAATTAGGATAAATTTTTTAAAAATTCACATCCAAGCACATACTGAAGAATACAAAATGGAGGGAATTTACTAAAGCAGTCGAGAGGAAAAGAGAACAGCTTTCAATCTAAAATTACTTAGTATTTTTCAGGAAAACAGAAGTGAGTTTATTATTAAAATTCCCTTACTGAATGAAAGTCTAAAATACATGTCAGAAAGGAAAAAAACTCAGTCCAGAGGGAGGACTCAGATACAACCAAGGATGATAAGCAAAGCGAGAGATAAATGTTGGGTAGGTTTTCAGAAGTATTATCTATATGAAACAGTAGTGACAGTAATGATAAACTTGGAAGCATGTTCAAAACAAGTTATAAATAAAATTGTGCTCGGTAATAATAAAAAATAATACGAGAACATATTGGTAAACTTCTTCTAAGTTTCTGGAAGAGATTATACACCTGACTACACTTTAAAGATTGTCACAAAAAGAAACAAAATTCAGTGCGTAACTTCCAAAACATGAAAAAAAAGAATGAAAACTATTTGACCAATCAGAAATAAGTCAGGAAAGAGAAATATAAGTATAAAATAGATAGAAAGCAAAAGAAGTAGATATAAATCCAAATATTTGTGTGTATATAAATATATGTTTATATACAATATATCTGTATACAAAATATGTACAATATGGTATATAATACAATAATATATGTGCATGTACACAAGTATTTTTTAAATGTTTAAAAAGATGTATTATTTAGTTTAGAGAGAGAGTGAGAGAGAGCACGAGTCGGGGGAGGGGCAAAGGGAGAGGAGAGAAGCAGCATCCCACTGAGTGTGGAGCCCGAAGTGGGGCTTGATCTCACAACCCTGAGGTCATGACCTGAGCAGAAATCAAGAATTGGTTGCTTAACCACCGGAGCCACCCCAGCGCCTTAGATTGAATTTTTTTTTTTTTAAAGATTTTATGTATTTATTTGACAGAGAGAAATTACAAGTAGATGGAGAGGTAGGCAGAGAGAGAGGGAAGCAGGCTCCCTGCTGAGCAGAAAGCCCGATGCAGGACTCGATCCCAGGACCCTGAGATCATGACCTGAGCCGAAGGCAGCGGCTTAACCCACTGAGCCACCCAGGCGCCCCTAGATTGAATTTTTAAAACTAAGTGTTATGGGTTGCATTGTGTTCCCCTAAAATTTATTATGTTATAGTCCTAATCCCCAGTACCTGAGAACATGACCTTATTTTGGAAATAGGGTCACTGCAGATGCAAGTAATTAAGATGAGGTCACACTGGATTAGGGTGGGCCCCACATCTACTGTGACTGGTGTCCACAGAGGAAGGGTAAAACGTGAACCCAGAGGCACTGACACAGGGAGGACATGTGAAGACGAAGGCAGAAGATCAGTTGATGGTTATATAAACCAAGGAATGCCTGAGATTATCATCACATCTGCCAGCAGCTAGGGAAGAGGTACAGAGCAGATTCTCCCCACAGCCCTCAGAAGGAACCTCAGTTGCCCCCACCTTGACCTCAGACTTCCAGCCTGCAGAACTGTGAGACTCCTTCTCTGTGTTTAAGCCACCCAGTGTATGATTCTTGATTATGGCAACCTTTACAAACCAATACACTCAGTTATATGTGTTTTATAAGAGTCATAATACATACCTAAAAGATAAGGACAAACAAATACTGGAAGTAAAATAATTAGAATAAAGATGTATTAGGTACATTTGGTGGGGGAGGACCCAAATTGGTGCATTATAGTAATAGCAGAATAAAAAATTAGCCTCAAAACCAAAGCTGGATGATCACAGAAAGTATCATTATATTATCATAAAAAATAAACTTCACCAGGAAAATGTGACAATTCTGAACCTGTATGCAAGTTACCTGGCTAAATGCATGTTACATACATGTGTATATATGCATACATAGTTCCTGGTAGAAAAACAAACAGAACTACAAAATTAAATCGAACAAAATTAAAGCAGATAACCATACGATATTTTAACACACCACTCATAGTATGCAATAGGAAAAGCAGACAAAAGATCTTTGTACATAAAGGAATAGGACAACACAGTTGACAAATGATTTGAGCAACACGATTGACCAGCATGACCTAAGAATCCTCTCTTCCTCCTTCATATTGAACATGTCATGGCAAGGCTTCTGCCCTTGGGATAAAGCCCTGAGAACCAACATACAGACCAAGCGAATGACTTACCTCGGAAGGGCTCTTAGCACAAATGCCGGCATTGGAGAAAGAGACACAGCAGAATCCGAGGTAAATGTGTAAGCATATACAGACATATAAATAGCAAGATCTGCTTTCGAAAGAGTTAGCTGCAGTTAAAGGCTCCAGCAAAATAGTCAGAAAACTATAGGTTTGTCTTGGGAGACTTGGTACGTTCTCTGTCCAGAGAAAAAGATACAACACCCAGATAATAGAGCCAAAAAACTTGAGATACGCATGCTTCCGTTCGCCTGTCATCACTAATGAAATGCTTTTGTTGTTTTGTTTTTTAAAGATTTTATTTATTTATTTATTTATTTATTTATTTGACAGAGAGATGGAAAGAGAGGACAAGCAGGCAGAGAGGCAGGCAGAGGAGGAGAAGCAGGCTCCCGGCTGAGCAGAGAGCCCAATGTTGGGCTCCATCCCAAGACCCTGGGATTATAACCTGAGCCAAAGGAAGATGTTTGACTGACTGAGCCCCCCAGGCACCCTATGAAATGCTCTTGTGATGTCCAGAATTTAGATTCATTGATGCGTAAACAGAGATACACATTTGATGTCATGAAGCGTGTGCCAGCTTCCACTTCCACGTCTACCTTTGACTGCAAATAGGACCAGCCAAGAACGGTCAACTATTGGAACAAACATTCCCCTTGCAAGAGGATCAGACTGAGTGTCAGATACATCAGCCCTCCCCCCATCCAAAGAACAAATATAATTAAGAATATAGAGAAAACGCTTCAGAATAAATATTGTTACATCTTTAGGATTCTGCTATAAAACAGAACCATACTTCCAGAACTTAAAAATAGGATAATTAGAAATATATATATAGATAGATAGATATAGATGATATAGATAGATATAGATATAGATAAATGACAATATGAATAGCTGAAGAGTCAATTAATGAGCTAAAAGACTGAACCAAGTAATTCGCCTAGGAATATAGTGCAATCAGACAAAGAGATGAAGTGTGAGAGAAGAGTTGAGATGTGTGAAGAACAGATACTGAACTTCTCACACCTGTTCATACATTCAGGAGGCACAATCACAGGTAAAGGGGTACAGCAGGAAGAGTAATGGTCCCCCAGTGATGCTTACAGCCCAGTCTCTAACATCTGCAAATATGTTAGGTTACATGATGTGGTAGACAGAATCACGGCCCCCAAATATCTCCACATTCTAATCCTCGTAACCTGTGAATGTTAACTGATAGGGAAAGGGGGCTTTGCATATGTGATTAAGTCATGGATCTTGAGATGGGGGGAGATTATTCTAGGTTATGCAGTTGGGTCTGCTGTACTTACAGAGATCCTTAGAAGGGGGACACAGGAGGGTCCCAGACAAAGGAGAGAGTGCTATGACAACAGAGGCAGCAATCAGAGTAATGTAGCCAGGAGCCAAGGGATGCCAGCAGCATACAGTAAGTAGCTGGAAGAGGTGAGGAAACAGATTCTGCCCACCCCCCCACAAACCCCCATCCCTCACCTTCAGAGCCTCGAGAAAGAAACAGCCCTATGGACACCTTGATTTTAGTACTTTAAGATTCATTTTGGACTTCTGACATACAGAACTGTAAAAGAATAAATTTTATTGTTGTAGACCAAGTTTGGGTAATTGTTATAGCAGCAATAAGAAATCAGTACCAATGGCAAAGGGGAATTAAGGTCACAGGTGACATCAAAACTGCTTATCAGCTGGCCTTAAACATCTGACAATCATGAAAGTAATTCACATAGTCACAGACTAAAAATGAAAAATCAAATGATCATCTCAAAAAAAAAGAAAGAATATCGTTGCAAAATTCAACATCCACTCCTGATAAAAACCTTCAGCAAACTAGGAATAAAAAGTGAGTTTCTTAGCCTGATAACAACTATCTATGGGAAATCTACAAGGCATATTTTATAGTGAAAGACTAAAAATTTTCCCCTAAAATCAAAACCAAGATAAAGCTGGCCACGCTCAACACTTGTAGTCAACATTGCACTGAGAATTCTCATCAGTGTAAGGTACAAGCAGGAAATAAAAGAAATCCTGGTCAGAGAGAAAGATACCAAACTCCCTGCACAAGTAACATGATCATCTACATTTTTTTTTTTTAAATCACATGCACTACATGAAACTGCCACCACAAATATGTGAATTTAGCAATCTCATAGGACAGAACATCAATACACAAAATCAACTCTATTCCTATATGCTGGCACTGAACAATAAAAAAATGAAATTACAGAAACAATAACATTTTCAATGGCATTGAAAATACAAAACACACAGGACTAACTCCAGAAAAGGGTGTGCAAGACATGTTCCTGGAAAATTATAAAACCCTACAAAGAGAGTATGAAGATGACCTAAATATATCAAGAGATGTGTCATAAACTGAAAAACCCAATAATTTAAAAAGATGTGGTTTTTCTATAAATGCAACACAATGCCAATAAAAAAAAAAAATCCCAATTTTTTTTTGTAGCTGATCCTAACATTCCTATAGAAGTACAAAGAACCAGGGTGCCTAGGTGGGTGGCTCGGTCAGTTAAGTGTCTGCCTTTGGCTCTGGTCATGATCTCGCTGTGATAGAGCCCCACCTCGGGCTCCCTGATCAGCCCAGAGTCTGCTTTTCCCTCTCCTTCTGCCCCTCTCCCTGCTCTTTCTCTCTCTCACTCTCTCTTTCAAACAAATAAATAAAATTTCAAAAAATTAAAAAAAAAAAAAAGAAAAGAAAAGAAATGCTAAGAACCCAACAATGACCAAACCAGTTCGGAAAAAAAAAAGTGTGAAGGATGTAAATTATCCAATATGGGATTTCTTTATAATGTTACAGAAATCAAGACAGCATGGTACTGGTGTAAAGACAGACAAATAGATCAATGGGTCAGTATAGACTTTCTACAAATAGATCTGTACTTGCATGATCAATTGATTATGTTTTTAAGATTTTATTTATGTATCTGAGAGAGAAGTGAGAGACCACAAGCAGGGGTGGATGCAGAGGGAGAGGGAGAAGCAGGCTTCCCACTGAGCAGGGAGCATGATGCAGGACTCGAGCTCAAAACCATGGGATCATGAGCTGAGCCAAAGGCAGACACTTAACAAGGTACACAGGTACCCCGATCAACTGATTTTCAACAAAGGTGCAAAAACAACTCAGTGGACAAAGTACAGTTTTTCCAAAATGTACAAGAGCAATTAACGTCTAACATTCTATCTATCTATACAAAATTAACTCTAAAATAATGATAGAACTAAATGTGAAATCTAAAAAATTAAATTTAGGTTATTTTTTAGAACAATAATAAAGCCAATGACTCACTGGAAAATTAGCAAAGTACATATTCAAAACCTGGACATTTACCCAAAATAAATG
Source organism: Mustela nivalis (assembly GCF_964662115.1). NCBI lineage: Eukaryota > Metazoa > Chordata > Mammalia > Carnivora > Mustelidae > Mustela > Mustela nivalis. Next base: position 12,227,803 of record NC_139026.1, read on the forward strand.
AAAGTACATGATCATAAAAGGACTTGTACACTCATGTTCATCACAGTGTTATATGTAATAGTCTCAAACTGAGAACTACCCAAATATCCATTAAGAGGTGAATGGTTAAATAAATTGTTTATCTATACAAATGGCTACTGCTAAAAAATTGGGATTGAACTACATGTATGTTCAACATTGATACATTTCAAAATAATTATGCTGAGTTTAAAAAAAAAAAAAGCCAGATAAAACAGGGTATACACCGTTAACTTCATATATATAAATCTCCAGAGAATGTCACCTAATGCATCATGACAGAAAGATGAGAAGTTGTCTGGGGATAAAGAGATGTGGGAGGGAGGGATTCCCAAGGACATTAATAAACTTTTGAGGAGCATAACAATAACACAGAGGACAAGGGGAGATGGAGAGGAGAAGGGAGTTGAGGGAAATTGGACAGGGAGATGAACCATGAGAGACTGTGGACTCTGAGGAACAATCTGAGGGTTTTGAAGGGGTAGGGGGTGGGAGGTTGGGGGAGCCTGGTGATGGGTATTATAGAGGGCACGGATTGCATGGAGCACTGGGTGTGGTGCATAAACAATGAATTCTGGTACAGTGAAAAGAAATTAAATTTTTAAAAAAATAAAGAAAGAAATAATTTAAAAAAACTTTTGAGATGATCTATATGTTCATTTTCTTGATTGCTATGATGGTTCCACAGGTGTACATATGAGTCAAACTTAGCAAAATATACACTTCAATCACATCCATTTTACCATACACCAATTACACTGCATGAACGAATGACTGGATAAAAACATTTCTAAAAAATGGCATTAAGGAATTATAACTTATTGCATGCAATTTTAATAATTTAGCAAATTGACTATAAAGGGATAGTTAAATCTAAGTATGGAAGATAAAAAAATAAGCCTCCTAAAAGAAATATATGAGGTATCTTTATGATGTTGGGACAGGCAAAGTGTTGTTAAAGTAGATACACGTCCATTGACAGATGGATGGATTAAAAAGATATGGTTTTTTTTTTTTTTTAAGATATGGCATGTACACTGTGGAATATTACTCACCCATCAAAAGGAAACCAAATCTCGCCATTCATGGCAATGTGCATGGACCTGGAAGGTACTATGCTAAGTGAAGTAAGTCAGACAGAGATAGACAAATACCGTATGATTTTACTTAGATACAAAATCTAAAAACAGAGTTAACAAACAAGCAGACAGACAAAAACATAGAGAGACTTATAAACACAGAAAACAAACTGGTGGCTGCCTGAGGAGAGGGGAACCAGGGAAGAGGTGGAACAGGTAAAGGGAATGAAGATGCAAACTTCAAGTCATGAAATACATAAGGGGATAAAAAGTACAACATAGAGAATATAGTCATTGTAACAACTTTGTGTGGTGACAGATGGTAACTCTACTTATTGTGGTGAGCAACTGATCGCGTCTCTGTCAAATCACTATGTTGTACGCCTGAGACTAGTAAAGTATTACATGTCATCTCCACTTCAATTTAAAAACATGAATACATAATGTAGATATAAAGAAACTAACGGGAAACATTTGGATAATTTAAGTTGAAATTAAAATTTCTGTTAATTAAAAGATATTTAAAAAGTAAAAAAGCAAGACACAGAGTGAGGACAGATAGATAGATCGAGGATACATAATAGATGCATAGATTCAAATAAAAAACTTTTATCCATAGCCTTAAAATAAGCTTCATCACTTCAGTGTGACCTCTAAGGCTCTCCTGACCTGACCTGGATCCTGTCTACCTCTTTGTCTTCGTTTCTATAGCCCTCTCCATTTGGGACATTAAACTCCTCTCCTGAGTAATTTACTACCTCCTCTGCCTCTATCCCTTTTCGCCTGCCATTCCTTCTGCCTAAAATACCTTCACTCCCTTGTCTCATCTATGGGTATCCTCCCAGACACCCCCTTCAGGAAGCCATCACTGAGCCCAGCACACAATACACAAGGCACCCATCATCCAGGTGCCTTCATCACCCTGAGCACTTCCGTTCAGAGCAGCACCCCTCTTTATGACAATAGTTGGGTAATTGCTCAATAATCCTTATTACATTGGGAGTTTTCACGGCAGAAAGTATATAGCTTATCTTCGCAATCACAGTCCCTGAGATAGCAGTTGCTAAATTAATGTTGATTGAATGAATAAAGGAACAGGAGAAGGGAAAGAATACATCAGCTCTAATTTTACAAGCAGAAATCCCGAAACACTTGGAGAAGGCATTCCTCTCCCACAAGATAAAGCAACATCTGGCAGGCATCTGCAAGTCTGTTGGGAGGCTTCCGGGAAATCAGAAATGCACGTAATGAAAGGTTTGGGCTTTTTTTCTTCCATAGGGTGTTTGCTGAGCCCCGGGGAGAGCTCGGGGAGGAGTCAGGACAGCAGCCGAGCAGAACCCGATTATGGATCAGCTGTCAGATTGCAAAAGAAGTCTTTCTCATGTCAGACAGATTGCTTGCTGAGGATCATTAACCATTTAGGACACATGACATTTTTCCCCCTTTAAATTGCTTTCCAACCTAGCAATATGAAAATGAAACCCCATTAGGACAAAATCATCTTTCATTCATTATCAGGACCTCATCCTTCAAGTGCGATTAGGAAGAATTTGAGGTCATCTCCCACTTCTTGAGGTCGAACAGGAGAAAAACGATGGGGACTATTTGCGGGGGGTTGACGATTTGGCTTAGAAGAGGTGGCTTCTTTCTATTTGTGTATATATATATATCGAGCTCCTACTGTGTGCAAGAAACTGTACACAATTTCTTCTTAACATGATGAAGTACTTACTCTCATAGTGAGAAAAATGAGTCTCCAAAGGCCCAAGTAAATAGCACAAATTCAAAGGTCTGACATTAACTCATTAATTTATTCATCCAACAAATAAATAATTGTTGATTGCCTAATGTAAGTTCTATGCCAGGGACACAACAGTGAGAAAAGATACAGGCACAAGCCACAATGTCACACAACCTCCAGCCCAATAGAAAAAGATGGACTATAAAGCATTAATTATCATAAACTAGGGTACTAGGTACGGTGGTGACACAGAAGCAAGGAAGCTGGTCTGTGGATTAAGGGTTGTCTTCCAAGAAGTAACATTTAAGCTGAGATCATTAGAACAAGTCAGAGTTAGACCCAGGACAGTGGGTCTAAGAGAGAGGGATTGAAGAGAGAAGGTTCTGGTAGCATCCGCAACACTCAAATCATCAAGAATCGGGTAAGCCACTGGGCACAGCAGGACATCATGCTAACCACAGGTGGGACCAGTGAGGACTTTCAATCAGGAGGCCAGCCCCCACGATAACTAAGGACTGTGGCCCCCTTGCACAGGCCAGACACTTTGGAAGCAGCATCCAGGCACAAAAACTTCAGCTGTTCTCCTGTAAGCCCTGACACTGACCCCTTGTAATGCCAGGGCCCGGACTTGAGCTTTGATGACTTAAGTACCCACTTCAAAGAGGGCTCTCTCTGTGAACACAGGGCCGGCCGGCCAAAGGACTGGATTGGGGGCCAGGCCCTCACCTGTCTTCTGGGTTTTAGAGCCTTGATTTGATTTCATAACTGGCCATTCGTGGGCCCCTCGTTTTTTGCTCTTCCTGAGCTTCAAATCCCATCCTCCCGTATGCTTTACACTCATCAACAGTCAGCCTGAAAAACTCTAGGCCCCCAAACCTGACCCGAAGAAAAGCAGAACCTCAGGCCTGTGCCCTCTCTCTCTCTCTCTCTCTGTGATCTGGCTATGTGGCCCCAAGTGTGCCCTGTGAATTCCAAGACTTTTAAGTAAAACACCTTCCCCCCTATTCCACCCCCTACTGCCCTAAGGGTGACTGCAAAGGCATCCTGCTGACCTAATAAGAATCACGGCTTCAGATTCCCCTCTTTTGAAAGACCTTTTTCATGGATGCAACAAATACTGGTTGGTTTTCTATTCTGTGCCGGGTACTGTGGATTCAGTGGTGAACAAGAGGGGCAGCATCTGCCTCTATGTGCTTTCCTCTAACGGAAGAGAGCTCATGGAAGCACCGAACTTAGGAGTCCAGAGGACAGACCTAGTGAATAAATATGTAACATAAAGTCAAGCAGTGGTGACTGTTCAACAGTCATGAGACAGAGCAGTGGTTCTCAACCAGGACTGATTCTGTTCCCGCTGAGGACGGAAGACATCTGGCAATACCTGAAGGCATTTTCAGTCCTCACAGCTGAAGGAGATGGTACTGGTGCCTAGTGAGTAGAGGGCAGGGCTGCAGGAAACATCCGACCTGCACAGGACAGGCCCTCCCCCAGCGAAACATTATCTGGCCCCTGTTAGGTGCATGGTCAAAGGAGCGAGACTGATACAAAGCGAAGGTCAAGCAAGCTTTATTTTGTGCCAAGCATCGGGAATTACACTGACCAGCCAGGGTCGTCCCTTGCAAAGAGGTGATGACCCTCTGCCTTACAGACTAGCTTTTAAGGGCAAAGGCCACGTGGTTAGGACTGGCCATGCACAGGTGGCCAATGAGATTGTAACACAGAGAAAGCTGCACAGTCCTGCGAGGTCACACATAAATGACCAATTGAATTACAATTTACCCTATAGTAGATATTTGAACTAGCCTATCACCTTGGTCAGAATGGGTGCCCAAAAGGCCCCCAAAGGGTGGGGCCCATACTCCTTGGTAGCCAGGAGACAGTATGCGCCCCCACTGGTTGAATACCTCCACCTGGCCTGACCCATCCTTGTATTTGGGCTTTGTTACCTGGTACTGGTTTCAGGGACTTGCTTTTAAGTAAGTTCCTCTGGGGTGCTGGGGGGCAGGGTCAGGATAAAGCTGCTCTGGCTAAATAGGCCCTTACAGCCCCAAATGTCCGTAGTGCTGAGGCTAAGAAGCCCTAACACACACACACACACACACCCTTCACTCCACCCACCTACTCTCTCACCATCATTTTCTCCTTTTATAAATACCACTTCACAGCCAAAGAATGTGAAGTCAGTTCAAAAAAATCCAGTTTTCTTGAAACCATCCAGATTTGGGCACTGCATAGATGTCTGTTATGATGGAACAAACACGGGAAGAGTGGATAAAAGCTGCAGCTTGTAAGATTAAATTGGTTTTATTAATTTAACCCATTACAGGTACTCTAAGCCATTTCCCATGCTAATAATTTCATTAAAAAGTTAAAGACTGCAATTATTGCAGGAAATGAGCATCTAATGGCAGGGTTTGGGGATTCCCTGAGGTGTTTTGGTTTGAAATTTGAAATAAATTTTTCCTTACCGAAATCCAAGAAGATACTAAGACATTTCTGTTCATGGGAATAGGGAGCAAAATTATTTTGGTTCTTTTATAATAATTAACAAGAATAACTATCCAAACTCTTGTAGGTTTCCCAAACCCAATTTCAATGTCACAGAGCTTAATCCAGCAATTCTCAGACACCAGGAGGGTGTTAAAGATTTCAACTGAATTCTGACACTGTCTATGCAGAGACAGCCCCAGATCCTACAGGATGAGGGGCCACCTCCCCGCCCCACTTCAGACCCAGTAGCAAGCCCCCCCACGTGGTGCACATGTGACATTCTTCCAGGTATCTCCCAATTATCATAATGTTGATACCTTGCTAGAGGGGAAAGCTAGGTATCCTATAGGTCCTCTTTAGCATATGAAAGTTCTTTTGAAACATCCGTTTCCCTCACCTCCCCCAACTACAGTAGTATATAATCAGCCACCCCTCACAACCCTGGGGCAGCAGCTTTTTCTGCCCAAGGTTCCAGTTCCTGGGCTTTAATAAAACCATCATTTTGCGCCAAAGCGGTCTCAAGAATTCCTTCTTGGTCTTGGGCTCCAGACCTCACCCCACTGAACCTCACCTACATTCCAAAACCACACCACCAATGCAGCAGATTGGGGGTTCCAACTGATGAGGGAGCAGGAGGCTGGCTGAAGACAAAGCAAAAGCTGGCACTTTGCACCCCCTCTCCACCGGCTCCCTTCCGTAATATGTGTAGCATTCCTCAGGCACCCCTGACTGCCATAAAAGATAAACAAATAGTTAACTTGCAGAGATCACAATCCTGCAGGACAGGAATCTCCCTTGCTCTACAAATGCCCTAGAGATCTACAAAGAAATTACTTTATCAATAGCACAAATTTCCAGAGGCAAATAACTCAGTTCCTCAAGCCCTAACGTCTCCCTTCCAAACTGGAGGAGGCTGAGGTAGAAGGGAATGTAAATGATAGCAGGATCATAACACCGCACCAAGAATCTCCCAACTATCTTGAAGTTAATGGATGGCCTAAAGACAACATTGATCAAGCCTCAAGGGCAAGGCCTCCTCCTGGTGTCCTATAGGCCCTCTTTAACATAAGAAAACTCCGTTGAAACCTCCCTTCCCCTCACCTTCCCCCAACTGCAAGGTATATAACCGCCATCCCTCACAACCAGGGGCAGCAGCTCTTCCTGCCCACGGGTCCTGTCCCCGTGCTTTAATAAACCACCATTTTGCACCAAAGATGTCTCAAGAATTCTTTCTTAGTCATCGGCTCCGGACCTCAGCCCACCGAACCTCACTTAGGTTTTAGAACTTCATCACAACCACCTCCTCCTTGGGTTCTTTTGCTAGGGCAGCTCACAACTCAGGGAAACACTCCCTTAAATTTACTAGTTTCTTAAGAGATAACGAGAACACATACCCATCAACAGCCAGAGGAAGAGATGCATAGGGCCAAGTCTACAGAAACGGTGTGGCGCTCCCATGCCCTCTCCAGGGGAGCTCAAGACCCTGCTCTTCCACGTGTTCAGCAACCACGGAGCCCCTGCGCCTTGTTCTTCTGGGTTTTATGGAGGTTTCATTGCATAGTCTTGATGACTAAGTCCCTGACCCTTGGCTGATTCAGCATCCTGCCCCTGTCCTCACTGTAGTCAGAGGGTGGGACTTAAAGCCAACCCTCAAATCACAGGGTTGGTTCTCCAGGATGCCACCCCCTCCTCAGGTTATCTAAGGGCTTTCCAAAGGTCTCATCATTAACATAACACAAGATGCTTTTATGGCCCTTCACACTGGAAATTCCAAGGGTTTTAGGAGTGAGTCTAGAACCCTGGACAAGACCAAATACATATTATAAACATTCAGATAACCAAATACATATTAGTATATATATTAGTATATATCAGATGTTAGATACATTTAGATGTAACATTCAAATATATATTAGAAGCATACATCATTCGGATGACCAAATATTTATTTCCTATAAATCACAATGTTGCACAACCTTATTCCCACATCCTTAAAGTGGAGGATTTTTTTCCCTGACAAATAAATTTTATATTTTATAATATAATTTATTTATAAATTTTATATCTTTACAATAGTCCAAATAATATGGAAAAATTCATAAAATATGGACCCAATTAAAAACTGAATGCTTAGACAAATCTGAGATAAATCTGATCTTCCTCCCCCTGCATTAATGTTAAAACCCTCTCCGGATCACCCCACCATGCTGTCCTATAGGATACCCTTCTATATCCTTTTCACCCCATCTATTCCCCACACGAGCTACGGCAGGCAGAATTTCATGCTTTCTAATATATTACATAGAATTGAAGTTCTAGAACCTAGGTGAGGTTCGGTGGGCTGAGGTCCGGAGCCGATGACCAAGAATGAATTCTTGAGACATCTTTGGAGCAAAATGGTGGTTTATTAAAGCACGGGGACAGGACCCGTGGGCAGGAAGAGCTGCTGCCCCGGGTTGAGAGGGATGGCAGGTTATATACCTTGCCATTGGGGGGGGGGGGGTGAAGGGATGGGAGGTTTCAATGGAGTTTTCATATGCTAAAGAGGGCCTACAAGGTGCCAGGATATCGGAGGCCTACTGGAGGTCTTGCCCTTGCAGGCCTTGCCCTTGAGGCTTGATCAATGTTGTCTTTAGACCAGCCATTAACATTAAGATAGTTGGGAGACTTTTTGGTGGGATGTCACAATCCTGCTATCAATCGTCTTTGTTAGTGAGATTTAGGACATTTGCAAGCCAAGGGAGACTCCAGTCTAGCAGGATTGTGAGCTCTGCAAGTTAACTATTTGCTTATTGTTCATGGCAGTCAGGGCTGCCTGAGGGATGCTACACCTAGGACTGAGGGGGAGCGGATGGGGGGAGGTACAAGGCACCAGCTTTTGCTTTGTCCTCAGCCAGCCTCGTGCTCCTTCATCAGAATCACTTAATCTTGATGGTGGATGCTATTTATTTTCTATCTTCCCTGCTAGAGTGTAAGGCCCAGGAGGCCAGAGATCTTCATTTTGCTCAATGATATCTCAGAAGCATCTAGTACAGTATTTGGAGCCCAAGAGGAGCTCAAAACATGAACCATGAATGAATCCTTTAATTTTTATCCAGGCCACATGGTAGCCAGGCTCCAATGAGAGCCTTGGGCACATTATGCATTTCTTAAATCATGCATCCCAGCTAAGATATACGGAGTAACTATTTTGCTTCCTGCCCTTAGATAAGTATAGGCAAAACAAGCAACAAGGCCTGATCTCTATCCCTTGTGATCCACCATTCACTTTATACTCCACCCATCCTCATTAGCTTAATTTTCCCCAAACATGCAAAGGTCTTCAAACTCTGAATCCTTTGCCCCTATGATTACTTCAGCCCGATGAATAATACTGAATAATACTTAACAGGTACTGAGTGTGTGGTTCTAAGTGCTTTACATGCATTTACTTATTTAGTCTTCATTACAGCACAGGTTATCTAGGTACTTTTAGTATCCCTCTGTTTACAAGGAAAGACAACTGAGGTTCAGAAAAGTGAACTAAATTGCCCAATGACATGTCGCTGGTAAGCCAGATATCTCTGATTCAAACACAGGCCACTTGATTCTAAAATATCACTTCTTCCAATACTGTACAACAGAAAAGTTCCCTTTTCTGTTCTTTGTATGCCCCAAATCTTATCTCGGTCTAACTTAGAAGTCTTGAACTTTAATTCATTCAGGAACCAGGCAGGTAACAAAAATACATGAAAGTGCTGAATGAAATGAAAGAGAATCACAGGTCTGCAGTGAATTGGAGACTTACCCAGTTTTCTAGGTGACAAATGCTGCATGTGTGAACCAAACCATGCTTCAGTTGGATTCAGCCCATATGTTGAGAATGTATCTGTGGATGTATCTCCAAGGTCAGTGTTAGTCACTTCCTCTTGGGTGTCCCCTTGGCCTTGAGGTCCTTAGTACTTCATCTGTGAAGACACTGAGCAAGTTGTTAACACACAGTGGACTAGCACAGACACACAGAGTATGGTGGTGTCTAAGACAGTAAAACACTCTGCCTTCCTGAAGCTTCCAGTAGTAAGGAGACCCACACTAATACTCAAGTATTATAGTTGCAATGATAGAAGCCTGCTCAGAGGAAGTGGGGGAACACAGGAAAAAGGGGTGAAAATGGTCAGTAAAGTCCTTAAGGAGGCAGGGACTGTTGAGTCTTTAAAGATGAATAGATGCCCACCTATCAAGGGAAGCCATGGAATAACCAGAGGGACAAGGTTGAACAGCTGGAATTGTCAGGGAAGTTCAGGAATATCCATATGGCCAGAACTAAGGACTTTCAAGTGCAAAGGGAAAGGCACGGCAGAGCAGGAGGCAAGGCGAGTTTTTGTCTGGATACAAAATCTCCCCCATGGGCTAAAGAAGGATTTTAAGAAGAAAAGTAACCTGAGCAGGAAGGTTAGGTACAAGATGATTTTTTTTAAAATTTTATTTATTTATTTGTCAGAGAGAGAGTGAGCGAGAGCGAGCATAGGCAGACAGAGTGGAAGGCAGAGTCAGAGGGAGAAGCAGGCTCCCTGCAGAGCAAGGAGCTGGATGTGGGACTTGATCCCAGGACGCTGGGATCATGACCTGAGCCGAAGGCAGCTGCTTAACCAACTGAGCCACCCAGGCGTCCCTGGTACAAGATGATTCCCTGGGTGGGAAATAACATGTTTTTGGATTTTTTTTGGATGGGAAGGAAAGCAATGAAAAACAGACTTGAGAGATGGAAACATATGGAATCTCAAGGACTTGCTAACTGGTGGGGTCTAGAAGAATGAGAAGGAGTCTAAATGATGGTCAGATTCTGGGCCTGGTGGAGGTGGGGACAGTGGATAGGTGCACAGTAGAGCCATAACCTGATCTAGAGAGCATGGCTGGAAGGGTAGGATGTATGGGGAGAGACACTAAGCTCAGTATCATTTTAGAAACATATATGCAAAAGTTCCCAGCAAGGTTTTAATACATAGGTTGAAACTCAGTGAACAGCTGCATGCAGTTGTTGAACCCATGAAGAGTAAATGGTTTCCAGTGGATGCAGAGTAAATAGAGCAGAAGAAGCCAGGACAGGGCCCTGGGGAAAACAAGATCTATGAGTCAAGAAGATAAAGACAAAGCTACAAAAGCAGCTGAATGAGGAAGGTATGGCCAGAGATCCAAGGAGAATCACAGCAGAAGGGAACCAAGTCAACATCACTGAGGACACCCAAGTATCCACTGCACTGATCACAACAGTGGTCCATGGTGGCCCTGCCAGGGCAGTGCTGGTCAGTAGACCAGTATCCTCACTGTAGTGATTGGATGGTGGTCCATGTAGAAGTATAGAGGATTCTTTTGAGGAACCCGGGTTTGCAGACAAAAGAGGGAGGGACCAGAGGGGAATGAATAGTTGAGGGTAGAGGGTGCTCATGTGGAAGACATTGGAGTGGGTTCTTCATCTGAGAAGAAGCCAAGTTGAGCCAAGAGCAAATGCAGACAGAGGGATGTCTGGGTTGAGACGGGAAGGCATAAGATCCTCAGCACAGGTGGAGAATGTCTACATTCGAAGAGAGACGACCACTGCCTCTGGACTGGGAGAAAGACGGTGGAAGTGTACATGCAGGTGTATTTTAGGGGGCTCCCAGGAAGCTTGAGGAAGTTCCATCTGACACCATCAGTTTTCTCAAAGAAGTGGAAGGGAAGGGCCTCCACTCAGAGCACCATCTTCATAGCCACAAGACCCACCTTCCTCCACAGAGCTTCTCTGGGTTTTTGTCTCCATGTGTCCTTGTTCTTTCCTAGGTGGTTGGAGGGCTTATGTTGCCATAACAATGGGATGCAGCATTTTAGTTCTTAAAACCTCTGTGTGTGTGTGTGTGTGTGTGTGTGTGATGGGCACATGTACACGTACATGCAAAAATGAATTTGAGTTTCTAGTAATTGTGTGTGAACATGGGCTGGGGTAGCTGAGAGTATTAGAGTAGGTGTTTCTGCAATTGTGCCTGTGAATAAGTTACGTTGGCAAGAGGATGCTGGTGTGTGGACACCAGAGAAGGCATGTGAGTGTGAATATCTCCTTACGGTATGAGTGTGTTTGAGTGTACTAGCATGATGGTGTGTCCACAGGGAATATCTGATGTCTGGGCATGTGTGTGTGTGTGGCACATTGGTTCATGCAGGGAAGATCATAAAGTTACATGAGTCGTGCATATGTGTGAACAGTGAGTAGGTACGTGTCTGTGTATGTATATCTGTGTGGTGATAAGTGTGCATGAATCTGTGCATATGGGGGTCATGACAAAGCATGTATGGGTTGGAGTGTGCACGGGTACGTACCAGAGCATCCTCAGTGGTCTTAAAGTCCTTGTGCAGACTAGTTAAAAATTTCCATATGTTCCCTCTCATTTCCCACATAGATTTCAAATTTTATCTGGCCATCTTCCTCTATGTCCAGGGTCTCTAAAAGCTGGTTTTAGATTTCACCTGATGTTAGGGGCAGTCACATGCATAGGGGTTTTGTGGAAATCCCATAGATATATAAAAGTCAGAGAAAGAAAGCCCGAGCGTTTACCAAGGGTCTGTGAAGACTGTGGTGTGCATACATGTTTGAGTCTGCATATAAGTTGTATGTGAGAGCTAGCATCGCTTGTTTCAGGAAGAATTTATAGAGCAACACCTCTAGGTCAGGCTTTGTTTCAGATATTGGAAAACAACAGTAAACTGAAAGCCAGAGCCTGGTCTCCGAAAACTGAGGTCCTAGTGAGGGGTGACAGACCATAAATTAATAAGCTGATAGGTAATATGTAGATGGTGAGGACTAAGAAGAAAAATAAATCAGATGAGGGGGATGGAGAGCAATCCCTTTTATATAAGAGGGTCCAGGAAGTCCTCTCTGGGGAGGTCACATCCGAGCAGTGGCTGGTTTGGATGATGGAACAAACTCTGGGGTGGCTGGGGAAAGTGTTTGAAGCAGAGGAAGTTCAAGAGCCTCTGAGGGAGGAGGGCATGTGGGGAGGGAGCAAGGATACCATGTGGCTGGAGTGGGGTGATGGAGGGAGTGCGCGGGAGCAGTGGAGGGAATGAGAGGCAGGTGGGGAGCCAGGTCAGGACTTGAGAGCTTATTCTGAGGGCACTATGGGATGTGAGAGCAGAGTTTTATCAGAGGATTGTCTTAAACTGACAGAACGTGTGGAAGATTGCTATGCTCCTGTAGGGCATTTAGACTCTAAGAAAGCAAGAACGGAAGGAGGGAGATGGATCGGGAGGGGCTATGGCCAAAGTCCAGAGGCAGTGGAGATGGCAAGGAGTGGTCAGATGATGGGCACCCTCGGTAGATCAGACAGGACTTGGCAGTGCGAGCAAAAGAAGGGAGTCGTGGATCTCCAAGGCTCTGGCTTAAGTGACAAGAAGAGTGGAGGTACCATTCACAAAGATGGGGAAGCATACAGGAAGTGTAGGATTAGAGATGGAAGTGTGCAGTGGGAGATGCCTGCTGGATTCCTGAGTGGGGAGGTCAGGTAGGCATTGCACAAAGGAATCAGCAGTCTGAAAAAAGGGCTCTGAGAGGGAACCAGAAACCTAAGGGTTAACACTCTGTAGGTGGTATTTAAAGCTTTGAGATGGGGTGAAACCTTGTGGAAAGCAGCTGGGACAGAAGGATGTTGGGGAGGAGGTGCCCCAACAGGTAGAATTCAGGAAGTGATGGAAATTGAGACGATGACTCTAGGAAGGTGATTAGAAACCCATTTGGTTCTACTGTCCTAAGACCCAAGAAAGAATACTTCAATGAGGAATGAGTCACCCCATGTGTCCAACGCTGCTGATAAATGAATTTAGATGAAGACCCGGCATTGGCCACTGGATCTGGCTATGTAGCAGTTGTTAGGAACTGTGACTTGAGAGCTCCCATGCAGCAGGTTGTGAGGACGCAGAATGCTGGGTAGTGGGCTTTGGAACACCCTCCTCCCAACCTGTTACGGCAAGAGACCTGAGGAAGCCAGACAGGAAAGCTCTCTTCCAGCCACTTACAAAATGCAAGTCTGGGCATGTTCCTCCCTTAAGATACATCATGAGGCTCATTGTTTTTCAGCAGGAATCCAAAGTCCTTAACATGACATAAAAAGGTACGGCATGATTTGGCCTCAAACCACCTCTGGGGTCTCATTTCTTTACTTGCCTGCTGCTGCTCCCACATCCTTCAAATGGTAAATCTCCCAGGAACAGAAACCAACACTCAGTTTGCTCTTCCGGTTCAGTCCATTAACCATGTCTCACTTCCTCCTGAATGCCTTGCTCTGTGGATGCTGCATAAATAATTGAATTTTAAACTACCTGATACTGACCCAAACCGGGGGGAGCTCAGACTTGTTGTCCCTGGTGCCGGGGATCCTGACTCTGTCTCACTGGAACCTGAGAGCCCTGCAGGGCATTTGGAATTTGAATCTGACGTCCAGACCCCCAGCCTGCTCAAGTGCCCTTTGATATCCGGATGCTCCTTTCTGTCTCCTGGATCCTCAGAGCTGTCCCCCCCTCTCCTCCCTCACTCCTAGGGGACTATGATCAGGAACATGAAACCCCAACAGAAACAGTGGGTGAGCATCTACTCAGCTCAGGCTGCCTCTGGCTGGAATGCCCGGTAGGGGTGACCCACCTGGGACCACACAGTCAAGGGTAACACCCTGGAGGACCCAGAGAGGCAGGACACATTAGTTTGGTGGAGGGTGCCCCTTGCCGACCGTGTGCTCTGGATCTATGCTTTGGAAGCAGAGTTTAGAGAAAGTAAACCTTTCTTCCCTCCAGCTCTTTGTAATGTTGGGAGAAGGTGACCTCTGTCCATTATCTGACTTCTCTTTGGTTTTGAGTTTCAAAAAGATCATACATGAAATCGCTGCTATTTACACATGTGTGCTTTGGGGAGAGCACTTTACATTTCCTGAGCTTCTTCATTGGGAAGACAGAGGCAAATATACTGTCTTCCTCATCATGAAGAATAAATGGTTGAAAATGTGTCAAGTGCTTAGAAATGCACCCCTGTCATTAGTAAGTACCATTAGCATTATAATTATTATTATTCTGTTCAAGGACAGGCTTAATTTTAGATAGTTTCTCCATAATCCTATTGGACAAATTCTTTGAATATAGGCCACCCTTCCAGATTTGCAAGATGGCTATGGGCTTCTGGTTTAAGTGTTAGGATATAGGTTTGGTTGCATGTAACAAAGACCCAAAAATAAGAGTGGCTTAAACAAGAGGGAGGCCTTCTCATTCTTACTCACATGATTGGAGCTGGAATTACTTCTGCACAAAGCTGGCCTGAAGCCAGGCTTCTTCTCTCTTGTTACTCTGGCTTCCTTGGAGTGTAGCCCATGACTCAGTGGACCATAGTGGTCACCACCTCCCCCTTTCAGCCAGGGAGCACCAGGAAAGAGGAAGGCAAAGCCATGAGCTTATGGTCATCAACTCGACTTGCCCTCCATTGGCTAGGCCATGGTCCCGAGGCTACGTGTGGGGAATGACTTCTCTGTGGCCATGTGCTTGACCTCCAATTCTGTTATTCTGGAAGAAGAGGAGAATGCATGTCTGGGGACAAAGTTCTTGCCACATTCTTGGAGTTCACGATAGAATGTCTATTTCCAAATTTCAGACATCAGTGCATAAGCAGAGGCTAAGGCAGCCGGGACTAGCACAAACTCTGAAGTCAGATGGCCTGTATAAATCCCAGCCTTGCTGCTCACTAGCTATGTGACCTTGGGCAAATTACGTTAGGTTTCTGTGCCTCAGTTTACTCATTTGTAAAATGCAAAAAAAAAAAAAAAAAATCACCACCAACTCATAAGAATTAATTATACATACAAATCTGTATCTAGCTTAGACTACAGTTACTTTATATTAAGCACTAATGAAGTGTTATTATTATAATGGTGAAAGCTTTCTTATTATAAACCTGTCTTTTTTTTTTTAATTAAATAAATCACGTATCTACCCCTTTCCAAGGCAATAGTGTCTATGTGCCGGTAGTTCATTAGGTTTGGTGTGCCAATTATATATAAGCTTTTTTCTAATATATCCTAATTTATATTAAAATAGACTAGAAAATCCAAAAATACTTAGTCCCAACATGTTTTAGAGATTTTCACGCATGACCCCTGCAACCATCTTGTCCATAAGCAGTGCACATGCTCCCTGCTTCAGGAAATACCTGACAGAACCACAAGCCTCGGATTCCAATTACTTGCCGTTTGACCCTGGGCTGTCATTTCTCTATTCTGACACACAGTTTCCAACTGTACTAAACAAGGCAAGAGTGAAACCAGGGTGTGCAAAGAAGTACAGATGAAGAGTATGTGGGAGAGCATAGAGACTTTGCACCTGGCACGAGACAGGTGTGCAGCCAAGTCCAGTGGAGTCTGAAACTCACAAAGACAGATTATGTCTTCATTACCTGGTGAGAGGGGTCAACTGTGGGCAGCTTCTTCATCTGAGGGCTTTCGGAGAAGAAGTAGCAATTTTAGAAACCAATGGCCCATGACTGCCTTCCTTGCTGGATACGGAAGTATTTTCCTTGAAGAGTGAAGTCATGAATCTGCCACGTAATTATCTACTTCTTACAGTTCCCGTGGAAAGGCGGGCGGACCGAGGTCAGAAGCAAGGCGACCTCCAAAGTTGAGAATGTCCTTGAGACAAAAGCTCCCTTCTGTCCACCTCTCCCACCTCTCTGTCTCTTCCCTTGGAGGTGGATTATGTCTCCCCTGACAGGCTCTGAAGATGGAATTTTCTGAGAACTGGGGCAGAATCTCTAATAGAGAGATTCAGCTGCTTATCTCAGCCCTGTCGAGGCAGCCTCCGCCTCGCTCCTCCCTTCTTATCTCTCCCAGCCCCTCCAGGTCTCCTTGCCCTCCCTACAGCACACCTCTCGGGTTTGCTTTGCAAGCTGAAAATGAAGTGAGTTTTCTGTCTGGAGACCTAATGCGGCATCTGGGTGTCTTCTTTTTTTCAGGGATGCATTAGCAACTTGCCTCCTCCCTTCCATCCCGATGGCACCTCCGGATTCCAGGCATGGAAAGCTCTGGAATCTAACAACTGGACCTGTTGTATGTCTGTAGTCGAGTCAAGCTACGACACCTCCTGCAGGCCCAGTTTGCTTTTCTGGAGGTCCTCTCTGCAGGGGATGTCAAACCTCAGGAGATAAACTTGGGGGTCCTAGCACAAATCCTGGAGTGGGCCAGCCATTGGCTCACTGGTTTTCTCTTCCTCCCCTTCTTTGACTCTCCTCACTGTGCTCTGATCCATCCATTCCTACAAATGCTGCACAGCTTACCCATAAATGGCTGAAGTCCCAGGAACTCACACCTGGGACCAGGAAAAGAGATGAATCTATTTCTTCTTCAGAGTGAGTATCTACCACGGGCCTGGTTGGTTTTGTACCATTTTTATCTATGTGAACTCACTTAGAATCCTTTGGCACGGGCTAGAGGCTGCAGACCTTGCCCAAAGTCATTCCGGTGAAAAAGGCAGAACACGAATCTGATCCTGGGTATCTTTTGTGAGGAAGATGAATACACTTTCCACAATCTCCTGCTGCCTTCTTCATTTTGGGGTGAAATGATGCATCAGTCTGGTGCAGTCAGGAATATGGAAACTATCCCAGGTATTTTTAAGCAGAAGAAATTTAACACTGGGAATCAGTTACACAGGGGACAGAACTGAAAGAGCATACAGTCTGCCCCTGTCTCGGGGCTTTAGGGTCACAATGCTGCTACCAGAGCCCAGAAGTGCAGACTCTTCAGTAGAACGCTCTAGTAGAACCACAGTGCAAACTGAGCTCCAGAAGCTGAATCCCAGAAGAGTTGGTGCTAGGGTAGGAGATGCTTCCAGAAGCCCAGAGAAAGAGGAAGAGAAATAGCCAGCGTCTCTCCTTTCTCGTCTTCTGCCAATGCCTCCCATTGGCTGAAACCACTTGGAAGCCAAAGAGCAAAGGATCCTGGAGAGTGTAGTTCCTTGAGGTGATGAGTACCACAGGAGATGACCTTGGAGTGGACTGTGAGAAGGAACAGGCAAAAAGAAGGCAAAAGGCCCGCTAAGGTAGCAGTGATGAAACAGGAGGAGAGCTTAAAGAAGGCTCCGTTACCAGAACACAGGTGCACACAGGTACAAAGGGAAGTTGTTTGTTGAAGGTAGGAGAGTTCACTTCCAGTCAAGGTGATCCTGGGGTTTGACTGAAAGCCCAAGATTAGGCATGTTTTTTCAGGGAGATGGAGGGAAAGCACACTTCAGGGAAAGCAAACAGTCCGGGAGAAGGCACTATAATGGGAAAACACCTGTACCTTCAGGTGACTTGGGCATAAGTACTCAAAGATAGGTTTTTAACGGGCAGTGCTGACCACCTCAGGATTCTGAAGCAGGGAGTGCTGGTCAGAGCTGGGCACAAGGCCACTTTCAGGACTCGAGTTGCTGCTAGGGTAACTTGGAATGGAAAAGGCTTGAGAAACCAGAAGAAGCCTATCTCTGGTCCCAGTACCTCCTGAGGGGATGCGGTAGGGTCCTGTGCCCCTTCTTCCCTCTAAGAACTGGATGTCGGCAGCCAGGAGCTCTCCTGCACAGCCAGGGGCAATGGGCGTGGGGGTGGCTTCAAGTCTATCCAGTGGGGCTCGGGCCACAGACAGCAGCACCCTTGTTGGCCCTTCAAGGCCAGAGAGGCAGTGTGTTTTCTCAGTTAGACGTGACAATGTATTTGTCTGGGGCACTCTGTGGAGACACACTCCCCCTTGCTGCCCTTGGCTTCCGTGTGTCTCCTCAGGTCTGGCATCTGCCCTTCTCCGCAGCGAGTTAGACAGTATCCCTGGACAACCTTCTATGCTGGCTTCTCACTGGGCTCGGGAGAGGCTCTTGCTGGAGTCTGGGAGTGCGGGAGAGAGGCAGGCAGACATTTCTTCCCTGCTCCCTCCCTGCCAGCCTCCCCTGGCTTCCCCTCCTGAGCTCTCAGGACAATAGCCTCCCACCATTGCCTATCTGGCTGCTTCACCCAAACCTCTGCAAACAATCCTCTTACAAAATGTTTCAAGCAAACCCTCCGAACGTACCATTCCTTTCCTGCCAGGGTCATGACTGAGCCAGCATCCTGAGGATACTTGCATAGTCAGAAAATCTCTATCGATGGGACATCACGGCCGAGCTGTCATCAGCAGTGAGAAGGGCATCGGCCATCCCTGGGTCTGACTTTTGTCATTTTTGCGTTAGAAGGAACTGAAGCCCGCATCACAGCTAAGCTGCGGCTGGATGAGAAAAAGACTCTTATCCCTCAGTATTTCCATAACATTACACCCATTTTTTGCCTTAAGTAAAAATGATTTTTTTATTCAATTACTTCTTGAAAAACTAAAAAAAAAAAAATAGTTTCATCAAAGCAGAACTGCCTCACATAACACAGAGATTCAATAAACTGCTATTAAGTATAACATGCACTGAAGATAATAGTAATTTATGTTTTGTCATATTGCCTTGTTTACACTGAGGTTTGGTGTGTTTATAGAATAAAAAATTCCCCTTCCATATCTTGTGTCTGTTGAGTCAACCTTTCTTGTCAGCACAATTTAAAACAGCAGCTAGCATTATAAATTGTAACCTTTACTGTGAACACAAAACGGCAGGGTCTTCGTCAGACCCTATACCTGCCAGCAATCAGCAGACCTGGTGCTTGAGGAAGATTCGAATGATTTCTCTCCCAACTTAGTCAAAATGAATGTTGCTAATGGTCTGCCCAGTTCCTAACAGCTTCCTAAAATTCCTTCCCGCTCCAAGGGTAGTTCCCAGGAACTAAGAATATAAGATGATCCTGTGTCTCTGGCCACAGAGTATTAGACGAAGGGATACGAGGTCCCTGACTCAAGCCAGTCAGCCAAACTCTCTTCCCCAGGGATTTGGACGTAGGAGAGGAAGACCACTGAAGAGCAGGGCAGGGGGCACAGAGCCACGTGGCCCGGAATCTCCAGAGCTGTGTGTGGCTATTTTCCATCATCAACTAGAGAATGGAGAGCTCAGACTCACAGAGCCAGAGCAGAAATATGGTCTCTGTTACCAACAGTCCCCACCAAGGCTTGACCACCTTCCGGTCCTAGGATGGTGTGTCCATCTCCTGTATCAGGATACCGTCTACTTTTATGTTGTGTAAAGCACAAGTCATTTCCTGCAAGTTAAACAAAACAAAACAAAACTAAACTAAACTAAACTAAAAAAACAACACCTTTGCTGTTCACGCACCCTAAAGCAGTTCCAGTCAACTCTGAAGAGACAGAGCTAGTCAACTCTGAAGAGACAGAGCTAGTCAACTCTGAAGAGACAGAGCTTCCTCGAGAGACAAACACGAGTTCTCGGCTGAAAGCAGACTCAGAATCTGTACTGTGGGTCATGGCACCTCTAATGGGCTAGGCTTCCTTAGGTTACCTGCATGAGTTGGCTCAGAAAAAACCCATGTCACCCAGATAAAGGGAGAGTTTTCTTTTAAAAATGTTTACCTTTTACCCGACACGTAGAGACCCAGAGAATTTAGGCAACCACTTGTCAAGAGTCTGCAATGTTCCAGGTTCTTCTCATAAACTGCATCATTCAATTCCCAGAAAATTTAAGAGGTTGATATTTTTACTCCTCCCCAACCCACTGAAGATTAAGAAATGACAGTGAAAGATATCAGGGCATATGAAACAAGACAAAATAGCAAGTGTGTGCTAGAGGCTTAAGTCAGAGACAGGACACTCTACACACAGGACACTCATTCATTCATTTCTCCTGCCTTGAAGAAGCTCCTTGACTCTTCCCTCAGCTCCAGTCTCAGACATTTTTCAGGGCTTTCTGGCAGGTGCAGAGTTCTTTTCTACCCAGCTTTCCCATGGGTTCTCCAGTTTTTCTGTGATCAGAACCTCCTGGAAGGTTTATTGTAACCCAGATTAATCGTCTCCACTATCAGGACACCAGACTAACTAGGTCTTGGTGGGGCCTGAGATTTACACTTCTATCCAGTTCCTTGATGATACTGTTTGATGCTGCTGGTCTGGGGGCCACAGTTTAAGAAACTGGTTCAGCACTTCCACTGGACAGGCGAAGACACCAAGGCTCAGAAGGTACTGCTCACATAGTGAGCAGTGGCCCCTGATACCTCAGACCTGCAGCGCCTTGTCCCATCTTTGATTCCTCTTTATCCTGCTCATACACCTTTCAGGAGGACCACGGAAGTGAAGGCAAGTATAACAGGTGATTTTTCAGTTCTTCTGGGAAAGAAAAATTCAGGATACAATTTGGAGGTAGAGGAAAAGCTAGAACTTTGGTTTCTGAACTTTTGGGACTCTGTTCTGTGATGTTCTCTCTTAGGTATGAGAATACTGAGTTATGTAAGGGACCCTGGTATTTCTGCATAGTAGGACAAGCATCCCCTTCCCAGAGTCCATGTCCTCATCTCAATTAGGAAGCTCTGCCACTTACTGACCAATTTGGGCAATTTTAATTAATCTCTATGACCTTCTCCATCTTTCTTGGAGGAAGGAGTAGTAGTAACTCACAGAGAAGTAGCAAGCCTAACATAATACCAAACAATATCTAACAGGGCCATTGCTAGTGAGCAGGACCTCAAGAACTGCTCCTCTCTCCTCACCCCTCCTTCAAGAACAGAGTAAATATAGCTGTCAACTGCTATAATAATAATAAATGAGAGTAAGAAGAGGGTGTAAGTCTTTAGAGATCATCTAGTTCAACCCAAGCATTTTGTAGGAGGAGAGGTGGATGCTTGAAAATGATGGCTGGGTAGATCAGAGAACTTTTCAAGGATAAGGTTGCACAATCTCTTCTACGTTTTGTTTTCCTTCCTAGAACAGAGTGTATGCACACATGCAATGGCCCTTGAGAGCTTAAAATTAGATCAAATGAGCCCTAGGTGTTATTAGGCAATAAAATAAAGTAAAAAACCTTGTAAACTGAGTAACCGTAGAAGATTACTTACATTTTTGAGTGTCAAAGCACTATATTTTAAGTGTCAAGCTCTATATGAGATGCTCCACTTGTTTTAGCCTAACAACAATCCTGAGGCAAGGATATTGGTTCTCTGGTTTGCAAATATAGGAGGAAAATGAAGCTCAGGGAGACAGAGTAGCTGGGCCTCAGGTCATAAAAGATAGTAAGTCAAGAAAGCAGGTTTCGAATCAGGTCTTTCTGGTTCCAGAGCTACTGTTCTTGGTACGTTTACTACTTTCTCTCTTACTCTTGGATGACATATCAAGGCTTTTTCCTTGTTGTGATATACAAACACGGTCTTCACTTGTACACACTGATGCCCCAGATATACCAAGGACCACTTGACCATCTGGCACCCAAACAAGGGTGTCATTTGCATGCATACTTCACATTCAGCTCACATTAGGATCATTGGGTAGCATAGCCAGTTCTCCTTTAGGTCTCTGAGAATGGGCCGTTTCATCACAAATGAAATGGAGATGTTCCAGGAGCCATGACTTTCATCCATAGCCATTACCTGTACTCTAGACGTTGCACTCCATTTGGCTATGTACACTGAGGAGGTTTCAGATTGGCAGATCAACAGTGGCTTGCCTGAACTGAGCACTGAGCAGAAAAGTAAATTACAGAGAAACAGCCAACACTTGGGAATATCTCCTTCCCGCGGGTTATCAGACCTTGACATAACTAGAGGGAATTGTAGTCAAGCTGAAGTGTCATTACACTAAAAAGGAATAGGCTTTGTTAAGTTCATTCCATTTTATCTCTGAGGGATAGGAATAGGGCCATGAGATTGAAATTACTAGGGGTCAGATTTGACTCAATACACAAAGGAACTTCTTATTCATCACAAGTGCACAAGGGTGGAAAGAATAGCTGTGTAGGGTAGAGAGGTCCCTGTCACTGGACGTGTAGAAATACAGCTTGCATGAACGCTTTCAGGAGATGTTGAAGATAACATCCAATCAACAGGTAAATGGTTGTAATGTTAGAAATTCTTTCTCTTGCAACAGTGGCAAGGTTCTGGTAGCATTATAGCCAAGAATTCTGGAAATGCCCAAATCATAGCCTCATCTCAGTGACTTCTTCCCTATGAAGTTCTTGAGAAAACTTACAAGGAACAATGGTAAATGTGAAACAAGAGGAATACTATATAATGGATTGGGCTAGCATGTTTAACCCCAAAGGAAAAAAATCTAGTATCCCTAGATTATAGCAGAAGCCTCACCTACACACCCACTAGGACTTCTACCTTTCTACAAGCCCCAGTGGATCTTAAAAATGCAAGCCCTCTGGCTTGGTGGACTGGTCATGAAAACAAACCCATGACATGTTTGTCACATGCAGGAAACAAAAGAAAGCAGATCACAATATCTAGATATTAAGTGGCCTCTGGCTTGGCTTCTGACACAGCTGCATGGAGGAAGCATGGAGGGGAGACCCATGTGCATCTATGCAATGTTCTGATTCACATGACACTGTGCACTAGCCAATGTGGTATGATGTGTGATCTGGATTGGAACCATTGCTGGTAACTCCCCTGTCCTTGTGAAGGATTGGCAGGGATGGGTGAGAGGAAACTTCCCCTCCCATTTGAACCTACTATTTTTGGCACATAAAGAATGTATTCAACTACAGAAGGGCCAATGAGTAGAAGGTGCAGTGAGCTGAAGTTTTGAATCAATTTTAGGAAGGAGTTTCTGATGTAGTTGCTCCAGAATGGAACAGGCTCCCTATTACAGCACAAGGTCTTAGAGCAGAGACACTTTCTTACCTCTAGCACAGAGCTTGTTGTGGAGCAATAACAAATTTGTTGTTGGGGAATAAAGAGCTCAGAAATGAACCCACAAGTATAAGATCAACTGTTCTTTGACAAAGGTGCCTTAAATACATAATGGAGAAAGGATTGCCTTTTAAACCAATGGTGTTAAAACTGGATAGCCATGTGCCAAAATAAAATAAAATAAAGGAAAAGAAAAAAAAAAAGAAATTGGATCCCTACTTTACATTATACACAAAGACCAATGCAAAGTAGAATGTAAAGTAGGGATCCAATTTCTTTTTTTTTTTTCTATACTATACTATACTATACTACACTATACTATACTATAGTATAGTATAAACTTTCTAAACTATAAAACTTGTAGAAGAAAATATAAGGGAAAATCTTCTTGACATTGATCTTGGCATGGTTTCTTGCCCATGACATCAAAAGCACAGGCAACAGAAGGAGAAATAGACAGGTGGGACTCCATCAAACTCGAAATCTTCTGCACAGACAAGGAAACAATTAACAGAATGAAAAGGTAATATATATAATGGGAGAAAATATTTAGAAACCATGCATCTGATAAGAAGTTAACACCCAAAGTATATAATGAACTCCTAGCAAATAGAATAAAATAAAATAAAATAAAACAACACAAAAAATGGGCAAAGACTCAAATAGCTGTTTCTCCAAAAAAGACATTTAAGTGGCCAACAGGCACATGAAAAAATGCCTCATCACTCATCACTCATCAAAAGGGAAACGTAAATCAATACTTCACTTAGATATCATCTCCCATATGGTACAATGGTTATTATAAAAAAAAAAAAAGATAACGTGTGTTGGTGAGGGTGTGTCGAGACGGGAACCCTCTACACTGCTGATGGGAATATAGAATAGTGAGGTAGCTGTAGAAAACAGTATGAAGTTACTCAGAAAAAAAATTAAAGTATGTATGAATTGAAATCAGGACCTCGAAGAGGTAACTGTACTCTTACGCTCACCGCACTATTATTCAAAGTAGCTGAGACAGAGGGACAACACAATTGTCCACTGACAGATGAGTGGATAAAGAAAATGTAGTATATACATGTAAGGGAATATTGTTCAGCCTTAAACATAAGGAAATCCTGCCACTTGTGATAACATGGATCAACCTGAAGGATATTGTGCTAAGTGAAATAATCCAGTCATAGAAGGATAAATACTACAGGATTCCACTTACATGAATTATCCAAAATAGTCCATTTCATAGACACAAAGAATATAATAGTCATTACCAGGGCCTAGAAGCTGGGAGAAATGAGGAGTTATTGTTCAATGGGTATAAAATTTCAGTTGTGTTAAATGAATGAGTTCTAGAGATCTCAGAGAGTACAACACAGAGCTTATACTTAATGATGTAGTACAGTGCCTTTCAAAATTTGTTAAAGGGGCAGATCTCATATTAGGTGTTCTTCCCACAAAGCAAGACAAAACCAAAACAAAGAGACAACAAGGAAATGGGGAGGTATTGAGTGTGGTGATGGTATTACAGGCATTTGCATATGGCCAACTCCTCAGACGAGTTTCCAAAGAAATGTACAGAACATTACCTATATGCTATTCCTCCTTTATCAATTATACCTCCAAAAAGGTGTTCTATATGTCCCCCCCTTTTTAAAAAAAATACTTTTCTGTGTTTTCCATTCTTTCTACACTGAGCATGACTCCCAAATTTATATCACCACTTTGAACTTCTTCGAACTTCAGACTCACATATGCAGCTGCATCCTGGATATTTCTACTTCGATGTTTAATGAATAATATCACCACTCCATTCAAAACCCTCCAGTGGCTTTTCTTCTTACTCAAAAGCCAACAGCCTTAGACAATTTTTTACAAGGCCCTACATGACCTAGTATGGTCTTTTCTGCCACCCCACGCCCAGCACCACTCTCTTTCCGACTGCTCTCCTCAACCACTGAACTACATTCACACCAACCTCCTTGCTGTTCCCCAGACATGCTGCATACAATCTTGCCTCTTAACCTTTGCATTTGAGGTTGCCTCTCCCTAGCTGCTCTTCCCTTGGCTTCTCCATCACACCCCCCTGGTTAGTGCAGAGCTTCTGTGTTCCACATTTACCTTCAAACACTCCTTCCCTTGCTACCATTCTTTTTTTTCCATAATGTATATTATCATCTCACACACTATATTCTTCTATTTACCATCCTTCTCCTCCACTAACATGTAAGCTTCGTGAGGGCAGGAACTTGGTTTTGTTACCAGCTGTATACACCAGGGTCTTGGCTGACACCCAGCACGTGGATCAATAAATATTTGCTGAGTGAATGTGCAAGCAAACCATTTTTAACAAGAAAGAGTAAATAAAAGACAAAAAGTGGCATAGAAGCAAATGCTCCTTAAAAAAAAAAAAAAGCACTTGGCAGTGGTGGAGAGAGATACTCACATACAGACATGTCAAATTTCGGGACCATATTAATGACAGGCATGATGTGAGCGACATCTCTGATGTATTAAGCTCCTCGCTGTGAATTCAATTGGCGCTCTCAATCGTGGGCACAAATTGATTCATTTCTCACTTACAAAATAAAATTCCTTTTACAAAAAACCCCATCCCTATGTTGCTGATAACAATAGAAAAAAATCAACTAAGAGAAAGATGAAGTAAAAATTGCTATATTTTATATTTTTGCAGAACTTTATAGTTTTCAGATCATGTGCATTTTTGGTCTCTCAGCCACCCTATTAAGGAACGTTTTTCATTCCCATTTTATTGTCAGAACCACAAAGGCTCATAAAGGTGAAGTGACTTGCTCAGAGTCACCGCTGAGCAGAAGGGTCAATATCAAGGCCTCCAGACCCCAGGACCCGTGACCTCTTCCACTCATGGAGTTACATCACACTCTGTACAGTACCATGTGACATCAAATCGCATGAGCGAAAATTCTCTGCAAATGATGAGGTAAGTGATGTGCTGTGTGATTATTTGTATGGTCACTATGGCTACCATTCTGATGGCTTCTTTGGGAAACTGTGGTCTCATTCGGGAGTGAAGGGTCTGGACAAAGGCATCTCCCTAGGTCTTTTTCAGCCTTGATGGTCAATGATTTATTTTCCTGGCATTCCTAAAAGGGCCTGGGCAAGTCCTTCCAGAACGGATCAAAGCAAAGGCTGTCAGGGTTGAGAGGCAAACATGAGAAAATGAAGCACCTCCAGAAAAGTAATTATTTCAGAGCAGGAGAAGCCAGCCAACAAAGACACTACACTCGAGGGTTTCAAATGAAAGTGTCTCTTCAACCATGGCTTTAACGGAAGCCGCTAGTGAATCAGGGTGTCTAGGAAGGAACAAACAACAACCTCCAAGGGGGCTGGGGCTAAGGCGATCACAGAGGCTGATCTAAGCCAGCCAGACGGGACGTGGAAGGTTGATTTTGTTGTGCTGGAAGGCAGCGGCGTGGGGCGTGTCCATTATTTATCAATTCATATCAACAAATGCTCTGGAATGCCTCCATGAGCCAGGCACTGCACTGCTGTCAGAGATAATTCATGTTCTAGTTGTGTTAAGAAGGAAGCTAAGAGGAAACAAATTAACCAAGATGGTGGGATAGTTCAGTGACTTAACCAGTCAACTTCTCTCTTAAATATTAAAGACTTGGAAGGAGCCATGTCGGTGCCTATAGGCCAAGGTGCACTGAACAAAGATGTATTTGTTGGTGGGGATATACCTGTATTGGTTTGCTGGGGCTGCTGTAACAAATACCACAGACTGAATTTTTTTAGCAACAGAAATTTAGTGTCTCACGGTTCTGGAGGCTAAAAGTCTTACATCAAGGTGTCAGAGGGATTGATTTCCTCTGAGCCTGCAAGGCGACGATCTGTCCCTGGCCGCTCTCCCTAGCATGTGGGCGCCATCTTCTCCCTGTGTCCCTTTACACTGTCCTCTCTCCATGTATCGCTTTGGGTCCAAATTCTCCCTTTTGATAAGGACATTTGGTTGGGCTGCCCTGCCCTCAGCCCCCGGACAATGATCTCATTTTAACTTCGCTACTTCTGTGAAGACTCTATTGCCAAATAAAAATCACAGCTGAGGAGGAACTGGGGTTCAATCTTCAACATATGAATTTGGGGGCAGACATAGTTCAACTCAGTACATACCCCTTGGCAGGTAAAACCAGCCACTGATAGGGAGTGGACAAAGAGGTAGTTTCGTTTCATTCTACCAAAATTGAGTGAGAGTCTAGCAGTCTATCATGCAGTAAGTATATTCACAGGTAACTGGGACGTGGCCTGCCCTGAGCAGTAATTGCATCCATGTCATAATCTTTAGTGAGCTTTCCGCTAGAGCCAGGACCTAGGCATCTAAATGTGAATGAGAAGTGACCCTAATTCTGCAAGAAACAGGTAGGAAGGATTATTACATAATGAGAAAATTCAACTAACCCAAGGTTGCAACACTAGGGAAAACATCACTTTAGGGTTGATATATGAACCAAATCATGAAGAAGGAATGGGAATTATCTAAATGTGACTGAACTGTCCATTGCCATCTGTAACAGTTACAGTTCTCCAGAGGAACAGAAGTGATAGGATGTGCATATATGTATGTGGATGGAGAGATCTACATCTATCTATATTCTGTCTATCTATCTATCTATCAATCCACTCCTTCCATCTATCTATCTATCCATGGAGAGATCTACATCTATCTATCTATCTATCTATCTACCCACCTGCCCATCTCTCCAACCTTCCAGCCCTCCTTCCATTCATCTATCTATCTATCCATTCATTCATCTATCTATCCATCCCACCTTTCATCCATCCACCCATCTATCTCCTTCTATCTTTCTATCTATCTATATATCTATTGTCTATCATCTAGAGATTGATGTGTGCTAAGGAATTGGCTCACACAACTGGGGAGGCTGGCAACTCCAGAATCTGTAGGGTCAGCCAAAAAGCTGGAAGCCCAGGAAGAGTTGATGTTGCAGCATGAGTCCAAATGCAGACTGTTGGCAGAATTTCCTCTTCCTCAGAGAAGGTTAGTCTTTTTTCTCTTAAACAGGTTAAAAGAGGCCCACATACATTATGGAAGATAACCTGCTTTACTTGGAGTCTAGTTGATTTAAATGTAAACTTCATTTAAGAGACACTTTCACAAAATGTTCATCATCACTAGCCATCAGGGCGATTTAAATTAAAACCACATTGAGATACCACCTTACACCAGGTCGAATGGCCAAAATTAGCAAGAGGAAACAAGGTGTGTTGGAGAGGATGTGGAGAAAGGGGAACCCTCTTACACTGTTGGTGGGAATGCAGGTTGGTGCAGTCTCTTTGGAAAACAGTGTGGAGATTCCTTAAGAAATTAAAAATAGAGTTTCCCTATGACCCTGCAATTGCACTCCTGGGTATTTACCCCAAAGATACAGAGGTAGTGAAAAGAAGGGCCATCTGTACCCCAATGTTTATGGCAGCAATGGCCACAGTCGCCAAACTGTGGAAAGAACAAAGATGCCCTTCAACGGATGAATGGATAAGGAAGATGTGGTCCATATACACTATGGAGTATTATGTCTCCATCAGAAATGATGAATACCCAACTTTTGTAGCAACATGGACAGGACTAGAAGAGATTATGCTGAGTGAAATAAGTCAAGCAGAGAGAGTCAATTATCATAGGGTTTCACTTATTTCTGGAGCATAAGGAATAACATGGAGGACATGGAGAGATGGAGAGGAGAAGGGGGTTGGGGGAAATTGGAAGGGGAGATGAACCATGAGAGACTATGGACTCTGAAAAACAATCTGAAGGTTTTGAAGGAGCGGGGGCTGGGAGGTTGGGGGAGCCAGATGGTGGGTATTATGGAGGGCACGTATTGCATGGAGCACCGGGTGTGGTGCATAAACAATGAATGCTGTTACGCTGAAAAGAAAAAAAAAGAGAGAGAGAGAGAGACTTTCATGGTAGCATCTAGACCAGCGTTTGAGCAAATATCTGCATGCCGTGGTCTAGCCAAGTTGACAAATTAACCATCAAACCCTCCGTTTCCTGTGTACTAGAGGACACAAGTGTACTAGTGTACTTTGGTCTTGCTCTCAGACAAAACCAAGGTACATCCTGCCCATTCCATTTAGCCTCCAGTGTCCTCTAGAGTTGCTCACCAATAACCTGGATGCTGGGAGGCATCTTCACATGGCCGTTGGTCATCTGGTGTGCGAGGTTTCTTAGCACAAGCAGAAAACTGATTACACTTGGTGAGAGACAAATTCTCAAAACCCAGGGAGATGTCCCCTCTCCCATGATTCCCAGATGCACTATTTCCAAGATCTGAGAGCAAAGACCATTATTGCTCTGGATGATAAAACTAACCTGGGGAGACATCCCTTCCTTGGACACTCCCATATGGCCCCTCACAGTAGAGGTGTCCCCCCACTGGTCTAGCACTTTCTCTTTCCCTACCAATATTAGGACTATCCCCAGGAAACAAATCTCTCAGCCAATTTATTCCACTTCTTCTTAGCAGCCGACTACCTGGCATTAAATTAATGTGTTCTTTCCATCTTCTTCACTAGAATATAAGGATGCCAAAAATAGACCTTAATTTTTTTTGTTCACTGCAATTTCCCTAGTATCTAGAAGAGTGTCAGCCACATGGTAGGTGCTCGATAAATAATTATGGAAGGGAGGGAGGGAGAGAGGAAAGAAGAAAGGAAAAGGGGGAAGGGAGAGAGGGAGGGAAGGAGGGAGGAAGAAAGGAAGGAAGGAAGGAAGATAAAGAAGGAAGAGAGGGAGAGATCATCTTCAGACCCAGTGCCCCTTCTCCCTGACCCTTCCCCTCCCAGCATATTCTCAGGGGCACATCTCCCTGTTAAGTCTCTTTCTTTCTGATTCCCTGGCTCATTAGCAAATGATCCTGGACCTCAGTAACAGTAGTCATTATTATTTCCTAAGAGCTTTATAGTAAATCCTTGCAACAATTCTATGAGGACTATAGTTTTATCCTCTCTACCTTGCAAAGAAACTGAGGCACAGAGAGATGATTAACCTTGCAAAGGCTGCAGAACCGGTACGTGGGGCAGAGCCTAGATTTGAGCTTAGCATCTGGATGCAGTGTCTGTTCCTTTAATCATTGCATTATTCAAACAAATACATGCATGTACACACACACACACACACACACACATGCACTACAGAATCGCTTGTTTTCTCTTCCCTTGAAGGAATTTTCTTTCCTTTGTACAAGCCATTTCCAGGTAGCTTTGTAGAAACATCTTTTGATGCTGAGTTACCCCAACTCCAAAAAGGTTGGCAGGAGGACTTCTACAGCTCTGAAAACCCACAAAGTGATTTCTCAGTGGGTCACTGGGTCACCCCTCCTTCCATGTCCGCGGGACCATCTGTACTACCTGGTCTACTGCTACTGGAAACAGCGGTGCACACACAATTGTTATAAATTGCACTGATGCTGTGCAAGGATCTTAGGACTCCAGTTCTTTTATTCTTTAGAGTTGAGTCACATATTTTGGTCTTCTCTCCCAGTGACGTTTATTTTTAAAAGTATTAGCATTCCTACCCTATGGCCTATATTTGGCAAGCTGCAAATGTACTTAATAGAAAAAAATGATTTTTTAAAATGTTTACATATTATTACTAGTGCCTAAAACAAGTCTGAGCACATATGACATGTGCTAAGCAAAGTTACAAATAATTGTACTGTGACTCATTAGAGTATTTCTAACAACGCAATGCATCAAGCTGTGAGGATCTAAGTATATTTATGCTGAGTCCCTGAGTCATCTGACTCCATTCATGAGGTATATTGCCAATGGAATTATCCAAACCATAAATTCCTTAACACAGCATTCAAATATTCTCCCAATGTGGGGACTCCTGGATGGCTGTCAGTTGAGTGTTCGACTCCTGGTTGGTTTCAGCTCAGGTCATGATCTCAGGGTCATGAGTTCGAGCCCCGTGATGGGCTTCACACTGGGAGTGAAGCCTGCTTGGGATTCTCTCTCTTCCTCTCCCTCCACTCCTCTAAGTGTGCTTGTGCTCTCTCTCTCTCTCTCTCTCCCTCTCTCTGTCAAATAAATAAGTAAATAAATAAAATATTTTAAAGAAATATTCTCCCAGCCTGACCCATTTACTTTTACAGCCATATAGTTTGCCAGTTTCACATATTTTCCTAAATACCATGTATTTGGGGTGCCTGGGTCGCTCACATCGTTAAGCATCTGCCTTTAGCTTAGGTCATGGTCCCAGGGTCCTGAGATCGGGCCCCACATTGGGCTCCCTGCTCGATGGGAAGCCTGCTTGCCCTCTCCCACTCTCCCTGCTTGTGTTCCTGTTCTTGCTTCTTTCTCTCTGTCAAATAAATAAAATCTTTTTTTAAAAATACCTTTTTTTTTTTTTTTTTTTTTTTACAGCTTTGTAGTTTTGCTTCTATTATGCCTTGTAGAATGGCCATCTCCAGTGTATCTCAGTCCAGACAACTCCTAATTAGCCTTCAAAACCCAGGTCAATGATGACTTTTTCCATGTAGTATTTATTGACAATCCTAGGGTTGGTTTTTCCACTCTGTGCTCCTGTAATTCTTGGTACCTAAGCTAATGACAGCATATAACATAATGCATCATGATTTTTAAAAAGAAATATATTCCTCCTCAATAAGGCAGTACATGGCATGGGCGATGTATTCACGGAATCTTTTTTGAATAATTGCACTGCTCTCATTTCCTTAAAAAAAAAAAAAAAAAGAAATCAAGCTGGTAAAGAATGGCACATAGAAAATCCTAATATAGTAATCAGAACCATCTGGATGCTTTGGCTATGTAGCCATCCAACACACTCCATGAACTACTGACTGACAACCGAACACAAAATATATCTGACATATTGAGCAGGCAATGAATTCAAAAACCCTGGAAGAGAATTGGTCATAACTCCCTAAACTCTACTGGGTGGGATTATAAAACCCAAAATGTGTTTTATTGTCAGCCTAAAAAAAGTAATTAAAAAAACAGATTTTTACAGTGTCTTTCAAAACAGCTGTGTATCTTGATAACAGAAGTAGCTCCCGCTATAGCACTTAACTTAAAAATACAATAATGTAGTGAAGGAGAAAAAAATCCCAAAACATACAGTCCCACCTTCCCTCCCCCATCCAATAGCCACTCTGAAGTGTTTTATTCTAGCCTTTTTTCCTATAGCCAGTGACATCAAAAATGAGTGAAAAAAAGCCAGTGAAAGTGTTTACTAGTCTATTTTTCTCACTTAATACATTTTGAGCTATTTTCCATGCCATTAAATATTATTTGAAAACACGGTTTTTCTAACTCAGGACTATCCACTCACATTTATTTAGCTGTACACTTGTTGCACATTTTGCTCATTCCTTTGTTCTTTTGCTTCTATAAGCAACGTTGTGATGCACACACCAGAACACAAAGCCTTCCCCCAAACTAGCTTGCGGGAAGTAGCTCTGGTCACATGTTGCTGTCAAAAGAGGAAATGCCACTTGGCCACGCAGGAGTTTCAGCCTAACAAAGTACCAGATTTAGCAGATCTTCCAAGCTCACTCAGGTTGCTGGCCAAATTTGATTCCTTACGGTTTTAAGACTAAGGTCCGGAGGTTGGGGGAGCCTGGTGGTGGGTATTATGGAGGACACGTATTGCATGGAGCACTGGGTGTGGTGCATAAACAATGAATTCTAGAACACTGAAAAGAAATTTAAAAAATAAATAAAAATTTAAAAAAAGAAAAGACTAAGTTCCTGTCCCTCCCACCCCCCCCAAACACCTCTCCCTGCCACTGGCTGCCTTGCGGACAAGTCTTTGCTCCACCAGTGAAAACAAGGGAAGGAAATCTCTCTGAAGGGAGCGTGGGAGCCTCAAAGCCCACAGCAGAAGAAAGATAATTCTTATCTTTACAAGGGAGGATACTTTTCACACAAGTATTTTATCTCTTGCTTTTAAGAAAAAGAAGGAAGATTTTAAAAAAAGAAAAAGAAGGAAGAACACTCTTTTTTTTTAAATTTCTTTTCAGCATAACAGAATTCATTGTTTTTTGCGCCACACTCAGTGCTCCATGCAATACGTGCCCTCCTTAATACCCACCACTTTGCCCAGCACTGCCAGTGGCCAAAGAGAAACCACCACAACTTCCCACTCTTCTCTAGTGAACTGGTGTTCAAAACAACCCTCCCCTCAACCCTTTCCTCCTAAAACCTCATAAAAGCTGACCTTCCTTTTGTCTCTTTGGACTTGCCTGTAGTTCTCCACAGTTTCTTTATCCTGAATTGCAATTCTCGGCCATTTCCGAATGAAGGCGTTTTGCTGGTGACATAGCTGCTTTATGGTTAAGGTTGCTGTTCCCAGAGGCTGTCCCCATTCCTCCTCATGCTTTCCAATTGTCCTTTCTCCAGGAGCTGCAGGCTGACTGCCTCCCCTGCTTTAAACCCGCCCCACTTCTCCACCTGCCACGTGTTTCTAAGGCTAGACCTTTCTTTGCCTCTAAGGGCTCCTGTGACTAGATAAGGTCCACTCAGTAGTCTGGGATAATCTCTCTAGTTTAAGGTCTGTAAACTTAATTATAATAGTGAAGTCTCTTGGGTCAAGTAACATAACCTATTCACAGGATCCAAGGATTAGGACATCTTTGAGGGGACAGTCTGACTTCTAACGGCAGTTTAGGGGAACAGGCACACCCACTGTCACAGTCACGGTTCCCCATCACCTTTCTTTCTATATCAGGCAGACCTTGCCCTTATCTGTGTAACTGACACCCAGTAACGACAAAGGTGGGGCACCATAATTCAGCTATCAAGGTTATTTGGGCTGCCCCCCCCTAAAGAGTTCCCCACGTCATTCTTGAATTTACCTGGATTTTGGTCTTCTTGTTTTTATCTCCCCTTCTAACTCTGCCTTTGTCCCTTGGGTTTAGTAGAAAATTGGACTTCCATAGTTTTCACCCACGTCACCTGCCCTAACAAGGCTCCTTCAGTGGTTGAGCGGTCTGGGAAGCATCTCCATCTGATTGGTCAAGACCTTCACTACCCAGTGTCTGCCTACTTCTCAAGTGCCATTTTCTACCACCCCCAAACCCTTGGAGGGCAGCAATGTCTTATTCAGATCTGTAGCCACAGCTTCTGGAACAGTGGCTGGCATAGTGTAGCCAATACAAGCTTGTCGAATTTTGAACACACAGAAAGTGGATGGATGGATGGATGGATGGATGGATAGGTGGATGGGTGGATGGATTAAATGAACAAAAGAATTCAGTTAGTTATGAAGTATTGCTTTTTCCTAAGTGTTATGATTCATGAGGTAGGCCAGCAGGGTAAAACCCAAATGTATTTTCCTTTATAGTTTATTTATTAAACAAATATTTACTGAGTGCCTACCATAAATTAGATTCTCTAATAGGTTCTGCCAGTGATGAATAAGACATGCTCCTTGACCCAAGGGAAGTTTACTTTTCATCAGGGAGTGTAGCTGTATACACATTTGTTTCCACTTTACTCCCTCACGTCTTCTGACCCATCCCTTCCTCCTGTTCCCGCCATTCTGCATCTGCTCCCTAAGTCACTGCCAGACCCCAGAACTGTGCCAGCAATTCTGCAAAGACAGAGATCTCCCAACCTAGGTTAAACATTGAAACTAGGTATTATAAAGGGTTTGGGAGCTGGTCAAATGTCTTCATCAGCAAAGAAGAGAGTAAACCGAATTTTAAAGAGTCTTGAGGGCACATGCCGCTATGAGCACTGGGTGTTACACTTAACTAATCAATCATTGAACACTGCATCAAGCACTAATGTACTATACAGTGGCGAACTGAACATGATAAAAATATAAATTTTTTTTTAAACTTTGTTATTTTGATTGTCCCTCTTAAGGACATTTGCATTTAACTTCCATTCTTTCTAGCACAGATCAGTTTTGGTGCTGGTTTCACCACCAGAACCAAATGAGAAAAGCACCATGGCTGCACCAAAAGAAGACTGTAAACTTTAAGCCAGAGTGGCTTGGGTTTTCTGGTAATTTGCCCCTGCTCAACTCCCCCCACCCCTCTGATCCCATGGGGTGAAATTAACATGACTTAAAAGTAACCATTTGAAAGGCAACAATTCAGTGACATTTATGATGTTGTGCAACCACCACTTCTATCTAGTTTCCAAACTTCCATTACTCTAAAAGGAAACCCTGTATCTATTAAATAGTTACTTCCCTATCCCCCCTCCACAAAGCCCCTGGCAACCACTTATTTGCTCTCTCGCTCTCTCTCTGTCTCTATGGGCCTTTCTACTCTGGGTATTTCATTTAAATGAAATCAAGTAATATATGACTTTTTGTTTCTTTTCTTTTTTAATTTTAATTAGCGCAGAGGATGGGACGGAAAGGGAGAGAAAATTGAATGAGAAGAAATCAGACAAACTATGAGAGATTCATGACTTTGACATTTTGTTTCTGGCTTCTGTCACTTTGCATCACGTTTCTGAGGTTTGCGGATACATTTTGTCAGTACTTCTCACCTTTTTTGGGTGAATAATGTTCATTCACCATAATTTATCCATTTATCCACTGATGGATGTTTGGGTTGCTTTCACCTTTTGGCTACATGTGTGAATTATGTTGCTATATACATGTGGATATGTGCTTGAGAACCTGTTATCAATTCTTTGGGGTATGGTGCTGGGTCATGTGATTATTTTGTGTTTGATTTTTTAAGGAACTGTTCTCCACCACGTGTTCGTCTGTCACAAATACCATTTGTGTTCACAGCAACAATGTACGGGATGGATGGATGGATGGATAGATGGATGGTTGGATGGATGGATGGTTGGATGGATGGATGGATGGATGGATGGATGGATAGATGGATGGTTGGGTTGATGGATGGATTATTGGATGGATGGATGAATAGATGGGTGGATTTCTGTGTATCCTTGCCAACACTAGTTATTATCCTTTTTAAAGAAATTATAGCCATCCCACTCTGTGTGAAGTAGGACCTTATCCCTTACACAACATTTTCTCTCTACTTCATTTCCCACTTTCCCTCTAGTTGGGAAGGGCTTATTCTGAGTTTTTGCCTTCCATGCCAACATGGGCTCACACATTCCATACCAAGTCCTTTTATTTTGCAGGGATGACTTCTGGGTTCTTCCAGTCATCAGAAAATCCGAGTTCTAGCCTCTGCCCACAGCATACTACCTGGGTGATTTGTTGGAAGCTACTTTACCCAGCAGAGCCTTAATTTCTTCATTTGTTCAATATGCGGGGATTGAGAATCCCCCATTGGGTGGGTGCAGGGTTCCAACAAGCTGTGAGTTGTATGTACATGCCTGGTTGTGCTCTTGTTATCATTGGCCAGAAGGACTGGCTTTATTTTACTGTGTTTCCCTCACACCGTATCTGGCCAACAATAGAGGATCTAGGATGGATGGATGAATGACTATTATCATTATTTTCTCACTGTGGGAATGATACAGAGCTAGGGAAGATATTCCAGTTTGTCTTTAAACAGAGTTTAAAAGAGTAAGGAATGTATAAGCTGGAGAGTGCATAATTTTGTGTCAGAAGAGGACTCCTCCTTCTCCTGGATTGTGCAATCCTGGATCCACTTGTAAAACGAGGTGCCCGTCTCTAAAGGGGACCCACTTCTCACCAGCCACATTTTGCTGGCATCTCCAGGTCACAGTATAAGGTGGGAAGTCAAAGGTATTAAGTTTTCTGTTTATGGGCCCTCCAGGCCCTGGCTTCACATGGAGATACAATCTTTTCCAATTATGGGATGCATTCTATTCCCATCCGCATCTGAGAAAGGAGTTTCTGACCCAAACTACCTGACTCTGATCCAAACTCCCACATTTCACAATACACTTCAGCTCCAGGCTTACTGCTCTGGGTTCTCTACTACCTATTTTCTTTCCTCCTTCTTTTTTCTCCCTAATGCTTTTGAACACAGGCATGTTCTCATTATTATAAAAATATTTTATCTGTAATTTCCATGCAGTTGGATCAGAGAGAAGTTTCAGAGCATACTCACACCTCCAAATTGGCCTAGAGAGCAACCTTCATTGCTCTTCCTACCTTTCTATGAACGGGGTCTGGAAGGTTCATACCACACCCCCTTCATTTACAAGTAAGTAAGCAGAAAGTAAATGATACAAGGCTTCCTATGTTTGCGTTTCTAACAACCCTATGCAGGGAATGGCTTTATTCTCATTTTATGGAAGAGGCACCAATCTGATAGGTTAAGGATGCCCCTGTGAAATTAGATTGTCTCACTCTGACTCTGACTCTCATGAAACAGGGCGTCTGTCAGCACTGTATCGGTGTGAGGAAGAGAACACACACACACACGCACACTCATGCCTATGTTGCACACTGTAGATGTACTTTTCGGTCCATGCTGCCAATCACACGTTGAAAGGATCTTTAGAGCTTGTCAACACCATCATTTACTTTTCAGCTGCTTCAACAGCGACAGAACTGCTCTCTAGTCCTTCCACTTGATTGATGGGAGAAATCAAGGCCTTTGCAGTGGGCCCCGCCTATTAGCAGGCTCTAGGAGAGGGTGCCCTGTGCCCCTTCCCACCCCCTTTTTTTTTTCCAGAAGCCAAGGGATGCGGAGAGACAGGGAGCACCGAATCCGACAGTAATGGACTGTAATTTGAGTTCTCAGTTTATTTTAACTGCCCGGGTGTGATTGCCTGTGAAAATGGTTTGATTTTATGTTCTTTGTGAAGCTGCGTCAAGCCCCATTTGAAATAACTAGGGCCTTACTTTCTCTTGCCTCTGCTCAGAGTGGAGATGAGTGGAGTGGGGAGAAGGGAGGGTAAGCTTCCAAGAGAACATGCCGGAAAGAATGCATAGTAACCACGTGCAGAAGTGAGAGGGCAGATGGAGAAAGCCAAGCTATAAATCTGCCCTCAGGTGACCTGCAGCCTTGGCAGATAACAGGTGGAATATGCATCTGGCACTTTTTATATCTCTCCTCCAATCAGCAGCTGCTCTGTTGGGTCTGGCCAGGCGGGCATGGGATGAGATCTGCTCCATTTCCAGGCACAATGATAATTCATAAAGGAAAAGTAGGAGAGGTCCGAGGTCAGGCCTACTAACCAGGGCACCATAGAACCCACAGGAGAAGTTGCTACTGCTTTGTCCAAGCTATTTTTCACACAGGCAGAGCTCAGAACTGTGATGTCCAGTTCAATAGACACTGTCCACAGGTAGCTACTGAGCACCTGAAATGTAGCCGAATTGAGATGTGCTCTAAGTATAAATTACACACCAGATTTCAAGAGCTTAATGTGATAAAAGGTAAAATAGCTAATTAATAGTGTACGCCAGTTTCATGTTGAAATGGTTATATTTGGGATCTATTGGGTTGAATAAAACATACCATTAAAATTAACTTTTGCTCTCTGCGTTTTCTCAGTGTGGCTACTGGAAAATGTGAAATTACCTGTATGGTTCACATTACTATTGGACTGTGCACAGTTGACAACACTGTCCCCTTGAGGAAGCAATATTGGAATGCAAGAGAGTGGGAGGTCTATTATCATAGGAATTTCTTAAAACAAACCGAATGTTTCACTAAAGTGAATCCTTCAACGCCGTTGTATTTTTGTTCAATTAAGAGAAAAATCCTTATGCGATATGGATATCAGTGAGGCCTCTCTCTAGCTGTTGAGATTCAAATTAATTTGTCCAGATGACTTCTAACCCATGGTCCATGGAAGTCTCCAATTTCTGCTAATAGTGTAGGGAGTGCAGGAAGGAGCTTTCCTGTTTGGGCCCCTGTGGCTCTTGGGCCCTTTCTGCATTTCTCCACCATCAATCGGTACAAGGAATGTCCCCATTTGGGGTTTCTTTCAAAAAGAATTCACACATAGAGCATTCATGACTTTAGAAGGTTGCGTAAATACAGGAACAGAGGGGCTTCCTGGGGAAAAGTCACATTAAGCTGTGCAGAGCCTTCTACCATTTGGCCCATGTACTGGTCAGGGGTTGCTGGACTGTACTAGGGTAACTCAAGGTCTCAGAGTCCTATAAGTTACTTCTCACTAGCACTGCAAGGCTATGGTACATACAGCAGGTAGACTGTGATTCTGCTCCATGGGTCTCTCTCATTCTAGGATTCAGGCTAAAGGGGTAGCCCCTAAGAGGGAGGCTGGACATCATAAAGGCCTCGTGCTTGAAGGTGGCAATTCCTTCTGCTCCCATTCCACTAACCAAAGCTGACCCCACTGGGATGGAGAAAGGACTTCTCCACAGGGAGGTGCTGCAAGTCACATAGCAACAGACTCCAGGGTCAGTTTTACTCACAGTCCATTGGCCAGAACTAGTCACGTGACTCCAGTATACCCGCAGCATTTGGAGGCAGGGAAGCACCAGCCATTCGGTTAGAACTGTCTCTGGCATCATCTCCACCTTCTGTGGTGGCTTCCAAGAGCACAATGCTTTAGATCACAGCTGACTCGGTGGTCCTTCCAAGACATGAGTAGAAGTCCCCAGTGGACCTTTTGAGCCTTTGGCTCACAAAAGACACCAACAGACCTTAAGAATCCCTTAGAGAGAAGACTGACTTCTCAGAACTGTGGCCATATGTTCTTCACTGTCAGGGTTACCCACTACCTTTCTTCTATGAGTCCTGACAGCCACTGGGATGGTGGGCTTAGAGATTACCCAAAGCCATCTCTGACCCATTGAGGAACCTACAGTGGGTGGTCGATTGGTGGTCAGCCGTATACGTACCAAGGCTAGGAGGCTACAGAGAACATAGCAGTAGTGAGAATGTGTGACAGGGAATAGCGGCTTTGGTACTTATGCCCTGAGTAACATAAGAGAAGTCTTTCTTTATATGTAATATGGTGACAGTGATCTTTGCCAGGTCTGCCCCGGGAGGGTGTTGAGAGGCATGTGTAAGGAGTGTGTGAGTTGTAAAATTCCTACACACGTAAGGCCAGAGCATTGGATGGGCTGGAGTGAGAAGGGCTACATTTCTCAGCTCTGCCAGGGACTCTCGAGTACCCAGAATATACCTTCAAATGTTCTGGCAACTGTGAAGAGATTCCGATTAGCAAGACAGTCCCTGGACTTGAGAAGCCTGAAAATGAACAGGAGACAGCATACCCATATAACTAAATGACCAGTAGGTACAACCAGGCTGCAGAGGGAAAGCACTCAGGAACAGCAGCTTTCAAGACTATGGAGCTGGAAGGATCATGGTCTAGATTTTCAGAGATGAG
Organism: Mustela nivalis; assembly: GCF_964662115.1. Taxonomy (NCBI): domain Eukaryota; kingdom Metazoa; phylum Chordata; class Mammalia; order Carnivora; family Mustelidae; genus Mustela; species Mustela nivalis. The sequence continues at coordinate 12,268,151 of NC_139026.1, forward strand.
GAAATGAAGAGGAGGAGGAAGAGAAAAGAGCAAGAAAGAGAGAGAGAGAGTATCAGCAGCTCATTACTGGAAATGGTTAAACAACCTCTTAAATCTCATGACTCTCCAAAATATGTTGGGCATAAACTGGCATATTGTAGGTGCTTTAATTAGTCAGGATATTTAACACAAGTTGCTAAAACAACAAACCCCAAAATAAATCTCAGTGGTTCAACACAACAGAAGTTTGCCTCTCACACCTTTGCAGTTCCATAAATGTCAAATGGATCAAGTGGGTAGCTCTTCCCCAAGAATTCACTTGGGAGCCCGCACATCATGTGGCTCTACTGTCACATCACCGAGTTCTTCACTCTTGGCCATGTGGCCACGGGACAGAGAGTGTTTATGACATCTAGAGAAAAGGACCAAGCCTTATCTTCCCTCTTTCATTTTCTTTTTGCCTCCCTTCTCCCTCCCTCCTTCCTTTCTTCCCTACTTCTATCCATCCTCCCTCTGCCCCTTTTTCTAGCAAATTACTGAATATCCTGGTAAATAATGCTACATGAGTGAATAATGATGCTACATGGGTGAATAATGAGAGAGGAGGAGGACAGCCTTAAGTGAGGGTTGCAAGTGGACCCCTTTCCAGCACAAGTGTCTTCTTGCGGTGCTGGCATTGGAGTCGGAGATGGGGAGAAGTCAGCCTGTTCTCATTCCACATCAACAGCCACTAGTAGAAGAATGCCCAGGTTTCAGGTATGTTGATAGACCAAGTCACACAATGTTAAAACAGAAACAAACATTTAATGTGGGAAGATGTGGCAAGTCAGAGAAATAAAGCAGTCACCAATGGACCTGCTGAGGCTGGACCCAGCCTCCAGACATGTTGTAGGGCTCTTCTCCAGTGCCCCATGGTCAGCGTCCTATCTGAGCCTCCTGCCCTGAGCCAGAGAGAGTCATGGCCACAGCCACCGTCACACCTGCCACCTTCAATGTCACTTTTCCAGTGGTTAGCGCTGAGTCCCCCACGTGGCAATCTCACTTGGGCAACCCCAAATGTAGCTCATTTTATTATACACTCATAAGGATGGCTTTATGAGTTCTTAATTGCTGCAGTAAAGGCTTGATATTTAACGCCAAACAGTCAGCGTTGCAGGATATCGTGTGGGCGGAATTGGGAAACACACACACACACACACACACACACACACACACACACACTAAGATGGAGGTTACAGTCCCCAGGAAGGTACTCACCACCTTTACTAAGATGGAGGTTACAGTCCCCAGGAAGGTACTCACCACCTTTACTAAGATGGAGGTTGCAGTCCCCAGGAAGGTACTCACCGCCTTTACTAAGATGGAGGTTACAGTCTCCAAGAAGGTACTCACCACCTTTACTAAGATGGAGGTTACAGTCCCCAGGAAGGTACTCACCACCTTTACCATCCACACTGGTGGCCTTGTTCTTCTCTCTCTTTGCACCCCCACCTGCCTTTCTGTGCCCTTCCTCCTCTCCCCTCATGCTGGAGGATCCGAGCAACATTGACTAGATGGGTACATTTGTGAGGTGCATGGCCATGACCATCACAACCCTCCCATGAGGTGTCTGCCATTGTTCTGCCTGGAAAATGAGGGTACAAAGGCTCTGAGGGCTGAGGGCCTTTGTCTGAGGTCACACAACCAGTCGGCAGCAAAACTGGGATTCAGTTTGAATCTAGGGCCAGTGCTAATTCTGTGGTTTAGCTCCAGTGCTCACCTCCCATCTGGCTGTTAATTTTAATACCTGCACCCTCACTTAGTCCAAGAGGCTTGGGGCCTCCAGCTTCACCAAAGGATAAAGTACAGGACCAGGAGGGAGGCAGCTTTGTCTTACCTTTTGTAATAAATATATTATCTCGCCTTTATTTTCTTCCTGTTGATTAGTGGATTTGCACCCCCCGCCCCCGCCATATTCAGGATTTTATCTGCAATCTGTGAGATGGGTAAGCAGAAGCAAGGGAGTCCCGCATCCCGGAGGCCCACTTCCAATCCAACTGGGTAGCTCACCCTTTGTCCTCTGTGTTGTATTCTTGCTGGTGTGACCCTTCATCTTTCGTCCCAAAGCCTGGGATGCCCAGTGCCACTTCCACTGGCTTATCCTAGTCTACTTTATCTTGAAGGCCCAGCTTAAACGTGTCCTCCTCTGAGAAGTCCTCCTTGATCCTGCTTAGCCAAACTTGATCTCTCCTTATACCTGACCTCTGTTGTCCAGTTGGCCCTTTTCAACCTTGTATTATAGGGAGGGTGTTTGCAACTCATCTCACCTGTAAAATTTTACAGGAGAAGTAGGCGCTGTGGTAATTACCTGGACTTTGGAGGCAGAGAGACTTGGGTCCACAATGGTGGTTCTGTTATTTATGAGTTCCGTGACCTCAGGCAAGGGACATAGATCCTCCAACTCTCAGCTTCTCCAGCCCCAACATGGAGGCTGTGACATCTACGTCACAGGTGCTGTGGGTGCCAAAGAAGATAGGGGTTGGGAACACTTCAGCAACACAGTGTCTGACACACAAGAGGCTGGCACATAGCGGGTGTTACCACCTTTGTTACTAAATAAATGTGGATTTGAGTCCCAGCTCCACCTCTTCCTTTGGCTTTAAAGATCTCCTTGAGCCTCAGTTTCTTTATCCTCAAATAGGGATAATAATGCTTCTCTGATAGGAGATTAAAAGATATAAGTAAAAATGCATGGCATACCTACATAAAGTAGGTATTCATTAAACATTTATGGAATGGATTAATAAATTAATATGCAGTCATAATGGTGGTAGGGGCCACAGTTACCTCTGGCTTATTCAAAGGTCATATGACTACTTACTAAAGATCTTACAAAAAGTCAGTGAATAACAATAGCAACCATTTACACACCTCCATTATACAAATATTTAAAAACAGTATCTGATAACCCTATGAGACAGTAATTATTACCCTCAACAAAGATCTGGCAAATTTGGGGTTCAGGCTCTTAACCACTACATGAGGTTGCCACTCATGAGATGGGAGAATTCAGGCGTTTTGAGAGTCAAAACACTGCTCGTACAAATGGTAGTTAAGGCAGCTCAAAATAGCTTAAGCCAAAGGAGAACTTATGGTTCATATAGCTGGGAAGAATATAGGATTTCTCTGAGAACTGAGAGAAATTCTGGAACCTTATATTCCCCAGGACCCCAAAATTAACCCACCCAATTTCCCCCTGTTAAAATTTGCATATCATTTAAGTGCAGAATCAAAGATTCATTATCTTTCTCTTTTTCTTTTCCACAGAACACTAATTGCTGCATTCTCAGACTCCCCTGAATACTTTGTTCATAAGAAAGTACTGGCCAGATTTTGCCTCCTATGGTAGCAGTGCTTATCTCTGTAATTATATGCAGACCAATTCAGCATCTGGTGCTCAAAAATATTTCTGAATAGATTGATGGATGGATCAAGAAATGGATTGATAGGCACATGGATAAATGGATAGAGGTAGGTAAACATAAATGAATGGATGGATGGGTGAATAAATGAGTAGATGGGAAATGTATTGATGGATAGAATTGTGGTTGGGTGAATGGATTGAAGGGTGGATGGACAAAGATAAATGAATGAAGGGAGATAATTTCATGGATAGACTGATGGATGGTTTACTGAATGAGCGGAGGTGTCGGTGAACAGGTAGATGGAGAATGAGATGGGTAGATAGATGTTAGAAGGGCACCTTTCCCTTTCAGCACGTAGAGAAGTTTAGTTCCTCCTTGTATAAATAAAATATGGAGCTGGAACGATTTTCCTTCATTTTATTTTTTTCCATGATAATTCTGTTAGAAGACATCAGGACCAAGACGGTGCTTTCTTTTGATGGAGGCTGAGAAAATGCAAGCAAAATGTCTACCTGTTGTAGTTTTTATATTGCTCGTCATAATGTGTTTGAGTATCTCACTGAAGAGGAAAAGGAAAAACAGATTTTATATAAACATGTGACAGTCCATTAATCTTGACTTGCCTCCCTCTTGGATTCTGAGACTAATGCTGCCCACATGGACTAGGGAGGGAAGAAAGCTGGGAGGAGAATGGAGCAGGAAGATGGACTCGTTTATCACTTATTATCATTCCTGGGGCAAAACAACACCCCAAGAATCATATCCTGCTTTCTCCCTTTAACTCGCTGTCTGCTGCACTCCTACCACAAGGCTCAGTGCCTTCCTCTGCTTCAGCATGAGCAGGAACAATTCTGGATCTGAGTCATGAAGTAAAGTATGTTCTTAGAATTAAATGTAGCCTCCATGTTCTAGTCTGATTAAGCTGGAAGGGTCACTACAGTCATGTTAGATGAATATTGTTTTGAAGTGATGCAATGGGAAGGAAAGGCAGGCAAATTTGAAGTTGTGTCTGAATTCTTTCTCTCACTGAGTGAGGGACTGCTGTTTCTAGCAACATCGTAAACCAGGTGCCTCCTACCAGTACTACTCCCCAACCCTCCTGCTGAAAACATCTGTCACTGTTGGATGAAATATTTTTACATCTTTTTGAATGCTTTCTTTGAGCTGGCAAGAAGTGAAGTGATGCTCATGATAAGGACATAGAAATATAAGCATAGCACCGAAGCTACCTTGTTCCTGGAGGACATTTTCTGATCTTTGTGAAACTTGATTTTAAGTTCTTGCAGCTCTTCAGGCTGGAGACAGAAGACAAAACCCAAAGCCCACTCAAGACAAGGTGATGTCTATTGTAGGATCTCCCCCAATAAAACTGGGCTCTGCAGAGTGTTAGTATGCTTTAGCGCACAGGGGAGTTAGAAATACACGTCCTAGAGAATTGCAAAGAACTTTGCAACAAAAACAAATTTGCCTAAGCAAACCTTAGCAATAAATAAAGAAGAAAAATATCTCATGAGCAGTTACAAACAAAAACGTGTCATCATCCAGGTTGCAGTCAGAATTCACTCTATCTGTTGAATTTCCAGATAAGAATTCAGTTTAAAATGGTCCTAGCTTTGTAGACTCTATCCCTATGCACTTGACAGAAACCTAGGCAAATCTTCTCTGGAATAACCCAGCCGAAATTACCTCGAGGTAAAGTGTCCAGGAAAATGTGCATATCTCAGTAAAGTAAGCCACTAACTTTTTGTAGTTTTTTATGGGCTAGACTTAACTTTCTCCCTCAACCCTATAGTTGTCATCTTTCAAAATGGAAAGCTCTCAGTTGAGTCCTAGATAATACAGCTTTCTTTGAAAGAAGAAAATAGAATGGATGATAAGAATAAGAATGAGAAAGAAGAAGAGAAATGATACACATGTCCAGGAAGAAACATAATTTACATGACTGTTACTATACTGCTGGGTAGACAGCCTGTGGCCAATTTCAATTAAAATAAATAATACTGAAAAGGGTACCTTTATGCTCAAATATTTGCCCAGGTTCTTTTTATTTACTTGGAGTAATTTCCTAAAAGTACAATTACTGAACTGAAATGAGTGAATATTTTTAGGTCTCCTAATTCTCAATGAAATAATTTAACCAAAGAGCTTTAATGAACCTCAGTGAAGTAAAATATAAGGAATTTAAGGTTATTTTTATGAAAGGTAGGGAGAAATGAAGAGTTGTAAATGCATTGCATTTTGATCTGACTAATTCATCAAATATCTCTCAAGCTCATGCTTTTTATCAAGGAAATCCTAGGTCCTAGGGATGCAACCATAAAAGAAACTCACAATCCTTGCCCTTCAGAAACTAACCATAAGTAAAACGAGGTAGATAATTAATTGTATACCCATACTTGGCACTGTGCCAGCACCTAGTAGCTGCTAAGTAAATATTTGTTGAATTAACTACACAGAGTAGTTAGCACGTAACGGTGCCATGGTAAAGACGTAGGATTTATCAGTTGGGCCAAGCAGCGACAGGATGTGGGTTTGATCAAGTACTCAGACACCCAGCTTCCAGCTAAAAAGTCAGTGTCCTGAAACAAGACCTGAAAGATGAAATTCTATCTTCTACTGGGAGCCTCCTTGCAGAGACATGGGAAGTAAATCCCAGTGAGCTTGGGAGGTGATGGAAAGTGGAAGCACATGGCACTTTGAGTTTGAGACGTCATGAAAATCCCCAAGATGCAAGGCAACGTGCTGAGCTGCTAAATACCTCTCGTCTCAAGAACTTGGAATTGGCTCTTTTCCATGGCTGGACCACTCTTCTCTAAGAGCCATGGCCTGTGGCTTTCACCCCTGCACTCCATGCAGATCTAATAACACCTTCTCAGAGAGGATCGTCTTGGCCCTCTTGGTACTCATGTCCTTCCTTATCCTGCCTTAAATATATCAGGTGAGTACTATTCTTATTTGTTAAATGTCAACCCCCTTCACTAAAAGGTAAAGGAGAAGGGTCTTTGTCTCTTTTGTTCACTCTGGTAACCACAATGTTCAGAACAACTTTGTAGTTTGCCACAGAAGCTCTGCCCAGTGTCCATACTTAACAAGACTAATGCTAAGATGTTATATGTTCTCACAACACAAAAGGGACTCAAGGAATTTTTGGAGGTAATGAAGATTCTACATATTACCTGTATTGTGGTGATGGCTTCACAAGCATATGCGTATGTTCAAACTTATCAAATTGTCTACATTAAGTATGAACAGCTAATAAAACTGGTAAAAAAAAAAAAGAGGCTCTATGGATATTGGTTGAGTGAATAAATGAATGAATAAGTCAATAATTTTGCCTGGAAACCCATCTTATTTAGCTACTTAGCTCTTGTAGTAACTGCCATTCACTAAGTGCTTACTGTTTTCAGGCACCATTTGACTTTTCTTTGTACATTATTTCATTTAATCACCCAAGAAATTTACGCAGTGAGCCCTACTTGTATCTCATTTTATAGATACAGTGACTGTATAAGATAGAGAGGTTATAAAATGTTCTTGGTACAGTGGCTTTTACTTGTTTTTGTTGCTTTATTTAACATTGAGGAGGGTTTGTGTGTCATCTTAATTATATCACATGACAGCTAACACAGCAGAGGAAGGCTTCGGAGAGAACGCAGGATTTGGAATCAGGTAACCTGAATTTTATTTTATTAAAAAAATTTTTTTTTAATTTCTTTTCAACGTAACAGTGTTCATTTTTTTTGCGCCACACCCAGTGCTCCATGCAATACGTGCTCTCCCCAATACCCACTACCTGGTTCCCCCAACCTCCCACCCTCCGCCCCTTCAAAACCCTCAGGTTGTTTTTCAGTGTCCATAGTCTCTTATGTTCACCTCCCTTTCCAATTCCCCTCAACTCCCTTCTCTTCTCCATCTCCCCATGTCCTCCATGTGTGACCTGAATTTTAGCTCTGAATTCTAGCTCTGAAGCTCTGCTCCTGTCAAACTGTGACCTGGGTGGGAGCCTCAATTTCTCCATCCATAAAATGGAAGTTCCTTCCTGTCTCTCCTGCTCTACAGGGTTATTGTGAGCATAATGTAAATTAATAAATGGGAAGGTTCTCAGCAAGCTATAATTTGCTAAACAAATCTGTCTATATTCTTACAGCTATACCCTCAGGGGAACTAAGTCTGAAAGACCTGAAGTTTCTGAGCTTCCCCGTTTACCTTCCTTTGCATTTTTCATTTGCTTGACTTTGGTGGACGGGATCATTAATATTAATGTTCAGGTTCCATGAATTATGCACCTGAACGAAGAAAATTTTCTTCGTTTTATATTTTGTCTCACTGGCCCAGTGAGATTTTGCCACTAACAAAGACCCCCACAAAAAATGAAGACAAGATATGTGGCCATTCTCACCCTGGGCACCGTCCACTGCCAGCACAAAGTCCAAGCATATGCATATGCCAGCATGCATTTGAGTTTCCAAGGGTTGATTTCAGTGTTCACAGAAGTTCCATTGGGCCACCTACTGACTCAGTACCTGAGGTCAAAAACACCTCTTAGTGGAAATCCAGTTACATCTCAGTCAATGGTTTGTCTGTTAATGGACCTTGAGGAGGCATGTTGAAGATCTAATCCTAAAAGGATGAGGGAAGAGCATATATATTTGGTAACTTACGATGTTGCCTCAACATCTCCACAACCATCAACAAGGTATCAAGGGAGGTGGAGGGAAGGTGCCTGTGGTAGACAGAATAATGCCCCCACCCCGAAGATGTCCACATGCTAATACCCAGAATATGTGACTATGTTACCACACATGGTTAACAGGTTGTAAACAGAATTAAAGCTGCTGATCAGATGACTTTGAGATTGGCCCATTATCCTGGATTATCCAGTGGGTCTAATGTAATCACAAGAGTTTTTAAATGGAGAAGAGGCAGAAAAGAGTATGTCAGAGTGATGCAGTGTGGGACTCAGCTTGCTGTTGTTGGCTTTGAAGATGGAAGGAGGTCAGGAGCCAAGGAGTGTGGGCAGCCTTTAAAAGCTGGGAAAAGCAAGTAAATATGTTTCCCCCTAGAGCTTCCAGAAACAAATTCTGTTCTGCCAACATCTTGATTCTAACCCAGTGAGGCTCCTTTTAGATTTCCAACCTCCAGAACTATAATGCAATAAATCTGTACTCTTTTAAACCACTAGGTTTGTGGTTTATTGGTTACAAGAGCAACAGGGAAATAATACACTGCCAATGCTCTGAACCTCCCCTGGAAGTTTCTGATCAGTGACTGTGGCTCATTGCCCCAAAAGCTGCAATACTCCATTGTTAAACCAATCTGGACGTTACAAGACCAAAGACATGATGAGAACACTAAATCAGTGAGCTGGAGGTCTATGTTCTCTCTGAATCTCTGCTTACTCATATCTGAGAGGGTTGGACATTAGTCTCTGTAGGAACATTTTGCCTCTGTGGCTTGAGACAGAGACAGAGACAGAGACATCAGTTCTCTACAGCCACTGGGTCCATTCTTACCAGGAGGGTAAGAATGGACCCAGTGGCTGTAGAGAACTGATGTCTCAACACCAAAATTCTTTTTAGGGATACAAGAGGCATTTCATAATGCTGCTGTATCTGATATTCATTGCTGCACCAAAAAAATTGTCCCAGAACTTTCAGTTGAGGACAACGAACACGTGTTATCTCACATAACACATGGCTGAGGCCTCTGGGTGCACGTTAGTTGGCTGCGTCTGGCTCATGTCCCTCACAAGGCTGCAGTCAAGGTGTTAGCTGGGTCCACAATCAAGACTTGACAGGGGAGGATCTGTTTCCAAGCTCCCTGGTGTGTTTAAGTGGCTGCTTGGTGGACTTCAGGTCCTCACTGGCTACTGGCTGGAGATGTGACTTCCGTGCCATGTGGCCTTTTCATAGAGCAAATCACAATAGGGCAGCTGGCTTCCCTCAGACTGAGTAATATCCAAAGTGGCTTATGATCCTTTCTCCTGTATTCTGAGAAGGGAATTAGCGAGTTCAGCCCACACTCAGTTGTGGGGGGTAGGGGATGACACAAGAGCATGAACACCAAGAAGCATGGTTCATGGTGGGCCATCTCAGAGGCCACCTGCCTCAGACGCCCTCTATAATATGTGTAATAGGATGATGAACGGTGAATATCCCCAACTACTACAGAGGATAATGAGTTTGATTCTTGGATGAGGGAAAAATCATATTTTACTGTGGCTGGTTTGACCAAAAGTTAGGAGATGGATCTAATGAGCCTGAAGTCATGTCTTTAAATCTCTTTCAGGCCTACCACCTTCAGCCTGGCCTGAAGCTGCTGAGGGTGAAGGATGGGAACGTTTCTGTTCTCACTCTCAGACAAGCTGGCATCATTTCACACCTGGATGACTGCAAGAGCTCCTTAATGGCCTATTGCCTTTTAATCTTCCTCCTTTCAACTCATTTTCTACAAAATAGCAAGAATATCTTTAAAATAAATTATGCCACTCCTCTGCTTAGATCTTTCAATGGTTCTCATTTATTTAGGATAAAGCCTGAAATTCTTACCAGCCTACAAGACCAGCATGATGATTTGGCAGCTGCCTATTACTCCAGTCTAGTTTAAGTCTTCTGTTTCCCCCTTACTCCTGGCTTTCTCAGCACTGGGCCCTGCTTTTAGTCCCTTGAAACTATCCAGTTCCTTCTTGCCCCAGGACCTTTACACGTGCTATTGCTTCTGCCTCAGATAGGCCCTTAGAACTCTACCTGTAGTTTTTATCTATTTAAATGCCATATCTTAAAGTGGTGTGATTTATAATTATACACATGGCTTCCTTATTTAAGGCCTATCTCCTTCACTTGAGTCAAAGTTTCAGAGGGGAAGACCCATACCTCATATGTTCACCACTATATATCATCATCTTTAAAAAGTATCTAGCACGTACAAAACTGGTATACAGTTACTGAGTGAATAAAGAGAATCCAAGAGTATCCAATCCTTAGCCTGGACTAGCCACATCTCCTTCCCACAGGTCTTATAAGATCAATATAGAATGAATGAAGAACAAAGCAAGGGACTTCAAGTTTAACTCTAATAAGCAACATTCAGCCACATGTAGGCTCTCCTTTTCTCCTATACTTGTTAGCTTTAAATATATCCTTGGGTGGGGCCCCTGGGTGGCTCAGTCTTTGAAGGGTTTGATTCATGACACCGGCTCAGGCACTGATCTCAGGGTTGTGAGTTCAAGCCCTGTGTTGGGCTCCATGCTAGGCATGGTGCTTACTTAAATATAAATAAATAAATAAATAAATAAATAAATAAATAAATAAATAAAATCTTGAACCATTCAAGTTGAAGGACTAGTGTGTCTATTTCCTGCCATTGTTCAAATATGTATGCTACTTATTTCAATGAAACTAAAGACACCACAGGAAAAAGATGTAGGGGAAAAAATAATTTGCCCCATGGTAGAGAGCCAAGCTTACTAAGGCTGCTCACAGACCTATCAGTCTAGGGTAGCATCAATGGGCCACATTCTGTCTCTTGGAAGTAATGAGAACATCCAAAAGGGAGAGAAAGAAAGATGTGAGGCTGTGTCATCACTGACCTGCAGGAGGAAGAAAGAGGAGGACATGTGCACTATATAATCTCCCCATTTCCTTGAAAGTGCTACCTATTAGGATCCTGGTTCTCATAAAATAGGATGGAATGAAGCAATCCAGGTCATCCCCCTCCTTCCAACTCTTCCTTCTCGATGTGGGAATGCTGTGACCTTGATCCTGCTACATCTTTGGGAAGACAGGAAAGCAAGAGGGATGGATTGTGCCCTGGACTTTTCTTCTTAGAGAACAGCAATGACAGTTACTCGCATACAGCTGCTCCTGTGTGTGTGGAAAATGGAGGCGTTACCTTGGGTCTTTTATTCTTTCCCCTTAGATGGCACTTTAAATTTTGAACAGGGACTTCACATTTATTATCTCCTTTGATCCCTATAGCGACTCTGCAACATTGATTGGGATAGGACTTTAATCCCATTTGAAAGATGAATCAATAGACTTAGGTCTATTACATATTTGAAAACATTGCCAGCATGAAAATATTTTGGAATAACTTTTTTTTTTTAGAGTCTATACGTTTTAAAAATGATACTTCTCAAAGTATTAGAGGTCTAGCATTCTTATTAACTTATGCAGGTATTTGTGAAAATACTATGACTGTGATTGTTGAAGATCAAATTTTTTCCTCAAATATTTCTCCACTTTTCTTCTTCTTCTTTATCTGCCTGCCCCCTTGATTTCCCTGTCCTTGCTGAATGATTCAATCTTAAATCTATTAGTTGAGACAGAAGAAGGTAGGCATCAGCATCTGCAGACAAGAGAACGCAGTGTTCTGGGATGAGTAGCCAAGCCCAGGGAGTGGGGGAGGACTATATATGAGGGCTGCCCAAGCAGAATAAGTTGAGCCTGATCATGCAAATCAGCAGCCTGATGTGAAGTGTCTGGGCCTGAAGCATGTGGAAAGGTTGTCCTTGTCAGGAAGAGTCATTCCAGGTGTGCCAAAGGGGGCATCCATAAAAAGGAGCAGCCCAAGTGTATCCATTCAGGTGGGCAAGGGCAGCTACCTAACCTGGGAATTCAGAACCATAACAGGATAAAGAGCATAATCCTAAGGAAGGGCAGTCCGTGGGGAGTGTTATGTGAGATAGGTTGGTAGGACTAGCTTATAGCAGAGATTGAGAGCATGAACAAAGTGGGGAGAGGTGCCTGGCAGTGGGTGCCAAACTGAAAGCATGATCCTTAAGGGTATGTCTATATGTGGGGCTGGCTCAGGGCAGGGGTCTCCAAGACCTAGCAGGGTAAGACAGGTGATCATACAGTGTGGTGGTCCCTCGTGGGGTACTGGAATTCAAATGGAATGAAGGGCCCATGTGCTCTGGGAGAGGCAGTGAAGATGGGAGATTAGATGTGTAGGAGGAATTGACCAAATAGAAGTAAATGAAGTAGGGCCAATAGGAACCATTTGGAGAAGGGAGATACAAATCTAGAAAGAAAATGAAAATGAAAACCATAGTGTTGTAGTACAGTTGGAGCAGATTCGTGGTTTTTCAACTAGATAGATAGAAATGTGAATGTGTGATATACACACATACATTCCCTGGGTCTGTCCACCGAGAAGATGTAGGAGCAGCATCACCCCAATAACAATGAGCACACCTAGAGCCCATATCTTGGTTTCTTAATACCATTCTTAATACCATTTCTTAATACCACTAGAAGAAGCTAGAATTCATTGGGAACTATCTAATTTCAAGGGTGGGGCAGGGATGAGATCACAAGATGAAAAGAAAACTCCTTGTGACATAGAGAAATAATATGAGCATATTAAAGGGGCACAAACCTAGCTTGAATGGAATACTGCTGGTCAAATTCGAGATAACCTGAGTAACCACATAAATAATAACAGCAATAAATTATAACACACTGAATAAAATAGAAAACCATGAATTCACATATGATAAAAATGACTTAAAAGTTTGATGACAATGAGTTTTAGTAGTTTGGGGGTGGAGTCTTTTGGGTTTTACAAATAAAGAATCATGTCATCTGCAAAGAGAGAGAGTTTGACTTCTTCATTACCAATTTGGATACCTTTTATTTCTCTTTGTTGTCTGATTGCTGTTGTTAGGACTTCTAATACTATGTTGAACAAGAGTGATGAGAGTGGGCATCCTTGTCATGTTCCTGATCTCAACGGGAAGGCTGCAGGCTTTTTCCCATTGAGGATGATATTTGATGTGGGTCTTTCATAGATAGATTTGATGAAGTTCAGGAATGTTTCCTCTATCCCTATACTTTGAAGTGTTTTAATCAGGAACGGATACTGGATTTTGTCAAAAGCTTTTTATGCATTGATTGAGAGGACCATGTGGTTCTTCTCTCTTCTCTTATTGATTTGTTCTATCACATTGATTGATTTGAGAATGTTGAACCATCCTTGTAGCCCAGGGATGAATCCCACCTGGTCATGGTGGTTAATCTTTTTAATGTGCTGTTGAATTCTGTTTGCTAGGATCTTGTTGAGAATCTTAGCATCCATATTCATCAGTGATATTGGTCTGAAATTCCCCTTTTTGGTAGGGTCTTTGCCTGGTTTGGGGATCAGGGTAATGCTGGCTTCATGGAAAGAGTCAGGAAGTTTTCCTTCTGCTTCAATTTTTTGAAACAGCTTCAGGATAATAAGTGTTATTTCTTCTTTGAAAGTTTGGTAGAATTCCCCAGGGAATCCATCAGGTCCTGGGCTCTTGTTTTTTGGGAAGTTTTTGATCACTACTTCAATCTCGTTACTAGATATTGATCTGTTCAGGTTGTCAATTTCTTCCTGGTTCAATTTTGGGAGTTTATAGTTTTCCAGGAATGCATCCATTTCGTCTAGGCTGCTTAGCTTATTGGCATATAACTGTTGATAATAACTTCTGATGATTGTTTCTACTTCCTTGGTGTTCATTGTGATCTCTCCCTTTTCATTCATAATTTTATGTATTTGAGCTTTCTCTCTTTTCTTTTGGATTAGTGTCACCAATGGTTTATCGATCTTATTGATTCTTTCAAAAAACCAGCTTCTAGTTTCATTGATACATTCTACTGTATCTCTGGTTTCTACCTCATCGATCTCAGCTCTAATCTTGATTATTTCCCTTCTTATGTATGGAGTTGGTTTGATTTGCTGTGGATTCTCCAGTTCTCTAAAGTGTAGAGACAGCTGGTGCGTTCTGGATTTTTCAATTTTTTTGAGGGAGGCTTGGATGGCTATGTATTTCCCCCTTAGGACCACCTTTGCTATATCAGCCACAGCAACTTCTTTCAAGATATGTCTCCAAAGGCAAAGGAAACAAAAGTGAAGATAAACTTTTGGGACTTCATCAAAATCAAAAGCTTCTGCACAGCAAAGGAAACAGTCAAGAAAACAAAGAGGCAACCCACGGAATGGGAGAAGATATTTGCAAATGACAGTACAGACAAAAGGTTGATATCCAGGATCTATAATAAACTCCTCAAACTCAACACACACAAAACAGACAATCATATCAAAAAATGGGCAGAAGATATGGACAGACACTTCTCCAATGAAGACATACAAATGGCTATGAGACACATGAAAAAATGTTCATCATCACTAGCCCTCAGGGAGATTCAAATTAAAACTACATTGAGATATCACCTTACACCAGTTAGAATGGCCAAAATTAACAAGACAGGAAACAATATGTGTTGGAGAGGATGTGGAAAAAGGGGAACCCTCTTACATTGTTGGTGGGAATGCAAGTTGGTGCAGCCACTTTGGAAAACAGTGTGGAGATTCCTTAAGAAATTAAAAATAGAACTTCCTTATGACCCTGCAATTGCACTCTTGGGTATTTACCCCAAAGATACAGATGTCGTGAAAAGAAGGGTCATCTCTACACCAATGTTTTTTTTTTTTTTTTTTTTTTAAAGATTTTATTTATTTATTTATTTGACAGAGAGAAATCACAAGTATTTGACAGAGAGAAATCACAAGTAGACGGAGAGGCAGGCAGAGAGAGAGAGGGAAGCAGGCTCCCTGCCGAGCAGAGAGCCCGATGCGGGACTCGATCCCAGGACCCTGAGATCATGACCTGAGCCGAAGGCAGCGGCTTAACCACTGAGCCACCCAGGCGCCCTCTACACCAATGTTTATAGCAGCAATGGTCACAGTCACCAAACTGTGGAAAGAACCAAGATGCCCTTCAACAGACGAATGGATAAGGAAGATGTGGTCCATAGACACTATGGAGTATTATGCCTCCATCAGAAAGGATGAATACCCAACTTTTGTAGCAACATGGACAGGACTGGAAGAGATTATGCTGAGTGAAATAAGTCAAGCAGAGAGAGTCAATTATCATATGGTTTCACTTATTTGTGGAGCATAAAAAATAGCATGGAGGACATGGGGAGTTAGAGAGGAGAAGGGAGTTGGGGGAAATTGGAAGGGGAGGTGAACCATGAGAGACTATGGACTCTGAAAAACAATCTGAGGGTTTTGAAGGGGCGGGGGGTGGGAGGTCGGGGTACCAGGTGGTGGGTATTATAGAGGGCACGGATTGCATGGAGTACTGGGTGTGGTGCAAAAATAATGAATACTGTTATGCTGAAAATAAAAAATAAATTAAAAAAAAGTTTGATGACAATGGCATATGAACATAGTGAATAAGTACTTTTCTATAAAATACTTCTTAGTTACAAAAGGAAGAGGAGTGACTTTATGGTGAGGAAGCCTAGCAGATGCAGGCTTAATCAAGGAATCAAAGAAAGCAAATGGGCTCACCCACCACCTGGTGGGATGCAATGAGAAAAATGCAACATTGCTTCTACAATATTTCTGCCAATGAACCATAACCTGAATCTAATCATAAGGAAATAGAATATAAGCCCAAAATGAGAGACATGCTACAAAACAAATGACCAGTATTCTTCAAAAGTTTCAAGGTCATGAAAATCAAAGAAAGATTGAGAAATAACCGAAGGAGACAAAAATCATGCAAAAGTAGATGCAAGGCATGATTAATAACGGAGTGCTTTAACGATCAGGAAAATTGCTGGGACAACTGGAGAAACTTGAGTGGATGGTGATGATGTATTAATGCTGATTTCTCGATTTAAGGGATGTGCTATGCTTCTGAAGGAGAATGTCCTTGTCTATAGGAAATATGCACTAAAGGATTGGGGTGAGTTGGACATCAGTTTGCCAACGTACTCTCAAATGGTTTAGAAAATAAGATGTCTGTATGTGTTTGTCAAATTTTTTGTAAGTTTGGGTTTGTTGTAAAAATTTTCCAAAAGGGTAACTGGAGGGATAATGCCTCATTGTTAACAAAAATGCCCAAAGTCTTTGCTTTTGATGAATCACACTGCTGTCTTGCCCCACCCTGACTTCTAATCAGAAATCCTAATTTGCAGCCATGAATGAAATGAAATGGTAGGAGAGGAAAGACGTATTCCTTACACGGTTGAATAGACCAAATTTTACAATCTATAGATTTCCTGGGGAAGAGGATGACAAAGAGGATCTTAGTAACAACAGTTAACTGCTAATCATTGCTGGGAGTCTTCTGTTTTTTAGGTGTTAAGCAATGTGTCTTCCATTTATTAACTCACCTTAGTATTTCCCACATCCCCCTGTGAGATAGGTTTTATTAATCCCATGTTTTTATGGACAAGACCACATAGCTGGTAAATAGCAGAGTTGAGATTCAAACCCAAGTTGTTTAACTCTTGGGTCCACAATTACCATGCTGATAATTATAACAATTTTGGTGGTAATAGTTAATATATATGAAGTAATTAATGTGTTCCAAGCACAGCACTAGAAGCTTATCTTGTTTAATGTTCCCATAAACCCTATAAATTAGGGTTTCCAGAGAAATAAAATTTGACCAGTGGTGCTCAGTACATGGGGAAGCGGGAACTCAAATGCCCATCTGTGTTGACACCAAAGTCTGGTCTCTAAGCAATTACACCACATCGTCTGTGTGTTGGTGGAAGTCAGTAACTCTAGAACTTTACTGTGCTTTTCACTGTTCCTCACGAGGTCTGTATTCTTTGTATGAGACCATTTAGGAAAAAGTAGTAGAGATATGGTTTGATCTTTGTCAAACTCTGTCAGTAGCTGCCATGTTTAAGTGATTCAACACTGTGAGTGGTTGGTCAGTTAGTCAATACACTTCTGTGTGACCTTTCCTAGCAGAAAACTGACTTTGAAGGTCCCCCTAGCAGTAGTGATCACGCAGTGCTCTTGTAATCCATTTTTTTCAAAGGCCAAGCTGATCAAAACCTTCTAACAGGGAGCCAAGTTGTTTCCCGAATCTTCATCTAATGGGCTCAGAAACAGCTGTACTTTGCAGAATTGCCTGTGCTAGGCTGTCATTTCTGCAACAGAACGACTGGCAAGTGGGATTTGATCAACAACTGTGTATAAATAAAACCCAAAGTCAAAGGTAGCCCTCCCTGTTGTCTCAGAGTTTCAACAGAGGTCACAGAGACCTAGCATAATGGGTAATGGGTACCCCAGTATCCTAAAATAAGAGGCCATACCCCCTACATGGTACATGGAAAGGATCTGAGAAAATTGGTTCTGCCACTGAGATCACTTATCTCCAGCCTGTAAAGATGTCGAATTGGAGGTATTTGGAGAACAGAGCCCTTTGAAGAGGGCTATTGGAGTGCTGCAGGATCTCTCTTCCTCTTTCCCTTCGAGCTGAAAATGTCAAGGACTGCACCTCTTGACATTAAATTAGATGAGAGAGGGTTAATGGGACCACACTGACAATTTGCCCTGTGTCCCTGAGGACTGAGGGAAGATTAGGGTGGCATGAAAAGCTGTGAACCGACAGTCAGTAGAATTCTAGCATGTGAAAGCCATCCTTTCACTGATGGTGAGACACAGCTGTGGATGTCCTTGCCTCAGACACCAGCCACAACTAAGGGATCTTGCCTGGGCATCTCAGGAGGATTCTGTCTAGGTAGATGTACCTCACTATGCCCAGTAAGAGGATGGACTCCCAGAAGACTGAGGGCTGATGGGAAATGCAAGGTTGTCCCCCAGAGAATATACTGATTTTAGTAAAGGAATTGCCCTGCTGGGAAATCCCAAGGAAAGCACACAAAAGTAGTCTAAGAAAGAAAAGTCACTTTTAACTGCTCACTAAGCTTAGACCCCAAAACCAGCTTTATGAAATCAGCCACATAAAACTATGCTCCCCTCCCGCAGTCCTTCTTTATCTGAGCTGGCCCTGGTAACAGAAGCAGCTGGTAACAGAAGCAGCTGGTGGCCAGTGGAACCAAAGGCTATCAAGAGAAAGACAAGAAGTCAACCATACCCTCTGTCCCCACTGTGCACCAACTTGAAAGCTAAGGTAGGGGATGAACTAAAACGTGAATCATATTTAGCCTTACATTGCATTATTCATTTGAACAATGTGAAATTGTCATTTAAATGGATCAAAAATTATCAAATAGTAACAATGTCTCATGGTTTAACCTAAAACACAAGATTGGATTAGATAGTTTAACTGCCAAAATGAAATTTCTCTTGATATTGTAAGAAACTCAAAAAGTTATGGCACACACATAAGATTCCCTGCAGGATCAGGGTAATAACTCACCCATGAGCAGGCTTTGAGGCCAGTGGGAGAAAGAACTAAGCTGTATTACAGTTGCCTTCATCGAGTCCAGTTCTTTCCATGTAATAGGAACACCTGCAATGCATTTTCCTACTGGAAAAAAAAAAGATGACCCCGATATGTTCATGAGTTAATGTGCTTGGTAAGAGTAATTCTTTAACAAACTGATTTATTCAGTAAATGCTTATTGAGATATTAGGACTCCTTTCAGGTCCAAGAATACATACCGAGGTGAGCAAGACAGACAGGATCCTTGCCTTCAAGGAGCTCATGTTCTTTTGGAAGGTATAGAGGGCTAGTGACTGCCATGAAGCAAAAAAAATGGATAAATATGCAAGAGCTTTCCAAGATGCTTGAAAATGTTACAAAGAAAACAAATAGCATGGTGCGACCAAGATTATTCGGGACTTGGTGATCAGGGAAGTGCTGTCTAGGAGACAACCCATGATATGAAGGAAAAAAGGAGTCCATCAGTCGATGAATTTAAAAAAAAAAAAAAAAAAGGATCATTCCAGGCAGAAAGGGGCACAAGTGCAAAGACACCAGGAGGCTGTGAAGGACAGAAAGGAGGCCAGTATCCATGGTGATAATCAAACCCTTCCCCTTAACTGTAACCAACATGAAGGCTGAGCCACGTCCCTGCATGTCAGTTTCCCCCATCCCCAGCTTGACACAGCATAGGTGCATAATTCAGGTGCGCAGTTCCTGAATGAATCTCGTTTATTCTGCTTGGGGACCCTGCCCAGGCCGCAAGTCCAAACCAATTCTGAGCAAATTTCTCAGCTGGATGTGACATTTGACCAGTAAGCAGGTGCACAGCTGAGTGCAAACCCAACACCTTACTCAAAGCCCAGGTCCTTCGGGTCCCAAGGGAGCACTTGACTTTCAAGCATAAAGGAAAGAGACACAAGGAGGAGATTGATAAGGATGGAGGACATTTTCAGAAGAAAAAGAGTTCAGAGGGTTGGTCAACAAAACGTCTGACCTTCATTTTTAGTATGAGCCTTCTTATTTAATCATGCAGAACTGCTCCTGAAGGCAGATGTTTTTTGTTTTTTTGTTTTTTTTTTTTTTTTTTGAGAGAGAGAGAAAGAGAGAATGCATGGGGAGGCAGGGGCAGAGGGAAAGGAAGAGACAGAGAATCTCAAGCAGACTCCATGGTGAGTGTAGAGCTGGACACGGGCCTCAGTCTCATGACCCTGAGATCATGACCTGAACAGACATCAAGAGTCAGACACTCAACTGACTGAGCCACCCAGAGCCCCGCTGCTATCCGTTTTTTAATCATAAGGAAACTGAAGCTCAGAAAGGATAACTTTTTTGCACCATAGTCACATGGCTAAAAACTCACAAAGACAGACTTTGAAACCCAAACCAGAGGATTCCCAGCCTGGTGCCCTTTCCACCACAATGTATTCCTCTAAAAGTACAAGCAAAAATGAGACAAGAGACCAACACACGTTGTCTACCCACCGTACACCCCCTACTGTGTAACCTTTAATGCTTTCAGTCTCACAGCGCTGGCACAATTCCCTGTCGGTTAGTCTTCTCCGGGAAGCAGTAGTCAAGATGGAACCAGAAGCCCGAGGCATTCACTGGGTTAAAGGCCTACGGGGGATAAAAGGGAGAGAGCAGGAGTGGATGCGGAGGGTCTCAGACCAAGATGCGGGTCTGGCACCTGTGAAGGGAAGGTGGACGTCTGGGTAGAAGAGCAGGGGGCTAAGGTGCAGCTCGGAGAAAGTCTCAGCCAAATGGGGGCAGCCCCAGAGCAGAGATGGGCTGTTAGAAGAGTCCCACCATGGGCAGGAGTGCTCACTATAGTCCCTGCCACGTGCTCAGTCCTTGGCTGGGAACAACTGGACATCAGCTCTGCCATGGGTCCTGAAGGTGTGACAGCTAGAGCTGTCAGCCAACTCCACTCCTCACAGCAGGTTCTCTTTTGAATAGGGGTCAGGGTGGGCCTTCCCATGGCTGTACAGATACCCACTTTATAAGTGGTGTAACAGGTCCAGGGACATCGGGTGCCCTGCCCAAAATCTCTGTCATTGGGAGAATTGCTTTTGTAAACCAGGTCTGTCCCAAACCAAAGTGTTTTCCGCCACAACAGAAGGACACAGAGAAAGCAGTGAAAATATATGGCGCCTCTGAGGGTCTCCTGCTGTCCCCCTACTCCACCCTGCGTTTCCACACTCCCAAACCTTTATCTTCACAGCCCTACCCAGACTTAACTATTCGAGGCATTTCTTTCTCTTATCCAAGGTCCTAGCCACACAGTGTTGATCTTCAGTTGGTGTTTGTGGCTGTTTATCAACACGGGGTTCATCAACACGGTGACCAGTGTTGATCGCTCTGGGACACATGGGGACGACGGCCCGTATTTGCTCCCTTCACATCATTTCTAGTGAGCAGGACTTACTTGGAATGATGAAATATAAGCCAAAGTGGCGTGCATCACTTTGGGGTGGAAGCAACCCATTGTCAGGGCGCTCTCCCCCGCCACGGAGCATCGCAGAGGCACATGTCCCCATGGCAAGGCCACAGGTCAGGACAGCTTGTGATGGGAGCCACCATGTGGAGGCCAGCTGCTCCAGAGAGGGCCCCACACTGACAGCAGACAGTACAGGAGCGCAAAACGCACTTGTGTTAAGTGACGCAACAAAATCTGGGACGTGTCTGCTCCCGTTCTGTCAAACGTCCTGCTGCACTTGACTTAACAAAGGCACGGTCCCATTGAATCCAAGAACTAGGGAACCCGCAGCGGTTCGCTCACTCCTCCACAGGAGGGAACTCGCTTCCTTCTGACGGGAGCTCGCTCAACCTCAGATTCCCAGGTCCCGTCCACAGAGATCTGTGATTCTCCAGGCTTGGATCAAGGTGTAAGAATCTGTTTTTTTTTTTTTTTAAAGATTTTATTTATTTATTTGACACAGAGAGAGAGAGAGATCACAAGTAGGCAGAGGCAGGCAGAGAGACAGGGTGGGGAAGCAGGCTCCCTGCTGAGCAGAGAGCCCGATGTGGGGCTCGATCCCAGGACCCTGAGATCATGACCTGAGCCAAAGGCAGTAGCTTAACCCACTGAGCCACCCAGGCACCCCTAAGAATCTGTTTTTATGAAGCTTCTGGTGGTGAGTCAGATGTGTACGCACGTTTGGGAAGCACCGTGCCACAGAATATTAAATATAAAGTTCCTGTTTCTTTGAAAGGCTTTGTCACTTGGCAGAAAGGCTTTGCTGCAGGATAGCCCATTGGTGCTGGCAGAATCTGGATTAACACCATGGTCTTTCTCGCTCTTTCCACTGCCACACCGCTTGGAGTCTGAGCTCCCCTGCACATCACCTGTGTGTCCTTGGACAAGTCACTTCACCTCTCGGAGACTGCTTCCTTGCCTAGGAAATGGATAAACACATCTTCTCGGCTGGGTTGTTCGATGCATGAGGACGGGCCTGAAATGAATGCGCTGAAGACATCCAGTAAATGGTGCTTACGGTCACCAAGAAACTAGAGTCCTGAGGATCCCATGAACTTGCCCGAGCTTATACTGCAAGTCTGTCATCAAGGAGGGAATAGACGGTCAGGTCACTTCTGCCTCCCCAGCTACACACCTGGGTAACTGAGGCAGAAGGAGAAACTTCAGAAAAGAAAAGGGCCTGGGCTGGGTTAGGGTGAGCGCAGGCCAGCTCTGCTGTGTGAGGCATCGGGCCATGGCTGGCAGCCTGGCACATGCCTTCCTTGGTACCTAGTACAAAGTGAGGGCCCGCAGCCAGGCAGCGGGAGTGCAATCTCTCAGCAATTAAAAAACTAATGGCTTTTAAATGGAGCTGCTCCTTAAGCTGGCAAACGTCAAGTTGCCTCCAGGTTGTAGCAGAAGATGGAGAGAGAAGAAGATGGGGCTTTTGAACCCGAATCGGAGAGCATTAATTTCAAACCACCCAGCTCTTTCATTCTTCCAGTCCCACAAGCAGTGTTTCCCCCGAAGGCTGGCTTAGGGGTTCTATGGGCAGGGGGAGCTCAGACACCAGGATTTGGACCAGAATAGCTGTTCTCTTCTCACATCCAACCAGTTCTTCCAGAGGGGGCCTGGCTGGGCTCACTGGTAATCGGCTACTTGACAAACATGTTTGGTCAGGCTAGGACCTGTGACACTATGCTGCCCAAACAGCCCCTGGCTGGGAGGTAGGACACAAGAGTTCTGTCTCAGCTCTGTCCCTTGCCTGCCATGACCATCTAAGTGATCTTAAGAAGGTCCTTTTCCCCCTCTGAGCCTCTTCCTCTATAAAGTAGCAGGCTCATTGATTCAGACTGTAATAATGACAAGCAACACTTATTTAGTGCTTTCCACTTCTCAGGCATGGTTCTAGAGGCCTTATGCTTATAAATGTATGTAATTCTAGTAACGAATCCATTCCATCATTCCCATCTTGCAGATGAGTAAACTAAGGCACAGGAAATGGCGTGACTTTCTGGAAGTGACACATGCGGTAAACACAAGGGTCCTCAAGGTCTCAGCTCTCAGAGTCTGGATTTCAAGAATTGGAGGGGGAGATGAACCATGAGAGATGGTGGACTCTGAGGAACAGACTGAGGGTTTTAGAGGGGAGGGGGTTGGGAGGTTGGGTGATCCTGGTGGTGGGTATGGTGGAGGGCACGTATTACATGGAGCACTGGGTGTGGTGCCTAAACAATGAATTCTGGAACACTGAAAAGAAATTTAAAAAATAAAAAATAAATAAAAAAATAAAAAAAGAATGAGCCTCTAAACATTGCACTGTCCTGCTCTCTAGACTCTGCCTCGCTTTACCAAGGATGAGAACCGGGCCCCCTGCCCTCAGTTTTCTTTTCTAGTAGAGAAACAAGACCATTGCCCCAAAAACGCAGTTCTGAGCATGATAGTCTGGACTGGGAAACTCGGGGAAGATAGAGAGAGAAGACAGGTCCCAGTGAAGGCTTCATGGCAAAGCAGACATTAGATATGGTCTTTGCAAAGGAGGCAGTATTTGGATAAGTAAGGGAAGAGGGGATGGACATGTCTAGTAACAGAAATGTATCAGTGAATGCAGAGAGGTTAGAACATATGTAATAAGCAAGCCAGAGGGCTTGGCTGAGGACCCCATCCCTTTCTGAAACCACATAGACTCTTGGAACACTCCTGCCCCATCGTCCAGGCTCAGCCCCAGAAGCATCTTCTTTTTATTGTTGCATGACTACCCTCCACCCCGCACAGACTTCGCTGCTGCCATTTGTGCTATGCCTCGCCTCTCCTGCTGGACCATGAGGTTCTTGAGGTCAGAAATAGGGTTCTGTATTTCTTTCCCACCTCTGCTCCCCAAGTCACACAGCCTGGCACCACTTGGTATGCCCCAGATGATGAATTCACATGCAGATAAGATTTAAAAGAAATGACTGGACATGGTCTTACTGACAATTAGAAGAGTTTGGATTTGATCTGAATTTAGACTGGGGAGTTGAATGATCTTGGGCTGAGGAGTGACCCCATAGAATCTGTGTTCTATAAAACCCACATTGGAGGGGTCAAGATTTAGAGTATGCCAATAATCATTGACCTTTTTAAAAATCTTTTACCTTTTTAATATGAGTTTAAGAGCAGAAGAAGAGGAGAAAACAATGGTTCGCATTCTATAAGCTTTACAGGTTAAGGTCATTGGTAGAGGAAATGACAGTAATGGTGATACCAAGGGCAGTGATGGTCCAAGTTTGTCATTTGGGTGCCTTTCTCTTTCTTCCTTCCTTCCTTCCTTCCTTTCTCTCTCTCTCTTTCTCTTTCTTTCTTTATTTCTTTCTTTCAAGATTTTATTTATTTATTTGACAGAGAGAGAGGGAGCACAAGCAGGGGAAGCAGCAGACAGAGGGAGAGAAGCAGACACCCTGCTGAGCAGGGACCCACCCCCGCCCATGCAGGGCTAGATCCTGGGACCCTGGGATCACGACCTAAGCCAAAGCCAGACACGTAAGAACTGAACCACCCAGGCATCTCTAGGTGCTGTTCTTTCAAAAATCTCTTTCCTTCAACCAGGCATATTTTTTACTTATTTGTTTGTTTCTTTGTTTGTTTCTTTAGAGTCTCTTTCTGCCTCTTCCCACCCCACTTTCAGGTTCTAAGACAATGCTTTTCACATAATAGTTTAAAGGAAGAAGACAGGGAAGGTGCCTTTTATAGTGCACAGCACTTAGTAAATTTTAGGTCAAACTATCTAACTGAAGATTTCCAGGAAAAATATATATTTTTTTCACATTACTCAGGTAGCCAATTTGAGCATTATACTACCCTTGAAACCCTAGTGTAGTTCCTTGCAGTTAATCAACCGCCCTCCAACTACATCAAGAACACAGGGGAAGAAAAAAGAAAGATGGATCCTAAACCTAAAAGCTCCAAAGTGCCCAGAGTGGTTTTTTTCCCCCCAAAAGTGAAAATAGATAGAACTCAAGATAAATTGGGATGGAGAGTTACGAGGTCATTCAGATGAGGAATAAGGTGCCCAAAGCTGCTGTGATTCTAGAGCTGGCCAAAAGAATTAGCAGGCACTTTGAACTCTTATCAGCAAAACTAGAAAAGACAAGCAAAGGGTAATTCTTCAGAAATAACTAGAAGAGAACTCTCTAGTTGAAGAACAAGGAACTGAACTTGAAAGGACATTTACACCTTCAGAATTTAATTGTTCGGCTCTTAGAAAGTGTTTCCAGGACCCAGGAGGTAAAGCCTTGGCTCTTTGAGAGAAGAAACATACACACGCACAGCCACAGCACATGACTGGTACAAACAAAGCCATTAGGCTCTCATGGTTTAAATTTTTTTTTTTTTTTTTTTAGATTTTATTTATTTGACAGAGAGAGAGCGCGCGCGCAAGAAAAGGGAGCAGGAGAAGGAGAAGGGGAAGCAGGCTCCCCACCAAGCAGGGAACCCTATGAGATGCTCGATCCCAGGACCCCGGGATCATGACCTGAGCCAAAGGCAGCTGCTTAACTGACTGAGCCACTCAGGCCTCCCTCGGCTTTCGTATTTTAGAACCACATCTGACAGTTATCCAAGAAGTCCTATTTCTCACTTGAGGGACGGCTTAAGAAGACAGAATTCTATCTTCCCTTAACCCCACCTGTGCACCTGTGCCAGACAATTATGGACCTTGAGACCCCATGGAGGAGACAGATTCCTCGTTAGGAGGACACAATACAGGGTCAGGTTCCTGGAACCTGGGGGAGTCAGCATCTGATGAGATACACCCCAGAGAGTCAGTGGAGATTGTAAATGACATTCACTCAAACAGAAATACATCCCACACCTTTTCCCTGCACATTGAGCCCAACCGCACACCCTCAAGTACACACTCATGCTCTTTTTTATTTTTCACACTCACGCTCTTAGGGCCTGCTCACGTGTACACAGTGCACCAGCATGTGTAACGCCTGTCACCTCTGCAAACCTCCCTTCAACTCCTCACTAACTCACAGGTGATGACGAGTTCTGTAATCTCATTTCCACCATTCTAGAAAATTCTCTACCACCATCTTGCATGCACTCAGAGGCACAGACGCTCCACTGCCATGTCACCCCCACACCCATTTATTTACTCACACTGTTCTAAAGAATCGATGTTACGTCGGTGAACGAGATAGATGCAGGCTCTGCCCTCATGGAGCATATATTCCAGTGGACAAACAGTTAATCGAATAAATAATACAGATTATATATGATAAATAAGATAGCCATAAGTGAAAAAAGAAACTGTAAACAAGGTAATGTCCTGGGGACAAGATCGCTGAGAAGGATCCATGAGCCCACACCCTTAACCACTCACAGACATCACACCTCAGACCCCCTATTGTGAATAGGCCCTCAAATATGCCCCACACACTGGCAGGCAAATGTGGTGTCCCTGTCCGCCCCATGTCATCACCCTCTAACACCCCCACCCCATCACTCCTGCAGATAAACAACCACACACATAACTCCTTCCCCACCACGCGCTACCACACTCCACCCATCGCACACTTGCCAGTATACCAGAGTCACAGTCCCACACATGTCTCCCCATCACAGCTGCCCTACATCACTGCCCATCACACACTCTCACACATAGCCATACCCACACATAGTCTGCCACAACCCCAGCTCGACGTCATCAACGTGCGCCATGACTCCATGAGTACCACACGTGATCTCATGGCACTCTGGTACCTGGGGATTGAATATCCTATCTCTACAGACACACACACACACAAACACACACACACTTCATTTACACACAAACATACACAGCAGATCTTGTATTTAGCCTCATTTTGTATCAGAAGGGTGTGCATCTGGTCTTGTCATGGACGTGCTTTGAGAAATAACACAATCCCCCAGGGGCACCTAGTGGCTCAGTCAGTTAAGCATCTGACTCTTGGTTTTGGCTCAGGTCTTGAACTCAGGGTCATGAGATTAAGCCCCAGGTTGGGCTCTGTGCTCAGTGTGGAGTCTGCTTGTCCCTCTCCCTTTGCTCCTCCCCCTCCTCATGCTTTTTCTCTCTTTTCCTCTCTCTCTCTAATAAATAACATCTTTTAAATAAAATAAGAAATAATACAACTCTTATTATTTGCCCCACCAGCCCCAAGGATTATTCAGTCCACAGGGGCCCTGGGTGGCTCAGTCACTAAGCATCTGCCTTAGGCTCAGGTCATGATCTCAGGGTCCTGGGATTTGTACCAGTGGTACCCCTTTCCCAGGGACCTCACCAAGAGAGGGCCAAAACCATGAGGTGATCCAGAGAGAAACGTTCCCGTCTCCCCAGCCTGGCATCTGCTGGGGTCCCCTCAGTCCCCAAGCACCAGTATCTCAAGGAGGTTTTTAAAGAACAACAGCAGAAACCATTCCTCCAGCTTCTACCTGCATGGTTCCTTTTTCTAGGCTCCGGACACAGGGTTAGGCCTACTCTGGGTTAGAAGCACAATTTGCAGTTTGCTTCTTCCAGCTCCCCTCCCCTGTGCTCAGGCATTGGTGATGTTCCTTCTACCAAACCCCTCGACCGAGTGGACTTGTGAAAATTGCATTTGGGAGTGTGTATCCCACACTCCTTCATAGCTG
The DNA here is from genome assembly GCF_964662115.1 of Mustela nivalis. Taxonomy (NCBI): domain Eukaryota; kingdom Metazoa; phylum Chordata; class Mammalia; order Carnivora; family Mustelidae; genus Mustela; species Mustela nivalis. Next base: position 12,295,794 of record NC_139026.1, read on the forward strand.
TTCACACCAGACATATTTCAGGCCAAAGCTGGGATGTTTGCTACATACCAAAGAGGAAACGGAGACCCAGAAATGTTAAGAAATGTGCCTTAAAGTACAAAATAGCTACACATTAGTGCCAAGATTCTGTCAGGCTCCAAAAACCTGTCCCGGGGCACCTACGTATTTCTGCAGAGATGCAATCAGTAGCCTACCTTCTTCCAGAAGGAGAGAGAACAGCACATCCTTATCCTTCTGAATCCACATACTCAGCCCCCCTAAGGCCATATTGTATAAAGTAAATTGCTAAGAGAATTTCAGCTCCTCCTTTTTCTTTTTTAAAGATTCTATTATTTATTTATTTGACACAAAAAGAGAGAGAGCAAGCATGGGGAGCGGCAGAAGGAGAAACAGGCTCCCCAGGGAGCCAGACGGGTGGCTCGATCCCAGAACATTGGGATCACGACCTGAGCTGAAAGCAGGTGCTTAACCCACTGAGCCACTCAAGGATCCCATCAGCTACTCCTTCTTTATGCCTTTTACTTTGCTTTATGTACCGTTCCTTTTCTTCATATGATTTGTCCTAAAGTGTGAGTCACAGAAAAAGGTGATTTGACTTAAATTTGCTCAGTGGCAGGGCAGACCCACTTCTGCATGGGTGTTGGCCTAAGTTGCTCCATCTGGCTTTTCTGAAATTCATCCATTTCAGTCTTTTCTCCAAAATTTGGGGTCATTCTCTTCCCTCAGGAGAACTGGAGTTTTCTAGCTCTTTCCTCTCCTCCTCTGGAGGTTCAAACTGCCACCCCACTATTTCCCTGGCCTCCTGGTTGAGCAAAGCATGGGTACTCCTTGCTCCCAGTGTTCTCTGGGCTGCTTCTCTCAGCTTGGAGGGACCTTTCCAGCTCAGTTCCCATGGGAACGAAGGTTCACAATGCTGAGGCCTCCTGTGGCCACAGCATCCAGTTTTCTCAGTGAAAAAATAATGCTGACATACAACAGGTTCTGGTCTTCTCTGTTTTGCTCTAAGCCAGGCCCTGCCAAAGCCTCTTGTATATCACCTGAAGGGAGTCAGGTTCAGTGGGCCTGGAGTGAGACCCAGGGATTGGCATTCTTAATGATTTTAATTATCTGAGTGAGTCTGATGTTTAGCCAAGTTTGGGAACCACTGTACTCACCAATTAACAAATCTGCCAAGACATCCTGGAACCCAAGAGTTTCCCAGTTTCATTTTTAAAACAAAGCCTCCCACTAATGAAGGTTAGGGTCAGCTAGAAGGGACCCATTGCCAGACCCTGTGTCTTGCTCCTTTAAATCATTTACTCATTCACAGATGATTTTTTAGGACCTATCATGAGCCAGATGCTGATTTCAGGGAACATAGTCCATGGAGGGGCAACAGTCCTCCTCAAGAAACTATCTATAAGGGCTCTCTTACTCTTGGCAAATCCTGTCTCTGGTGTTCAGCGCTGGTCCACCTACCCAAGTGTTAACAAGTAGAAGTCCCTAGAGGGTTTGTGCTGTGCTGTGTGTGTGTGTGTGTGTGTGTGCGCGCACACGCACGCGCGTGTGTGCATGTGGTGGGGGAAGGTGCAGGTAGTCTGGAGGACAGGTTAGGAGCAGCAAATGTGCAAGTGGGTCAGGCGGTGTCCAGGGGAGGTTCATGGATACTGGCACTATTAAAAAAGTAAAGACCTGGCATCACACATGGACCAGTGGTGTCAGCCAATCCAATTCTGGTCAATGATGGTCGAGCCGGAAAAAAACGATCATGATGTTTCTGATAGTCACAAAAGGGTCTACTGAGAATGACTGGGTTCATACTTAGAATGAGAACTAAGCGCAGTTTGTTCTAGAATTTCTTATAAACTACCAAGGCCACGTGGTGATGTCTTTAAAGTAATTTTCCTTAGAGTTCTTAAATTTTATAAGTTACTGTGTGTTTGTGATAGAAAGTGAATTAAGTACCATGTCAGACAAGTGCCTTGTATAAAATGTAGGAAATGCAGAAGCTGTAAAGAAGAATATTAGAGTATTAATATTAATTCTACTACCAGTTATAACCTCTGCTAAAATTTTGGTGTATGTATGTTCATTTCTCTGTCTGTCTCTCTAGATAGATGGATGGATGGATGGATGGATGGATGGATGGATGGATAGTATATATGTGTGAGTGTGTAAAGATCTTACAGACTGTATTTTTCTCACTTAAGTTCTACTATGAGTTGTTTCCTTTATGGTTAAATGTTTTCTAAACCCCCTGCATCCATAAGTATTCAGATTAGAGTGCCACATCTGTGCCGGACACTAGGTTTGGCGCTGCAACCTAGTGGACACCGCAACTTGTGTCTTTCTCTTACCTTGATTTGTCTAGTCCAGCACCAATGTGGTTATTTCTCTGATCCTCTCACTCCCCCAACACCCACACACATCCTTTCACACATTCATACATACATGTTTACACACGATCTCACGTGTGTACACACATGCACATTCACATAGATGCTCACCTATGCTCCTATGTTCCTCTCCTAGTCTCATTTTCATCACCCATGAAATAGGGTCAGTGATACTATTTCTCAGGGTTATGGTGCCACGGAAGTGAGAAAATATTAATAAGTACTCTCATTTACTAGGTATTTAATGTGAGCAAGGCACTGCACCCTGGTATGTATGGTATTACGCCTTCGACCTCTCACAATGGTTCTAAGAGAGAGGTATTGGCCACTGTGGTCTTATAAACGAGGGACCTGAGGCATAGAGGAATTAGATAAGTTGCCTGAGTTTAGGTAATAAGTTCTGAATTTAAACCGAGGCAGCCTCTCTTGAGGGCACTGTACTCAACCACTAAAGAATACTGCTTGTGTTTTATATAAAGCACCTAGCAAACTGCCTGGCAACGTCGCGCGCTTGCTGAATATTTCCAGTTCTATCCCCGGTGGAAATGTTGGTAGCACTGAAGTGGACGTTCAACATGGCACTGGATTAAATGCAGTTGAGGCTGGAACTTCCTGTTGTGTAAAAGCTGGATGAACAACCATTAACAGCTACAAATACAGCTGAGGGAGGGCACTGGACAGCAGCCCAGGTAGCCAGTACACAAGAGAAGGAGCCTGTTGATTTGTTTGCCATGGGGGAGTGAGGCCTTGGGGTAGGGCCTGCTTTTAACAGTCTGAAGGGACTGGGGAACCTAACAGCAGAGTTCATGGCTACTAGATCAATCAGGACTCAAGACGCCAATATTCTCCAGTCATTCTTGTTCCAAGATTTCTTTTATCAGGGAGATCATTGAATCTGGACCCAAAGGCCTCAGCACTGTCCATGTGTGCTTCCAATTCAGGGTTGATTTGTCACTGATAGAAGCAACTCTGGAGAGTGGTTTTTCTGCTCTCCTCCCAACCCCACCCCACGTTCCTTCAATCTCCAGTTCCTGTTGCTTCTGCCTCTTTAGTATCTGTCTCATCTATCCTTCTTTTCCATCCCCAAAGCCCAAGGTTTCTGCAGTGAGTTGCTTGGATCTTCACCATCCCACCCCTGGACAATCAGCCCATCTTCCTGCCCCAGGCTCTCCCTCCTTTGCACAGATGCTAAACCTGTAAGGGCCTGCCCCTCCCAGAGGAACTTGCTTGTGGACCCCGGATGTAGGGGTGGGGCAGGCCAGGTGGAGATGTACAATCGGTGCAGCATGTGTATATCCACCAGGGTGAATTGAGATCCGATTGGCCACCTGTATAGGGGTGGGGCTCAACCAACCGCATAAAGCTTACTGTGCGAGGCTAGCAGGGGAAGAGGAGAGCTGTGATGGGAGCAGAAGGAAGAGTTGGTGGGAGCAGAAGCGTCGGTGGGAGCAGAAGAGTCCACGGGAGTGGAAGAGTCGGTGGAGTGGAGGAGCTGTAACAGCTCTTCTAAGAGTTATAATCACCGCCAGGGGTCCCGCCACCGGTCCTGCCACCGGAGGTCCCTGCGCCGGCAGCCTCCAGCCGCCTGCGCTCCCGCCTCCGGCGGCCCTGAGCCACCGCCTGCAGCCACCAGCCACCTGCAGCTTCTAGCCGCCTGCGGCCGCCTCTGGTGGTCCCGCCTCCGGGGGCCCTGAGCTGCTTGCAGCTTCGAGCCTCCTGCAGTCCCGCCTCCAGCGGCCCGGCGCTGCCGTCTGAGGAGGCCTCCAGCTGCCTGGGGTCCCCCCTCCGGTGGTCCCGCCTCCGGTGGCCCCGAGCCACCTGCAGCCTTCAGCCGCCTGCAGCTTCCAGCAGCCCCGAGCTGCCCAGACACCAGCGGTCAGCAGTCCAGCGGTCAGCAGTCCCCACGCCTGCAGCCCCTAGACGCCAGTGGTCCCGAGACGCCAGCGGTCAGCCGTCCAGGCGCCTGCAGTCCCTGGATGCCAGCAGTCCCAAGACGCCAGCGGCCCTGAGATGCCAATGGCCCCTAGCCGCCAGCAGCCTCGCCGCAAAATGCCTTGCCACCCCGAGCCACGAGCGGCCTTGTCCGCAGCGGTGGCTTCCTCTGGGTGGCAGCCTGGTCAGAGTGGCCTCGTGGGGAGCAGAGTCTGTGTCCTCCGGGTTGTCCTCCTTGTCATCGCCGCTGTCATCGTTGCCTCTTTGTCGTCGGGAGCGGCCTCGTCCGGGAAGCGGTCTTGTCCAGAATGGGCGGCCTTCTTGGGAGCGGCCTTGTCCTGGGAGCAACCTCGTCAAGCAGCGGCCTTGTCTTGGGAGTGGCCTCTTCTTGGGAGCGGCTCCGATCATGGAGCGGCCTCATCTGCGGAGTAGCCTCATCTAGAGCAGCCTCATCCGGAGCAGCCTTCTTGGGAGTGACCTTGTCGGGATCATCGTCATCACCTTTTTGTAAGAGATAGCCCTGACCGGTCAGTTTGATTCTTGATGCTTGGCGCGAAATAAGGTTTTGCTTGACCTTCGCTTTGTATCAGTCTCGTTCCTTTGATCACGGACCTAACAAACCTATCTTCTTAAAGCACATGTCCAATCAGTTCATTTCTTGACTGAAAACTTTCCGCAATCTCCTACCAATCTCAATTTAAAAAAAAAAAAAAAAAAAAAAAAAGCCTAACCTTGTTGCATGACCCCTGAAAACATTTTTAGGTTCCTTCTCTTTTCATTCCTTTCTCTTCTGTTACCTCAAACTTCAGTTCTCCAAACTCCCTCCAGATATAAATCCCCTCCTCAGGAAACAGACTCACCCTGTACCTTCTGCTTTGACCTGGTGAGTTAGGATCAGCTGTTGTAGCCAGAGCATGTCATTCCACCAGGAGACCTTCCACCCTGCAGGCTGGATCACATGACTTTCCCGTGTTATCACTACCTGATGTCACCTGTATTGCGGTATCTACCATGCCAGAGAGAACTGACCAGCTACTCCCTTCTCACCCTCCCCGATCATGAACTAGCTAAGGGTAGACAGAGCCCAGGTGGCTTGTCTTTAATATCAAATGCACTTGCAGCTCTTGTGCATCACAGACACTATGTTTTAAATAAACAAAAGAAAAGAAGCATGTAAAGAGATGTATATGAAGATAAATACTTCCAGATGCCAACTGCATTTAAATCAAGTGAGGGGGTCACAAGAAACTCTACAGGCAAGACCTTTCCCCAGGTCTCACAGCTCAAGGAAGATCACTGGCCATGGAGTAGGTCTCACTCAGGATCATGATTGCAAGTCACAGAGGCCTAACTCATTCTAGCTTAGGCAAATAAGGGGCATTATTGGTCCACACACCAGGTCCACACCAAGGTCAGGGAAGGCTGACCCCAGGGACTTTAAGTCCACCTGGAGATTCACCATCTGGTGATTCAACTTTGGTCTTCCAGCTCTATTCTTCTAGATCAGCTTCTCCTTTTGACAACAAAGTGGGTCAGTTGTAGCTTCCAGCTGATATCTTGACAGTCTCTTTTCTAGTTTGTAAAGTTTTTCTTACCTGCTCAGTTCTCCAGTTGGGAAGTGCCACGAAGGACCTCGTTTGCCCTGGTTTGGTTCACGTGCCTTCCCCACATTGAACGAATCACCGTTGTTTGGAAGTAAAGTACTCTGGTTTTGTCCAAACTGGGCCATTTGGTCATCTCTGGCCTGCAGAGGGGGTGGAGTCAGCAAGATGATGGCAGCTTTCCCTTTGAACCATGTGGCTAGAGAAAGGATAGGAGGAGAGGCAGTTACCATGGCTGCCACAGTCATGATTGCTGGGGGCATCACTGGAGCTGGAAAGGCAAGCCAATCTATAAAAATGAAAAATGGCTCAAGGGAGGATTTGGCAATGCATAAAATGGAAGTGTATCAATTTAGCTAGCGCTGCATAAAAAAAACAACCTCCTAACTTAGTAGCTTAAGATAACAACATTTAGTTAGCTCACCATTCTGCAAGTTGACAGTTGGTCTTGGCTCCGTTGGATGGTTTTTCTGGTTTTGGCTGGGCATATTCCTGAATCTGTAGTCAACTGCCAGTCGATGAGCGACTCTGCTTTTGGGGGTTTGACTGGCTCAGCGAGGGTGCCAGGGCTAAGAGGACAGTGTATCCCTTGTCATCCAGCTGGCCAGCCTGGGGTTGTTGACAGAGTGGCTCAGCGTGGTGCCAAGAGAGTGAACAGAAATGTGCAGGGTCTCTTCAGTCCTAGGCTCAGAATTGGCACAAGGTCACTCTTGCCATATTCTACATCTCAAAGAAAGTCACAGTACAGCCCAGATTCAAGAGGAGGGGAAACAGAATTTACCTCTCAGTGGGAAAAGTTGCAAAATACAGGGAAGGGTGGAGAAACAGTGTCTCCTAACATGAAGGCAGTGGGAGAGTAAGAGGAAACATAAGGAAAGGAGGTTGACAGCAAGGAGAACATGAAAAAGCCAGAAGGACTAAGGTCATGAACAGGGTTCTGGGATGACAGGGAAGTGCAGCCTGGTGGGCTACTGGCCATAGAGTCAAATCCAGGTGTTGTCCTGTGTCCAAGGAATTTGATGGTAGAGGCTAGATGATAGCTGTGCCAGGGTCTCAGCTTTATGGTACCCAGTTCCAACACTGCCTCTGATTTTTTTTGGTCAAGTTTTTATCTTAATTGGCTACCTCTAAAAAGATATTGACATTCTGCCTTGGCCCAGGATAGCCAGGGACACGAACAAGCCAGAGAAGACTTGGGAGGCATTTCCCAAGCAGATCCAAGCTTGGTTCTCTCCTTTTGTTTATGCATTCTGCTTTATAAAAATTAAAAAGATAAAAGGAAGGCAGCCCCTGTGTTCCACTAAACTGGCTGTTAGGGGACTCCAGAGGGGAATTAGCAATCGTGTGTTATGATGATAACATCTAGTTAAACCAGCAAAATGGCACCTCCGACTCCAGCAATGGAACTGGTGGGTGGGAACTCTCGCAGCCTCTGAGAAAGCCAAGCACTTGTTCCTACCAGGCAAGTTAGAAGCCACAGCAGAGGGAACCTCCTTACTCAAGAGTTTCTGCCCTGGGCAGATGTACGAGGTGCTGGCAAGGAAGTGACTGGGTAGGATGAAGATAAGAGGGCAGCCTGGGTAAGAGCTCACAGTTTGGCAACAGAAAACCTGTATTTGTGAAAAATGCCTTTCTGCCACTTTCAGGCTGGGTGACCTTGGGCAAGTGAGGCCAAACCACAGGCGTCACATCTGCACAACAAAGATAGGAATATTAGCCTCAGTGGAAATTGTCAAAGATTTAAGTGAGGTCCATTGGTAGTAATGTGAAAATTTTAAACACAAGGTATAGTTCTAGCTATTTTGTGGAAAGTAAGTTCCCCAAGTCAGAGGCAAGATGCAGAAGGAAGGATAAAATTTCCTCTCTGGGCTATAAAAATCCCCATTTCCTTTCCATAGTCCCAAATAAATGGAGTTTCTCTAATCAGAAATGCTAAGGAAAAGAGCTCACCCATAAACACGACCTTGTGTCAGCAATTCCAGAGCAGTTTTTTTTTCTTTTAACCCACTTAATTATTCAACATGTATGGCAATGTGGGTTGTGCCTGGGCTGAGTTAGGTCCCCAGGGGTGGTGGGACCACTGTCTCTGGCTCCGGGCTTTGGAGCTCCCCAACCCCCACCTGTTGAAACCCTGGACCGGGGCCTTTTGGCTAGAGGGATCGTACACTAAGGGCGAGCAAACATATCAGCCTTCAAACCAATATGATTAAAATAAATATCACTCACACTTTAGAAAATCATCTCATTTTCAAATAGAAAAACAGGAACTACAATAAGCACAACTTCACTAAGGAGTTGTTTGCTGTTTCTCTGTCATCGAAGTCAGGGTGTTTGTATGTGACTAAGACACGTTAGTAATTATGCCATTAGCACACATGGCAGCAGCTGAATGTAATAGGCAAGCATCCCCGCGTGCATTTTGGGTGCAGTGAAGCTGTAGGTGCTAGCGAGAAAGAGAGAGAGAGAGAGAGAGAGAGAGAGAGAGAGAGGGAGGTTTGAGGGGCTGGAAAGGAAGGCATCATCACACCAAACAGTTTGGGCACAGAGGTGGATGGGAGAGAGAACAGGAGGGAGGAGGCCAAAATAGCATTTCAGGTGGGGTTCAGAGAAGTAAGTCTCAGTTCCACTGAGGACTGTGCGTTTTCTTCTTCTCTTTTTTTCTTCTTTCTCATCATCATTTCCCAAGTGCCTTACAAAATGCAGGCACATATGTTCTCCATAAATGTTTGCTCGATGAGTGAATAAAAAAGTAAATGAGGAGCACACCCACTGCAAATCAGGTGGCATCCCAACGGTGGTGGAGTGTAGATTACAACAATACAATTTGAATAGCTGGTTGTTGTTGGTGTTGTTTTTTCCCCTAGACCTGTCCCTAGAACCTCTAGAAGCAAACACACTGGCAACAACATTTCCTCAGAGGAAGAGGGAACCGGGCCTCCCATTCTACTGCTGAGGCCGTGAATCTCTCACGTTCATCTGGGCCTGGGACTGTGCCATCCACCACTTCCCCACCTGTGGCCAGACCCCGTGGCCATGGCCATGGCAAGAACACTTCCCTGGTGTGGGTTCAGAAGCAGCAGAAGGGGCTGGCTGGCTGGGCTTCTCAGCCGAGGGTGGTGGTTTAGGAGGGATGACTAAAGGTGAATGAGCAAGACTGTCAAGTTTGACTTTAGGAGGTTTATACATTGCTTTTGGTTGTTGGTGTTGGCTTCCGCACCTAAATTGAGACACATCACAAATGAGGTGAGCATGTTTCTTCAATAAGTATTTATAAAGCTCCCACTGTTCTCCAGAGTCCATTCTGAGCACTGAGGATATAGAATGATATTACAAGGAAGGAAGTAAGGATGGAAGGAAGGAAGGAAAGAAAGAAAGAAGGAAGGAAGACAAGGATCATATAATGAGGTGGAAGCCCACTAAAGAGTGAAAATAAGAGCAGATACAAAATGCTATATGATAAGTGCTCTGGAGATAAATAAAATGAGATAAGGGAAATGGGGCAAACTCTACTAAATCAGGTGGCCAGGGAAAGGGAGCTACATGGTGGACCACAGCTTGGGGAGCAGAGAAGACCACACAACCCAATAGGCATCTTCTTTCAAGAAGGAGGGAAAAAAGAAAAGACTGAGCGGCTCATGCATGGTGTCTCCTTCTCAAGTCACCAAAGGAAAAGTCTCAGCTTCTACAGAGGCAAACATGGGGGTGAAAGGTGAGCGGTACATCCATCCGTGTGGAAGGAACAGCAGGCGCAGAAAGGAGATGTTCCATCCTCACAAATCATTAAGTGGGAGAACCCAGGCAAAACACGCAGCAGTGTTTGACCCCCAGCAGGAGCTCGGTCACAACAAAAATAACAAGATTAATAACAACCATAATCATGAACATTCCTTAGTGTGCCATATGTGTCCGTCGTCATGCCAGGCACTTCCTGTGTGTGTTCTCCATTTTCACAACAACCCTAGGAGGCAGGCATGACTATTAAGGTGACCCAGATGGAATTAAGGTGACCCAGATGGAATATTTTACTATTCCATCTACTATGAAACCTACTTAGCTTATGGGAAGATCAGTTGGTTACTATTATGGTACTGCTGTCAATGTGCACTATCAATTTTTGAATTCAGAGAAGCCCATCAAAAACAAAATGCAAGGTAGGACGGGTACAGTGGTTTCTTCTTCCCTGGAAGAGGCTGAATTGGAATTGGCTTATCCTCTCAGCTTACAGGAATCCTCCTTGGTCCCTGCAGCATATTCCAAAACATTGGGGTCATTTCTGGCATACTCTATGCTCATCCTGGACCCCTCACCAACCAATACTTTCATCAATAACTTGGGTGAAGATCTAGCATCCTGAACAGATAACATAGTGCCAAGAGAGCTAGATGAGCAAGGATGAGCAAAATAAAAATCTGATTGAGAGTTTCCATCAAGGTGACCAAATCCAATTGGATTACATGGAACAGGAATAAACTCATTCATACATGTATGCATTTTTCATTCAAAAATGATTTATTGGATGTCTACTATATGCCAGGCACTGTGTTAGATACTGGAGATTCAGAAATGAGCAAGGAAGACAAGGATTCCACTGTTGCTCTATTGAGCTTACTGTCTAGTTCAAGAGACCAACCATAAACATGTATGCCAATAATAATCACCTGCTGTGACAAGTGCTATGAAGCAGGATGAAAAGCAGGATGGAAAGCAGGTAGGTAGAAAGGGCTTTTTAAGGTATGTGGCTGGGGATTGAGGAGGGACCTGTATCATAAGAAGGAGGCAGCCATGAGAAATTATGGGAGTGGGGAGAGCCTCCCTGGCCAAGGCACTACCTAGTGCCAGATTTCTGAGCTGGCAATGGCCTTGGTGAGTTGTAGGAGTTGAAAACCACAGAAGTAAGAAGGCAGAGAGTGGCAAGAACTGAGATAATGCAGTGACCAGATGGCAAGAGGCCTTGGGAGGGAAAAATGAGCTTAATTTCTTGTGACTAAATATGCCCTAATCCCCGCAGGCTCAAAAATTACCTGCTCAAACACTAGACGAGGAAGAAGTGGGAGAGACCATGAACTTCCTTAATGACATAATGATGGGACCACAGCACGAGTCAGCACAGGAACAGCAGAGTAAGTCCACGGAGAGCTAGGGCAGCCTGGCCCCATGTGAGCAGAACCATGTGGTTCTTTACAAAGAAGATGAGCAGCCCGGTCCCTTAGAGATACTCAGCACACAGCTGCTGCCCTGTGTGCAGACCAGAGCACCACATTTTCCAAATGGTATCAACAAACAGAAGCACATCTAGGAAATGGAAAACCATCTCCTGAGGGGTCTGTAAATAAGGTGAAGTGCAGAACCATTGTAGGAAATGGCTTCTTGGAATGAAGAAAAGGAGGTTGGGGATGATCTGTCCTCATCTTGTTGAATCTGCCCGACAACCCTCGTGTGGCACGGGGCGTCGTTCCCACATTCATTTCCCATGTGAGGACACTGGCTCTCAGGAAGATCCCTTACCTAGGATTTCATAACTAGTTGGTGACAAAGTGAGATTTGAACTCAGGACCAGGCAGGTGTTCTTTCTAGTACCTCAAACTATACTCAAAAGAAAAAGAGTTTTTTGCTTTTTGCTGTTGTTGTTGTTTTTACTCAGGAACCCAAAGGACAGAGAGAAATAGAAGTTATTAAGAGGTGAAACCAGTCCCCAGAGGAGGAGGAACTTCCTAGGAACATGTGTTCTGTGTAACAGTGGAGTTCGACAGCATCATCACAGGTGCTATTTGACCCACAGCTGGAGGATCTTTGGTCTAGGAAGCGGTGATGGGATCCCACATGCAAAAGGAAGATGGACTCGGGCTCTGAAGGCCCATTCAGGATGCACGCAATTCTCTGGTTATGTCTCTGGAACAGTTTCCATCTATGCAGAACCAGTATGCTCAAAATACGATAGGAGTATACAGACCAAGGCAATAGAATTGAGAGTCCAGGAATAAACCCATGTATCTGTGGTCTGTTGATTTTTGACAAGGATCCCAAAAGAAAAAAAAAAAAAGAAAAGAAAAGAATGTATGATAAACTCTCTCCCTTCTGCTTGGCCAGCTCCTAGAGGATGAATCTCTCACTGCCTCTTCCCTCAGAACTCTATCCAAGGTCATCTAAGGCCAAGAGCTCTGATTTGACTCTTGGCTCTGTTCCCCTCTTGGATAAAGAGCCCTATCCCAACACATTGGCCCAAGGGTACTGCACAAACCCTTCTACAGACCAGACTCAAATCCATTTTGCAGATCCATCTGGCCCAGATGCCAGGCCAGTCTCATTCTAGACCTAAGTTCCACAGAAGGAGAGAGGTCAAGAGACTGGACTATTCCTCCCTTCATAAAGAACTAATCATCTAAAATGAGTCAGGAAATTCATACACATAGACTGACATAAGCGTGACCATCCCTCATTCAGGAGCACTAGATCACTTGGGTTTACGGTGTATTTGGTTAAATTAGCAAGTGCACCTTACCTTCCACACAAGGGAATGCATATCGAAAACCAAAGCACAGGACACATTCTGTAGAAACACAGACACAACTTTCTATATACCTAAGGGCACATCTCCTGTCCAATCACAAATATTCAGCACATGCACACGTCCAAATTCTCCCCCATACCAATGCATATGAGAGCACACACACACACACACACACGGTACAGTCATGTTCGTAAGGGTGCATGCATATTTATTGTTAATATCTATTTATTGTTTATTATTTATTAACATTTATTATTATAAGGGTGTGTGCATATTTATTAAATGAGTTCAACCTGCCTGATTTTTCTTCAGAAACAGTCTCGTCTCTTTTCTCTAGCAACCTTACACATGGGAGCAGATAGGAAAACTGCTTACGACCGTCAGAGGAAGCATGTGCTGCCTGTCTTCTCACCCCGTTACAAATAAATGTAACATCACGGCCACAGGTCCCCTGGGGCAGGGGATTAGTTTGGAGCCTGAGTTGGTAATCTCTAGATAAACAATTATTCATGTCTCCCAAATTGGAAACCAGGTGATCTCGGCCAGCTGGAAAAGTATAAAAAGCCCGCCCCGCTTTGTCTTGAACAAAATGAACTCTCTTCAAATACCCTTCAGCAGAAAAGCAGGAGATAAGAAACAAATGGAAGGCTACTAATCTCTCTTTTCTTTTATAAGAACAATGTACTTTTTTTTTTATTACTTATTTCATCCCACAGAAAGTGGTAATGGAATTGTAAACCAGTCTAACTGCTTGTGGAAGGGGAAATAAAGTTGTAGCCTCAGAGATTCCAGCCTTAAGACATGGTTTTCTTCCCCCTGTCTGTTTTCCTATCAGAAGAATGGAATGGGCTCTAAGAAGTCTCCTGGCTCCTTCCCACGTCCAATGTCCTATGCAAGCTAGTTCCACTTCAAGCTGAATGTCAGACTGGCCTAGATACAAATTCCAACTAGGGGTGCTTACTGAGCAATTTTAAGTAAAATCGTTCATTTTGCTAAACTGCAGATTTCTCTTCTGTAACACAGGGAATTAATGCCCCCACCCCATCTCTCGCAGAATTACAGAAGTCAATGAAATAATCATTGTGAAATGCTCTGCAAAATGTAATACATCTAAAGGGATTAGTTGCATAGAGCACTGGGTGTGGTGCATAAGCAATGAATCTTGGAACACTGAAAAAAACTAAATAAAAAAGAAAGGCATCACCAAAAAAAAAAAAAAAAAAGCATTAGTTGTTTGTTGCACTTGGGGGAAATATCTCAGTAACTCATTTTCCATATTTGTTAAAAAATGAGAATTATGGACCATAAACATATGCCAAGTGTGGCACAGAAAATAAAAAGTGTTTAATTACGTTAATCCTTTCTCTTCTATTACAGCAAGGTTAGGGAATTACCATAGAGCTGATAACACATACATACTATTTTTATGACCTCTTCCTCTTTTCTGGGGTCTTATCCTACATCTTAGAGCTACATCTGAATGTATATTACAGGCTCTCTGAGGACATCAGGCAGCAAAGGCTGTGCTTTGTCTTTAAAGTCAGGGCAATATACTGAACCAGCATTCATGAGGTCAGAGCTTTAGTCCTGGCTTGGCACCTTGCATGCTGAATAATTCCAGACAGTCATTGTTAGGACACTGAGGTTCTCATTTTTCTCATTTATACAGTATGGGTGCTATTAATCTATCAATGTTCCACTACACAGGGCTACTGTGAGGAACATAACCAATGTGAAAGAACTTTGGAAAGTATTTGGTTATTAATCAGGTCCCTGTCTGGATCAGCAGATACTGCCAAAGTAGTTACTTAGCCAAGGGGCTTGGCTAGTTGTTTGAAACCTCTCAACCATGACTTCTTGGTTAATGGAACATCTAAACTGGGGGTTGGTAAACTTATCCTATAAAGGGCCAGATAATAAATATCTTATACCCACTCACCTCAGTGTCTCTCAGTGGAAAGAAGGAAGATGGTCTTGATCATGAATACTCAACCCTGCTGTGGAGGGACAAAAGAAGCCACAGATAATAAAAAATTACATGGGTGTGGCTATGCTCCCATATAACACTATTTACAACAAGAGGTAGAACTTCTCGTCTAGATGAGATGACATAGGCCCTGTTTTCCCTAATTCCTCCCATGAAGCACAACTATAAGTCCTGAAAATGGCACAAGAGACAAGCAAAAGAGAAACTTAGCAAGTAGTGAGGAGAAAACAAGCAGATTTGGGACCCCAGGGCTGGAGGAATAAAACCGTGACTGGGCATTTTGTACGCACCCCCACCACCAACCCATCTCGTACCCACCCCGCACCAAGACCTAATGTTTTTTTTGACCTATGACATAATACCAGAAGGCATCTCACATAGATTCATTCCCCTACCATATCAAACAGAAGACCCTCTGATAACAATTTGTCTTTAGGTAAGACGAGATCTACCACAGGTGAAGTGCTCTCATTTCTTTTTGGGCCAGAGATTTCCCTTTTCTGCTGAGAGATATCAAGTAGAAGAGGCAGAACTGGCAGGGAGATAGCTACAGGAATCACTGGGTCCAGAAAGCCTTCTTGTACCCATGGGCTTACGACGTTACTCCTCTGCCCAGAGATGCCAGGGCAACTTAGGAGTACCAATGGAAGAATCTCACCATAGTCATCCCCAACAAAGAGACATTCAGCAGCCCCAACTCCCCAGCATGAGGGAATCCCTTTCACATCAGGTAGCACTAGCAGGGACCCAAAGGGAACTCTAGCAGCACTATACAAACCAAGAACAAAAATAGCACTGCAAAGGCGCCGAAAATTAAACTCCCTTTGGAGCCATAGTCTACAGAAGTGGACCAAGACCAACATGCAAAACCAAAATAAGGTGACTGTCTGCTAAAATAAAAGATTTTTTTATTTTTATTTTTTCTTTGTTTTATTTAAATTTAATTAGTCAACATATACTGCATCATTAGTTTCAGATGTAGTGTTCAATAATTTATCAGTTGTGTACAACACCCAATGTTCATCACATCATGTGCCCTCCTTAATGCTCAGATTTAAATAGAACCCACTCTCTCCCAACTTATTATATATAATGGATAGAATGTAAAAAAAAAAAAAAATCATACCAAGGCCAAGAAAATTACAATTTGAATGAGAAAAGACAATCAAATGATGCCAACACTGATTTGAATCCAATATTGGACTTATCTGACAAGGATTTTTTAAAGATTATTTATTTATTTGTTATTTATTTATTTATTCATTTTGAAGAGATAGAGAGAGCATAAGAATGTATGGGGAGGGGCTGAAGGAGAAGTAGAGAGAGAGTCCCAGACTTTCTGCTGAGTGTGGAGCTTGACTCAGGGCTCAATCCCATGACCCTGATATAGTGACCTGATCCAAAATCAAAAGTTGGAAGCTTAAGCAACTGAGCTACCCAGGTGTCCATGACAAGGATTTTTAAAGAAGCTATCATAAAAATACTTCAATAATCAATTACAAATTGTTTTTAATTTTTTTTAATTTAACACAGAAATCATGATGTTATTTTATTTTATTTTTAATTTTTTTAAAGATTCTATTTATTTAGAGAGAGATCACAAGTATCAGAGAGGCAGGTGAGAGAGAGGGAAGCAGGCTCCCTGCTGAGCAGAGAGTCCCATTTGGGGCTCGATCCCAGGATGCTGGGATCATGACTTGAGCCAAAGGCTGAGGCTTTAACCCACTGAGCCACCCAGGTTCTCATGGATGTTATTTTAAAATAACCAAATAGAAATTATAGAATTGAAAATTGCAATAATAGAAATTAAAAAAAAAAACCCTCCCAGAATGGGCTCAATAAGAGTGGGAATGACAGAGGATAGAATCAATGAACTTAAAGACAGAACAATAAAATTTACCCCATCTGAACAACAGAGACAAAATGAAAAGAAAGAGAGAGAGAAGGTGAGAGAGAGAAAGATCTGTGGGACAGTAACAACAACCTAACATTCATACATCAGAGTTGTAGAAGGAAAGAAAGAAAAGAGAGAATGGGCCTAAAGCAATACTTGAAGAAATAGTGGCTGAAAACTTCATTAATTTGGTGAAAGGCACAAATCTATGAATTCAAGAGGCTGAGTTAACAGCAAGCAGGATAAACCCAAAGATATCCACAACAAATATATCATCAGTAAGATTGTGAAAACTAATGACAAAGAAATAAATCTTGAAAGCAGCCAGAGAGAAATGAAACATTACCTGTTAGTGGAATTCAGATAAAAGAGGTTTTCTCATATGAAACCATGCAAACCAGAAGGAAGTAGCTAATTCTATATCCAGTGAAACTGTCCTCTACAAATTAAGGGGAAATCAAAACAGTCTAAAGAGAAAGGAAACTAAAAGAATTTGTTTCCGGCAGACTTATCCTTAAAGGCAGTTCTTCAGCAGAAAGGAAAAGGAAAAAAAAAAGGAATATTGGAGCATCAGGAAGAAAGAAGAAAGAAATTCAAGTGACCTTTCTACACTTCACTTGAAGTAGCAAAATATTTGTTGACTATTATAAGTTACATGCATATACTGTAATGCCCAGAGCAACCATTATGAAAACTATACAAAAAGACTGGGATCCAGCTCTGTGTGAGGCTCCCCGCTCATCCGGGAGTCTACTTCTCCCTCTCCTCTCCACTCATGCTCTCTCTCTCGCTATCTCTGCTTCTCTCTCTCTCAAATAAAGAAATAAAATCTTTAAAAAAGTAGATGTATTAATATCTGATAAAGTAGATTTCAGAGAAAAGAAATTACTAGAGATGAAGAAGCGTACTGTATCATAATTCTAAAAGCATCATACTGCTGGAAAGACAATGATCCTAACTATATACACAACTATACACACAAAAAACAGCTCCAAAATACATGAAGCCAAAATTGAGATAGAGCTGAAAGGAGAAATAGCCAAATCCACAATTACAGCTGAAGACTCCAACACCCCTCTCTCAGCAACTAATAGAACTATTAGATTGAAAATCAGTAAGGAAATGGAAGATTTTAGCAACACAATCAGCCAGTAGGACCTAAAAGACACAGAGGAAACACTTCACCCAACTGCGGCAGAATCACATTTTATTTTCCAAGTGGTCATGGAATTCTCATCAAGATGCATACAAAGACCATAAAACAAGTCTTAACAAATTTAAAAAATTTTTAAAGAGAGGCCAAACAAAGTTGTGTTCTCTCACTATAATGGAACCTAAGTAGAAATTCATAGCAGAAGAGTAACAAGAGGGTGCCTGCGTGGCTCAGTGGGTTAAAACCTCTGCCTTTGGCTCAGGTCATGATACCAGGGTCCTGGGGTCGAGCCCCACATTGGGCTCTCTGCTCAGCAGGGAGCCTGCTTCCTCCACTTTCTCTGCCTGCCTCTCTGCCTACTTATGATCTCTGTCAAATAAATAAATAAATTCTTAAAAAAAAAAAGAAGAGTAACAAGACAATGTGTAAATATGAAAATTAAACAGCATACATCTAAATAATCCATAAGGCAATAAAGAAGTCTCAAAGTCAATTTAAAAAATAGAAGTGAGGGCACCTGAATCGCTCAGTGGGTTGAGTCTCCACCTTTGGCTCAGGTCATGATCTGAGGGTCCTGGAATCAAACCCTGCAAAGGGCTGTCTGCTCAGCAGGGAGCCTGCATCCCCCTCTCTCTGACTGCCTCTCCGCCTACTTGTGATCTCTCTCTCTCTCTCTGTCAAATAAATAAATAAACAAATAAAATCTTAAAAAAAACAAGTGAATAAAATTGAAACATAACATACCAATTTATGTGGGATGCAGCTAAAGTATACTGAGAGGGAAATTAATAGCACTAAATGCTTACATTAGAAATGAGGAGAAATCTCAAATCAATAACCTAAATTCTTACCTCAAAATAGAAGAAGAGTGAAATAAGTCCAAAGCAAGCAAAAGAAAAGAAATAATAAAGATAAAAGCAACATGGACAGGACTGGAAGAGATTATGCTGAGTGAAATAAGTCAAGCAGAGTCAATTATCATTTGGTTTCACTTATTTGTGGAGCATAACAAAAAGCATGGAGGACATGGGGAGTTAGAGAGAAGGGGGTTGGGGTAAATTGGAAGGGGAGGTGAATCATGAGAGACTATGGACTCTGAAAAACAATCTGAGGGGTTTGAAGTGGCAGGGGGGCGGGTGGAAGGTCGGGGTACCAGGTGGTGGGTATTATAGAGGGCACGGATTGCATGGAGCACAGGGTATGGTGAAAAAATAATGATACTTTTATGCTGAAAATAAATAAATGAAAGGAAAAAAATGAAAAAAGATAAAAGCAGAATTCAATAAAGTTAAAAATAGGAAAAGAATAGAAAAAAAAGGATATTTATTCGAAGAAAGTCAATAAAGTCATAAATCTCCAGCAAGACTAACAGCAACAACAAAAGGCACAAATCACCAATATCGGGAATGAAATGGGGTCATTCATTCAGAGCCCATCATTGTAGGTTCTGAAACAATTAAAAGGAAAATAACCTTTTGCCCATAAATTTGACAACTTAGGAAAAAGGGATCAATTCCTCAAAAACCACAAACTACCAAAACACACCCAAGATGCAGGTGACAATCCGAATAACCCTCCAACCATTAAGGAAATTGAATTTGTAATTAAAAACTCCTGAAAAGCAAATATTCAGGACCAGATGGTTTCATCAAGAATTCTACCAAATATTTAAATATGAATTAATATCAATTTTATACAATGCCTTCCTAAAACCAGAAGAGAAGGGAATACTTCCTAACTCATTTTACGAGACCAGTATTATCCTGACCACCCAAACCATACAAAAACAGTACAAGACAACTATCAACTGATACTCCTCATGAACATAAACACAAAAATTCTCAATATAATATCAGCAAACTGAATGCAACAATGTATAAAAATAATTTTATATGCCATGAAGAAGGGACATTTATTCTAAGGATGTGGGACTCATTTGAAAATTAATCAATGCAAACTATCATATCAACAAACTAAAGAAGAAAAATCCTATGATCATATCAGCTGATGCAGAAAACTACCTGACAAAATCCAATGCCATTCATGATAAGAACCTTTAGTATAAGGAATTGGGGGAAATCACGTCAATTCAGTAAAGAGTATTTATTAAGGTCCTATAACCAGCACCATATTTAATGGTGAAAGACTGAATGTTTTCATCTTAGGATCAGGAACAAGGTAAGGAAGACTGCTCTTAACCACATCCAGCATCCCTGGGACTAGGAGCCAGATAGACGTGCTCACACAAGGGCAAACTAAGGGATCCTGGTCATGTCAGAACTGTTCATTATCTTCACAACTGTGGTGGAAACCTGTACCTACACAGGTATACAATTATGTAGCACCTAATAATACACAAAAAAAGAAGTGGAAAATATCTGAATAAGATTGGTGGACTGTATTGATGTCAATTTCCTGGTTGTGATATGATACTACAGTTTTGTAAAATGTTACCATTGAGGAATCAAGGGATCTCTCTCTATTACGTTTTTGCAACTGCATGTGAATCTACAAATATCTCAATAAACATCTCATTTTTTTAGAAAACGAGGAAGAACACCCAGGGAAGGGGTTTTGGCCTGTGATCCAGAATTTGCAGACCACTGAGCTAGACCATTGTTTCCCAATTCTGGAAACATGTTAAAAATCACCCAGAGATGGGTATTAAGGAGGGTACATGTTGCAAATGAGCACTGGTGTTAGAAGCAAATAATGAATCATAGAACACTACATCAAAAACTAATGGTTTACTGTATGGTGACACCATAACATAATCACCATCATCATCATCACCACCTGGTAAATTTTTAAAGCTAAAAATGCCAGGGTTGGTTTTAGGTCACAGATTTTGACTTAATAGTTTCTGTCTGGGGCCCTTGGATGCACAGTTTTCAAAGCTTCCCAGGTTATTCCAGTATATAGTCAGATGAGAGACTCCTTATTACCTTGAACATAAAATGACTATCATTTTTCTCTTCTTTTTTTCTCCTTAGCCCATAGTTGGTCACACACCAAAACCTAAGATACACCCACAGAAAACTTTTATTATTTTTCAAGATTTTATTAATTTATTTGAGAGAGAGAGAGAGAGAATGTGTGTGTGTACGTGTGTGTGTGTGTGTGTGTGTGTGTGTGTAAGAGAGCATAAGTGGTGGAAAGGGAGAAGCAGGCTCCTTCCCTCCTACCCCTGAGCAGGGAGCCTGACAATTGGCTCAATCCCAGGATCCTGGGATCATGACCCGAGCCCAAGGTAGACTCTTAATGACTGAGGAGCTACCTAGGTGCCCCACTCACAGAAAACCTGTAAACATTTCTCTTCTATCTGTCAAGAATTTCAATGCCTTAATTCTGACCTTCCTCACCCATCACCTGAACCAGTACAATGGCCTATGGGCTGCCCCTGCCTGTCTCTTGTGCTTGCTCCAGAAAACTAGCTCTAATGGTACTTCTAGACTGCAAGTCTGATTGTGGCATTATTTTTCATAAAATCATCTTTCAATCCCACTTTGCTGGAAGGGTACATCTGTGCTGTTTCATTTGGCACGCTTTATCCAGCCCCACAGTCAACTCCATCCCATGTACCTGAACTTTCCATCCTCCTCTGGATGCTTTTTGACTTCTCATAGCTCCATATTTCTGTGCACACGGTGCCTAAAGTCAACTTTTTAAGCCTTCTTCAGTGGCAAAATTCCTACTTTCCTTTCAAAACTCAACCCTCTCAATGAGATCTCCTCCACCAGGAATACCTCCTCACTCCTCTGCATAGCACTCTGCCCAGACTATCTTTCTGTGTGCCTGTCCCCACATTCCATTATGTGTTCTAAAGTCAGTAGCCAGGTGGCTGGTATAGAACTTGGTAGCATTTTCAAATGCAGAAATAATTGAAATAAAAAAAATAGGGCCAAGGTACCTGTTGGAACCCTACAATTGCTACTCATCCTTGAGTCTTGGTTTAAACATGGCCTTCAGGAAGGTTTTTCTAAGGCTCAAGAGTGAGGTACGATGCCCTCAGCTATCTTCCCAATAACATCATGCTTTTTTGTATGCTAGCACTAGTCACATTTTCTCTTACACTGGCTGATTTAATTGTCTGCTCTCCTACAGTCTGGAAACTCAATGACATGGGGTTCTGGATTTTTGTGGCTCATTACTTTAGGCCTAGCACCTGGTACAGAGTAGATGCTCAACAAATGATAGTTTTATGTATGAAGGGATGATCTCCATCTAGTAATCTGTCTCTTAGTACATAAATAATCTCTATTATTTGCTTCATACTCTAGAACTATGGCTTCACTGTCCCAACATCATTTCTTAGCAACAGGATATGCTCTTTCCAAGCCAAACTCTTGAACCATCTGTACTCCCCTGACTTGGGGATGTTTTTGTTGCCCAAGCAGTGAAGAAGTGACAATAGATTCCCAGTCTGCTTTGTCAGGACTTGGATATGACATCACTCTGCCTGCTGAGTGTACAATAGCCTACAATTCCAATGGGCTTTAGGACCTGTTTACACTAATTATAGAACATCCTTTTGTTTAGGGAACAGGAGAATTTGAACTGAATGTGAGGGATCCCAAGAGGGAAGGCAGCTTTGAAAGATGCGATGTTATCATCTGTGTTATGCAAATTAAGTTTGGGTTGAAATATGAGTTCTGTTTGCCTGACTCAAAAGTGCCTGGTGAAAACATTAGTGTTACTGTAAAATATGGTGACACACTGGAGCTCACACATTATGCCAAGAGGCTCCAGTAAAGCGAGGCAGCCCAAACAGTTCTCCTTTATTCTTTTATTCAGTGTTTGAGGGAGTTGCCGATCTAATAATAAATTCTTCTTCCTGGGAAGAGGGCACCTGATGAGTACAAAACAGCATTTTTGATTAAAAAAAAAAAAGAAGTATGCACATTGGGGGAGGAAATCACTTTGCATTTTTTCAGCTCCTTCCATCGAAGAAGGAGGTGGTGCTGGAAAAACACACACTCATTTATTGTCACAGCAGCAGAACAGCAGGGACTCCACACTGTCTGTTTTTCTAAGGAAGGAAAATGGAGCCACAGGAGAGTTCTTGAGAACTAATAGCAAGAAGGAGCAGAGACAGAATGGAGAAATGACCCAACCCTCTTGGAACCAGTAAGGTTCTCAGGGACCATACCCTCTGAAAGGACAGAAGAATGTTCAGGTAGATTGTGACTTAGAAAGCCTAAATAAATGGTTTCTAAACTTTTAAAAATTAATTACCTCACAATTTTTTTTTTTTAATGTTGATCACTCATCACCAATACATCTGTTCCTGTCTCTCCCTCAATTTCCACAAGGAAAACATAAGCCCTATGAGGACAGAGACTGTCTTATTCAACACTGTATCTGAAGGGCCTAGAACAGTGTTTGGGACATTGTGAGCACTCGATAAATATTTGTTGAATGAAATAATAAACACATGAATAAATACATATGTATTTATTTATGAATTATATTCATGTACTCAAACAAACTAATGTATATTCATTTAGTGAATATTATGCAGATTTCAATGCCTATTGAAAATGGGAAAATTCAAGAAAGAGAGGCAAATAAATATGAATAGCAGTTCCTGTGATTTTTCCCTCCATTCCCCCTCAGAACATTACTATCTACTCCCTTTTAGATTGCATATAATATTATTTTTAAACTTCAGGGTGAATATGAATCACCAGGGAAGCTCTTTAAAAATGAGTATTTTTATTCAGTTCTTTCCTTTTTCTTCCCCTCTACCTTTACTTTAGATTTTGATTTAATAGGTATGATTAAGCAAGGCTTGGAAATTGCATTTTTACAAGTCATGGGAAATTATGTTGTAGATCTACTTGGAACTGCATTTTATGAAACTCATTGTAGAGAAAGTGTTGGTTTCATGGGGCCTAAGCTTCTCCAGGTCCAAATTTCCGGACTGAGTCTGCTCTACCTTCCACAATCATGAAGTTCTTTCGAGCTCAGTTTTACAAATGGGAACACACACACACACACACACACACAAACATACACACACACACACATTCTCCATGGTACTTGGAACCCTAAGGGTCATATTCAATTACAGCAAATACATGGCAGGATCTAAGAACTACTACAACAATGCTTTGGCCCCGTTGAGTACTGCAAACATTTCAGAACCACGGACAGCACCCGGGAGCCAACCAGCTGCCCAACTCTCTAGGGTCGCCAAGGCATGGGTCTCTGTTGTCTGCTGCCCCCTATCTTGGGATTGCAGAACAACATACATGGCAGTAAGATGTTGCCCCTGGACCCCTGCTCCCCACGCCAATGCCTGTGTTGTGCCTGAAGGACATGGTAGTGGCTTTCAAACCCCATACCCACCTTTGTTTCTTCTCTAGTGCTTCCTATTCCAGAATTCTCATGATACTGACCACTCCTTCACACCAACATCAAACAATTCATGGCCACACGTAATATCATAAAACTGGACATGGCAGCAAAACAACTGGATGAGCATACATTGCATTCTTTTAAAAAAAATAATAATAATTCTATTGTTTAAGGGAGTGGCATGTTTGGAGGGTCTTTTGTGTTTTTAGGGGTTTTTAAAGTTTATTTTATTTACTTTTAGTAATCTCTATACCCAACATGGAGCTTGAATTCACAATCTCAAGACCAAGAGTTGCCCACACCTGAGCCAGCCAGGCACCACTATTACATTTCTACTGTATACCAGGCATTGTGGAGGAAGCAACCAGATTACATGCCTATTTTGCACCCTCCCCCAGTTTTTAAAAAGATTTTATTTATTTATTTATGAGCAGGGGGAGGGGTAGAGGGAGAAGGGGAAGGAGCATCTCAAGCCGACTCCCCCATTGAGCACAGTCCAATGCATGGCTCAATCTCATGATCCTGAGATCATGACCTGAGCTGAACTCAAGAGTGTGACCCTCAACCAACTGAGCCACCCAGGCACCACCTGTATTTTTCCCCTTTAAAAAACTCATGCTTAGCGAAATAAGTCAAGCAGAGAAAGACAACTATCATATGATCTCCCTGATATGAGGAAGTGGTGATGCAACATGGAGGCTTAAGTGGGTAGAAGAAGAATAAATGAAACAAGATGGGATTGGGAGGGAGACAAACCATAAGTGACTCTTAATCTCACAAAACAAACTGAGGGTTGCTGGGGGGAGGGGGGTTGGGAGAAGGGGGTGGGATTATGGACATTGGGGAGGGTATGTGATTTGGTGAGTGCTGTGAAGTGTGTAAACCTGGTGATTCACAGACCTGTACCCCTGGGGATAAAAATATATGTTTATAAAAAATAAAAAATTTAAAAAAAAACCTCTTTATTTTTAAATAATCTTAGATTTACAGAAAAGTTACAAAAATAGCACAGAGTTTTTACATTTTCTAATGTTAACAACTTACTTAACCATAGTTCAACTATTGAAGATCAGGAAATTAACATTATAGACTATTCAAGTCTAACCAACTTTTCCTTAATGTGCTTTTTCTGTCTCAGAGTCTAATCTAGAATCCCACATTCCATATATTATTAGTGATATTTCCTTAGTAACCTTACATATGTAAAAGTTCCTCACTCTTTCCTTGTCTTTGATGGGTACTGATCAGTTATTTCGTAGAACGTCTCTCCATTTGGGTTTATCTGAGGTTTTCTCATGATTAGTTTGCTTTCAGTGACATTGCTTCAGTTCTGTCAGAGGCCAGAGATAAGAAATGCATGCACATATTCATATGTATCTAATTTAATTCTCTGTATATCTATCTGTATATATTATAGAACTGTAGGTTCATACTGATACCTCCCATTCCAACCCAATGCCACTAAGCTTATTCTAGCAGTTTCCTTTTCCTTGTGACTTCCTTCTCTGACAAAATACCTGTTCATTATCTACAATGTATTCACTTGTTTGTACAACAGTATACACATACAGTAATAAAACTCTAATGCATATGCTGTAAGGATGCAGTATTTGTGTCTAATTCTTTTTAACCTTGTAACATCCTGTTTTTAAAAACTGCTTTCTAAATGAAGAGTATCTTTGAGGTCAATTTGTGGAGTGTGTATGTGTGTGTGTGTATGTTTGTGAGTATGTGTGTTCCATTCACTACCTCCCATGATTTAAATGTGTCTCCTGGTCTCATTTCCCAAATGTACACTGAAATTAAGCCGATAGAAACAGCTGTTAATATACCAGATAACTACCACTGGTGAAGGAACAATAGGAGACTCACAGAAGGTGTTCTGTCTCATACATTAGCTCCTCCCTGTTTTAACCCCTCTCAGTGTGTATCCTGACATGCTCCACAAAGCTTAGGATTAATTGCTTGCCAGAGATTTACAAAGGCAATAATCAAACCTTCTCTGACCATTTTCCAAAGTCTGTGTTTCCACAGACAGCTGCGCTTGCCTCTGTCATAACATTTATTGCCCTCTATTATAAACTATCTTTTTACTACTCTCTTGGGGCCCAGAATGGAGTTGGCACTCTATCAGCATTTCTTGAATGACTGAATGAAGGTGGGGAAGGCTGGCTGAAATAGTTACCTTAAATCCTTGAAAGAATATCACCCAGTGTACTTGTGGAATATGGCAGCCCTAAGCCCTACCTGTAAGTCTTCAAATTCAGTAGATTGGGGCAACCCTCAAGAATGTGCATTTTTGCAAGACACCCAGAAATTCTTACTTACTTTCAAGTTTGCTAAACACCTGCATACTGGCTCATAGAGTCCTGATAAGAAGAGTTTGGTGGAATGGAGTAATCATCGAAAATGATTACTTGAAAAGCAATCTTGAAGAAGGAGCTATTACTTGACTTTTTTTTTTTAAGATTGTATTTATTTATTTTATTTGAGAAAGAGAGTGTGCATGAGCAAGGGGCAAGAGTAAGCATGAGAAAGGGAGAGAAAGAATATCAAACAGACACCACACTGAGTGCAGAGCCTGATGCAGGGCTCAATCTCCCAACCCTGAGATCATGACCTGAGCCCAAAAAAGAGTCAGTTGTTTAACCGATTGAGTCACCCAAGTGGCTCTATTATCTGGCTTCTTAAAAATGGATCTGAACCTAGATGTCCATCAACAGATGAATGGATCAAGAAGATGTGGTATATATACACAATGGAATACTATGCAGCCATCAAAAGAAATGAAATCTTGCCATTTGCAACCACATGGATGGAAATAGAGGGTATCATGCTTAGCAAAATAAGTCAACCGGAGAAAGACAACTATCATATGGTCTCCCTGATATGAGGAAGTGGAGATGCAACTTGGGGGGCTAAGGGGGTAAGAGAAGAATAAACGAAACAAGATGGGATTGGGAGGGAGACAAACCATAAGTGACTCTTAATCTCACAAAACAAACTGAGGGTTGCTGGGGCGAGGGGGGTTGGGAGAAGGCAGATAGGATTATGGACATTGGGGAGGGTATGTGCTATGGTGAGTGTTGTGAAGTGTGTAAACCTGGAAATTCACAGACCTGTACCCCTGGGGATAAAAATATATGTTTATAAAAAATTTTTAAAAATTAAAAAAAAAATAAAATTAAAAAAAATGGATCTGAGACAGAAGGCATGAACAGACACTTCTCCAAAAAAGACATACAAATGGCTAACAGACACATGAAAAAATGTTCCTCATCATTAGCTATCAGGGAAATTAGAATAAAAATCACATAGAGATACCACCTTCTACCAGTTAGAATGGCAAAAATTGACAAGGCAAGAAAAAATAAATGTGGGAGAAGCTGTGAAGAAAGGGGAACCCTCTTACACTATTGATGGAAATGCAAGTTGGTAGAACCACTCTGGAAAATAGTGTGGGAGTTCCTCAAAAAATTAAAAATAGAGCTACTCTATGACCCAGCAATTGCACTACCAGGTGTTTACCCCAAAGATACAGATGTAGTGAAAAGAAGGGCCACATGCACCCCAATGTTCATAGCAGCAATGTCCACAATCGCCAAATTGTGGAAAGGGTTGAGATGCCCTTCAACAGATGAATGGATAAAGAAGGTGTAGTCCATATATACAGTGGAATATTACTTAGCCCTCAGAAAGGATGAATACCCAGCTTTTGAATCAACGTGGATGGGACTGGAGGAGATTACACAAAGTCAAGCAGAGAAAGTCATAAGTCAAAGTTCTCTGCTTGACATAAGTCAAGCGGAGAAAGTCAATTATCGTATGAGTTCACATATTTGTAGAACATAAGGCATAACATGGAGGACATTAGAAGAAAGAAGGGAAAAAAGAAGGAGGGGAAGTTGGAGGGAGAGAAGAGCCATGAGGGACTATGGACTTCCAGAAACAAACTGAGGGTTTTAGAGGAGAATGGGAGTGAGGGGATGGGTGAGCCCAGTGATGGGTATTAAGGAGAGCACAGACTGCATGGAGCACTGAGTGTTTGTGATGTCCTGTATGGTGACTAACATAACATAATAATAATAATAAATAAATCCAAGAAAGGAAGCAAAGGAAAAGCCAATGTACCCAGATAACAAAAGGGTTGACAACAGCCACTTCACATCTCTTTAAGTTGTCTGGGAGAGTGTAGAAGCCTTTAGAAAAATCCCCAACCCTTCCTTATAAGAATAGCTACTATTTTTTTTTTTAACAGATTGTATTTATTTATTTATTTGACACAAAGAGAGAGAGAGACAGCAGGAGAGGGAATACAAGCGGGCGAGTGGGAGAGGGAGAGGGGGAAGTGGGCTTCCCACTGAGAAGGGAACCCAGTGCAGGGCTCCATCCCAGGACCCTGGGGTCATGACCTGAGCCGAAGCAGACACTTAATGACTGAGACACCCAGGTGCCCCAAGAATTGCTACTATTTATATGAAAATGCAGAAGATGTGTTTTGGGGCCAGCTCTGCCATTAAGACTCTGAATCTGAATGACCTTAACAAATACCACCAATAATAATTATTACTATGGTAATATTAGTATCATTATTTTTATTATTACTTACCCAACATTTAAAATACTCCATACTGGGGTTTCTGGGTAGTTCAGTTGTTAAGCGTCTGCCTTTGGCTCAGGTCATGATCCCAGAGTC
Source organism: Mustela nivalis (assembly GCF_964662115.1). Taxonomy (NCBI): domain Eukaryota; kingdom Metazoa; phylum Chordata; class Mammalia; order Carnivora; family Mustelidae; genus Mustela; species Mustela nivalis. The sequence goes on from NC_139026.1 coordinate 12,324,300, forward strand.
CTGGGATCAAGCCCTGCATTGGGCTCCCTGCCAGGCTGGGCAGGGAAGCCTGCTTCTCCCTCTTCCAATCCCCCTGCTTGTATTTCCTCTTTCACTGTCTCTCTCTCTCTATCAAATAAATAAATAAATAAAATCTTTTTAAAAAATACTTCATACTGTGCTATGCTTTCCTCGCACATTGTCTCTGTATATTGGCCTTAGACTCAGTTACTATTATAACTTCTGTATTTCAGGAGGACATGCAGATTCAGAAAAATTCGGGAACTTTCCCAAATTTGCAGAACAGCCACATTCCTCATCTATAAACTGGGAATGATATCATCTCCCTCCTAGGAGTGTGATGAGTTTTAAACTAAAAGAGTTGCTACAAAATTTTCTGACTCCAAGTGCAAAAAAACTACCAACAGTGCCAACTCTTTAGAAAGGGGCTGGGAGTTGGGATGACAAGGAGGTTAACATTCCTTGTACATTATTTAGTACTTTGTAAAATTTGTGTGAGCTTTCAATATCACAAACAAGTGAAGTAAAAAAAAAAAAATTAAAGACAGAAAAGAGTGAAGGCAAAATAAAAACTAGAAGAAAAGCAAAAAGTTGCTACCAGGCTTAGGCTGGAGGCAAAAAGAAGGGGCAGCATTACCGGAGTCCAGGGGCCAGAGTCATCAGTAGCAGCTAGAACAAAAACATGCCTGTTAGGGGAAGCTGGAGTCATTAAGGAGATACAGCCCCAAGCAGAGACAAGGCAGAGTAAAGGAAGAAATACTCTGGCATGATTGATTACCCAATATTCAAAAATAATACTCCCTGCTCTTGCTACCATGGGAAAAGTAAACCTTCCCACTGCACCGATGTTGTGCTTGACCATGTAACTGGCTTTGACCAAGAGATATTAGCAGATAGGACAAAAAAAGAGGTTTAAAATGTGCCCTGCACAGTTAGACTTGCTCACCTGTGTTTTTCCCATTGCCACACAAAGAGCATGTCTTGTGTAGCCAGCTAGTGTCTGAAGACTAAGGGACACATGGAGTAGAAATACCCCAGGAAACATCCAGAACTGAAGCATGAAGCATAGTTTCCTCAACACTATAGGTCAAAAGAGAGCCACCCCAACAGATCCATTGACAGGATGCCTGAAGTATTGCCATAGCATGTCACTCAGTTGTGCTATTATGTTGCAATAACTGATGGACACACCTAGCTGTGCCCTTTCTCCTGCTCTCCAGTCTTCCACCCATGCCTCCTATTGGCTACACCAAGCCAGAAGCCAGTGGATACAGGATCTTGGGAATTATTGCCTCCTTGTGATGCAGAGATGAGCAAGGGAAGAGCAAGGAATGGATAAGGGTTGGGGGCAGGAGAGTATGGGACAGGGGAGTAGAAATAAGCATGGATCTGTCAGAGCTTGTGACAATTTTATAGTGTCTGGCATAAAATCGGTGTTCAACAAATAAAGATTATTATTATTTGGGGTAAAAAAAAAAATCTCCACAAAGAGCATGGCTCACCATTGGGTTCAAGCTTACCTTCCAGGATAGTCTCTGGCTTCTAGTTGAAGAATACTCCTGAGAACTAGACTGACCGAGAAGCAAAGCATAATAATGTGATGATGACAACAATGATGATAAGGCCATACCCATAAAACAGTTACCATCGACTGGGCATTTAATATGGTACAGGCAGGTTTTTTTGTTTTGTTTTGTTTTGTTTTGTGTTTTTGTTTTTGTTTTGTTTTTTGGTGCATGTGTGTGTGTGTGTGTGTGTGTGTGTGTGTGTAACCTTTTTTTTTAATTTAAATTTTTTTAATTTTTTATAAACATATATATTTTTCCCCAGGGGTACAGGTCTGTGAATTGCCAGGTTTACACACTTCACAGCACTCACAATAACACAAACCCTCCCCAATGCCTATAACCTCACCCCCCTCTCCCCCCAGCAACCTTCAGTTTGTTTTGTGAGATTAAGAGTCACTTATGGTTTGTCTCCCTCCCAATCCCATCTTCATTTATTCTTCTCCTACCCCCTTAACCCCCCAAGTTGCATCTCCACTTCCTCAACTATCATATGATAGTTGTCTTTATCCGCTTAACTTATATCACTAAGCATCATACCCTCTAGTTCCATCCACATCGTCGCAAATGGCAAGATTTCATTTCTTTTGATGGCTACATAGGCAGGTTTTTTTTTTTTTTAAGTTCTTTGCATGTGATCCTCAGAACAACCCTATGAGTTTAGTACTAACATACAGACAGTCCCAGACATAACGATTTTTCAACTTTATGATGGTGTGAAAGTGATATGCACTCAGTAGAAACTGTACTTCAAATTTTGAATTTCGATTTTTCCCAGACTAGTGATATATGGGACAATCCTCTCTCCTGAGCCTGGGCAGCAGCAGCCACAGCTCTCAGTCAGCCCCGCAATCCTGAGAGTCAACAACCAATTCACTGACAGCCACTCTGTATCCACACAAAAAGTGTGGTTTTCTCTTTCAGTACAGTATTCAATAAGTTACACCAGACAGTCAGTGCTTTGTTTTAAATAGGCTTTGCCCACCTGTAGGCTAATGGAAGTGTCCTGATCAGGTTTAAGGTAGGCTAGGATAAGTTATGATGTTTTGGGTAGGTTAAGTGTATTAAAATGTATTTTTAACTTTGGGTATTGTTAACTTATGATGGGTTTATTGGGGTTTAACCCCATGATAAGTCAAGGAAGATCTATGTATCTATTTTGCTGGTAAGAAAATTGAGGCACAGAGAGGTGACCCAAGACCACATAGCTAGCAAATGTCATGGTCAGTATCTAAACCCAGGTAGTCTGGCTGCAGAGTCCATAGCTTTGACCACTATAGTATGAGAGAAAAAGTTTTGTGTTTTACATAGTTGAAATGTAGAGATTTTGAGGGGTGTGTGTGTGTGTTGCAGTGATGGGGGAAGGGACCAGGTCCTAAAGCTTAATCATAAGGCATTGTGAATTTACAAGCCTAGCTCATGCTGGGGAAGATGAATGGGGAAGAGGCGGCTGGGCCAGGACATGGCATCTTGGAGCCAAGTTGATGAAGATGAAGCCATAAATCCTCCTGTCCTCCTTCTGGAGCATACACTTCTTCCTAGAAGACTGCAGCTGACAAGCAGAGAAAAGGGACACTGTCCCCTAAACTGGGGATATGAATGGGGCACCTGGATGGTTCAGTGGATTGAAGCCTCTGCCTTCAGCTCAGGTCATGATCCCAGGGTCCTGGGATCGAGCCCTGTGTCGGGCTCTCTGCTCAGCGGGGAGACTGCTTCCTCCTCTCTCTCTCTCTCTCTCTCTGCCTGCTTCTCTGCCTACTTGTGATCTCCATCTGTCAAATAAATAAATAAAATCTTTAAAAAATATTTAAACTTGGGATATGGCTGGCAAGTCCTTCCCTGGGAGTCCAGATACCTTAGGGGCAGAGAAATGTATCCATGACAAGAGCATCATGTGTTCTTCTTTCAGGTAGAGGAGGAAGGAACCACCCAAGGACTGTCCCCAGAAGCTCTAAAGGATAATGGGCTTTGGAATTAGGGAAACATGGGTTCCAATCTGGACTCTTTCTCCTATTAGCTAGGCGACCCTGGAGATGTCACTTAATGTCTCTCAATCAGACCACTGACATGGGGTATCTCCCACATGAAAAACTAGATGATAATAAGTAACATCTTTCTCGGGAGGTTGTCAGGGAGATTCAGTAAAATAGTGTTTAATAAAATACTAGCCTGGCATCTGGCATCTGATTACATTCAAAGCTTGTTGGAGACAACTCCTTTTTCTCCTTAACTGATGATGATGAGATTAATACTGGTCATAAGTGGTTTACCTATAATCAGATGCCAAGAATCACAGCAGCACATTCTGTAAGAAACACAGTTAAAAGGAGAGGACTTCCCCAGGTTTTAGAGGTGGTACAGCTAATAGGCTATGCACATGGGCTTGGGTGTGAGTTATCTGGGTTCTCTGTTGAACCCAATCACTCACCTGCAATATGGCTTACAGCAAGCTAGTTAATTTCTTGAAGGCTTATCTTCCTCATCTGTGGGGCAATAAAAACAGAGCCTCTACCACCAGGGAGTTATGAGAGCCTGCTGAGCTAACGCACTTCACACCACCAACACACACACCAACTGTGTGTCTGTGGCACACAGTAAACTTTTGATGTGTTACTTGTGATTATCATTGAGCATGAGGTTAGATACATTGACCAAGGGTGCAGGCTCTACAACCAAACCTAATGAACTCAAAGCCTGGCTCTGCCAGTTACCACTGTGTAGTAAGCAACCTTGGACAATAGTTCCCCAGGAGGGTCTCACCTATGACATAGTGAAAACAATGCAATCTTCTTCATGGAGGTTGCTATGATAATATATGGCTTAAATAAGGATTTAGTAACCATTACATTGTCTTCACTTCCAAAAAGAAATCAACTTTTTTGGGCAAAGGGCATTTTTTAAAAAAGTAAGCTCCATACTCAGTATGGAGCCCAAAAAGGCTTGAACTCATGACCCTGAGATCAAGACCTGAGCTGAGATCAAGAGTCAAATGGTTAACCCCATTGAGCCACCCAGGTGCCCCAGGGCAAAGGGCATTTTATCAGGTCACAAGATCACTTCATATATACATAAAACTCATTCCATTATGGACATGAAACAAACAACAAGCACATCAAAGACCAATGAATTTATCTAGGGAAAAGGGGCTAAAAACAGGCAGGGGTTATTGACTGGTCAGGAAATAGAGAGCGGTTTCTTTGTAAGCTCCATTAAAAGGGAGAAATCACACAAACAATTCTGTCTATAACACAGAAGAGGTCCTGGAAAAATTTTACATGTATATATATAATTTATATACTTTACATATATATACATATATTTTTAAATATATAAAATTTGTAAATACAGCAAAAAAGAAACAATTCTTTATACCTGATATCTTGGAAAATTAACCTGGTCTATAGCTGGAGAGGCAGTGTGGTATATACCAGATGTTCAAGTGATGTTTCATTGAATGAATGAATGAGTACTGGAGGTATTACTCAAAATTAGGAATGATAATATGCAAGATCAAAAAAGCGTGGAGACCACTGGTTGACAGAACTCCTATAGGACTCCATTCAAGACCTAGCACGGGAATCTAAACTCTTCCCACCTCAACCTCACCTCCCTTTCCTTTATCTTGTTCTACATCCATCCTCCAACCACTTGTGATTGCTTCTCACCCCCCAAACAGAGGCTGCCTTCCTTCCCTCTTCTCTCTGAGATGACCTTCCTTTTTCCTTTGTACTCTCCAACCCATCCTTTCAAACCCTATATTTCAATGCCCCATCCCAAGAAGTCCTTCTCAGCTCACCCAAGGACATCTTCCCTCATTTCCATATCATCTTGTACAGGTGTGCACTCGAGCTCTGATCAAAATGTGTTGTGATCATCCACTTGTGTGTGTGTGTGTCTTCCCCTCTCCCTGCGTTACTATCATAGGATACTGCTAGGCACAAAGTAGGTGCTTAATTTCTATTTAATTTCTAAGGATGGATTGATGATTGAATATTTTCAATTCCTAGATGGACTCCTGCCCTCTTCTCCCCTTCCCATCTCTCCCCCAACTGTCCCTGCAGGGCTGACTGTGTCATTCTTTTACATTTCATTTTGCCTGTCTTGTCTCCTCTTTATCTTCTTGTGCTTTCCTTGCCATTCCCAACTTGTCTTTCACTGCACTCCACACCTGATCTTCTGCCCTACCTGTTTGTTGGTACTTCAAATGCCTTCCTGGCATCCCAGGCTCTGACTGAGCCTTGGAATCTCAAAAGTCTTCTAAAACATCTGTTTGACCCTTTCCTACTGAACCTTCAGAATTCTTGCCTGGCATTACCACCTCCAGCAAATCTTCTTGTACAACCAACCCAGATTCTTCAAAAGAGCCATTCAGAATTCAAGCTATGCCGAACAAGACCAGAGCCAGGATGGACCACCCCCACCCTCCACACCCTATGGTGTTCATTTCCACTTGATGCACTTGCAGTGTTCCTGGAAAGCTTCCCACCATTCTGGCTCAGCTTCCAGGCTGCATGCTGCGACACAGGGAGTTCTGTGTCAAACTTGCAATTAACTAACTACTGTACTTAAGCTAATCTCAGCCTAATTAATGGCTGCTTGAGCCATCGGTGCTGATAAAGCAAGACTGTTGCCACTCAGGAGCTCTGCTTCTTGCAGACGCAACTGTGTCAGAACAAGGATGTGGCACCCATCCAGACTTCTTCAGAGCCCAGGGGTTTCTTAGTCCAATCACAGGGGATTGAGCACAAAGAGGAATTTATTTGCATTTTCCAGCTTTCTAGGACTCTGGGGAAGTGTTGTCCTGGGGTGCCAGATCCAGTCATCTCCCCGACTTACCTAATGGGGTCTTCAGAAGCCTATAGTACTCCATGAACTAGTTGCCAGGCAAATCTGCTTACACTTAGTCAAATTGACATTTCTCTGGAAAACAGAACAAAATAAAACCCTTTTCCAAACTTTTCTATTCTTTTCCTTTAAGGGTTATGCTACTTTAAGCATACAGTTTTAAAAAGTATATAAAATTAAGTTTCCCCATTAATAAAATATTACAAGATGATCACAGAAGATTAAAGAAATACAAAAGTGTGAAAAGAAACACCCCTTCTACAGGCAATCTCTTCAATAGTTTTGATATATTTCCCCTCCAGTCTTTTTCTCTGCAGTCTTTTCTGATTTTCATTCACAATGTCTGCATAGTTTCAATCACTCTGTGGATGCAATCTTGAATCTTGATTTTTATTAGTATTTCCTAATACCTTTTCTTGCCTGCTAGGGATATCAACATGAATCTTGTAACAAAATAATAAGAATAGTTCATATTAAATATTTACTATGGTCCATAGCACATAGTCCCATTCTCTCTATATTTCTCAAACTTAAATCTATACATGGATCCTGTGATGTGGTTACTGTTTTACCCATTTACCCCCTTAGGACACTGGGGCTCAGAGAAATAAAATAACCTACCCATGTTCACAGAGCTGGGGCACAGCAGGTGTACAGCTGGGATTCAGATAATCTCTATCCCAAACATAGTCACCAAACATACTGCAGCCTAAAAACACCTTCACCGATTTTCTCTACACCAATGGATTTTGCACATGTTTATGCACATGTGTGAGAAAAATCTAATTAGTGTTTTTTAAGATTTTATTTATTTGAGAGAAAGAGAGACACAGAGAGAGTGAGCATGAGCCAGGGTGGGGAAGAGGCAGAAGGAGAGGGAGAAGCAAACTGCCCACTGAGCAGGGAGCCTGACTTGGGACTTGATCGCAAGACCCTGGGATCATGACCTAAGCTGAAGGTTGACATTTAACTGACTGAGCCACCCAGGTATCCCCTAATTAGATTCTAATTTGTAAATATCTACTTACAGTTCTAGTGTTTTTAGGGCTCCTTTTTTCTTCTTAGCAGCTGGCTTCTAGTCAACTCTCCATGCAAGAGATAAGACGGAAGCAAAATAGAACAGGACCTTCATGGATTTCTCTGTCAGCAACTGAAACCTGACCCTCAGGTTCCCATTATCCTCACCCTGATTTTATTATGGTGATCATACTATCTTTATGTCCATTGATATAACAAGGGCTTGGGAACATACACATTCAATTTGAATGCTAACTTTGCCATTTGCTGTTTCCGTGGCTTTGAGCAAGTTATAGACAGACTTAGTTTTCTCATCCACAAAATAGGCATAATAATGCCCAACCTTCAAAGAGAATTGCTTTGAGTCATAAATGAGGACATATAAGTCAATAGATATAAAATATTTCAGACCTTCCTTGATAATTAACAGAGTACTGTAAACGGTAGATACTTCTTCATGTAAGAATCAACACACCTGGGGTTTAAGCCTTCCTGTGCCATAATATATTACCATTAATTTGTTCATAAATTTTCATTTTTCCTAAGTACCTGTCTGAGCTAGCTTTTGAGCTAAATAAGAGAAATGTGAAGATTAAAACTTTTGACTCATCTCTGCAGTTCTATCTCTTCTGAGAGGTCCAGATACTCTTGGTTTAAAAAAAATGAATAAATCACAGATCCCAGCATTGGCTCCAGTTCTGAGCAGTTTGATGGACCAGGAGAAGGGTCACCGCCAACCCGACATTGGTCTGTACAGTCATGATGCTGAGTGATGTATCGTGGCATAAGGAATCCCAAAATGTTTTTTTCATGATGTGTACTAATCACAACTGTAATCAGTGGTTTAACCAAGAAGAGTCTGAAAACGTTGAGCCCTACATAACTGGTTTTACACATGGCTCAGTTTCTTCTCCCGAGCACCTCCTTTGTTGCAAAAATCCTTCCCAGATACCTCCCTGGACTCGCTTCCAAAATGGAGTTGCGCAGAACATTGGCTGCTTGCATCTAGCTATGATTTATTTCATCAACATATGGATGGGTTCCTCATTTCAATATCATTATCACAGGGTGGCTACACTCCCAGGATACAACTTTATTATATCTGTACCTTCTGCTTCATTCGAGAAAATTCTGTATACATACACAGCTGATCTCGCTTTTGTGATCATGAGGGTATAAGCATGTAGCAGTTCCTCTTCCTTATTTTCTGGTGCCCCATCTGCCTCTATGCTTTTTTTCTACATTCATTCATGTATCTTCTTCTACTTCCATTAACTAATACTGATCATTTTTCATCTGATACAAAACATTTCTCTTGTGATCAATACTGCCTATTCAGCAGAGTTCACCATGTAATAGGGTAGACAGACATAAAATCAAATACATCATTAGGTAAGACCATCTTTTTTAAATGTTTATTTATTTTTTTTAAATTTCTTTACAGTGTTCCAGAATTCACTGTTTATGTACCACACCCAGTGCTCCATGCAGTATGTGCCCTCCATAGTACCCACCACCAGGCTCACCCAACCTCCAATCCCCCTCCCTTCCAAATCCTCAGTTTGTTTCTCAGAGTCCACAGTCTCTCATGGTTTGTCTCCCCCTCCAGTCTTACACCTGAACACTGTGCACATGGTAGAGTAGTAACAGAGGAGTCACTGATGCTTCTTAGAGCCATCAAGAAAAGCTTCTCAGGGAGGTAAAATTTGAATTGTGTCTAGCCATGGTTCAATGTGAGTCTTCCAAACATCCTCTCAATCACAAAAAATAATATAATAATAATCAAAAGGTTACCCCAAGGCCATAACACATAGAAAGACATGGAAGCCTGAACCATCACAATGAACCAAGTAACTACCTGGTTCTTCCATATAGTTAGGACACAGGCAGTGCTGGTTGACAGATGGATGATCAGGATGGAAAAACAGGTTTGAAGTCAAATTACAAAAGGTTGTAGGGCTCTATAGAGATTCAAACTGTAAGTGATCAGGAACCATTAAATAATAAACAAGCAAAACAAAAAATCTGTAATTAGAACAGCAATCATATAGTGAGCCCAAAATAATGTGGCAGGCCCTATGCTGAGCATTCGGCATACATTTCACTGTTAGGGATTAAAGGGAAAATGTTTGACAATATCATAAAGTATTACAGTGAGGGATCCAGGAAATGCCTGGATCCTGCTTGGGAAACCATCCCGGCCCTACCAAGAAGTTCTAATATATATAGTAAAATGGGCAAATGGACATCGAGGGCTGGACCACTCAGATGTCTGCCCTTTGCACCACATTTTTGGAAAGACCACTGCCGACTCAGTGCAGGAAGCTCAGAGGTGGTAGAAAAGGAAGCAGAATATTACTGAATTGTAAGAGGGTTCCCCTTTCTCCACATCCCCTCCAACACATGTTGTTTCCTATCTTGCTAATTTTGGCCACTCTAACTGGTGTAAGGTGATATCTCAATGTGGTTTTAATTTGAATCTCCCTGATGGCTAGTGTCTGATAGCCATTTGTATGTCTTCATTGGAGAAGTATCTGTTCATATCTTCTGCCCATTTTTTGATATGATTATCTTACACTGTTGGTGGGAATGTAAGTTGGTGCAGCCACTTTGGAGAACAGTGTGGAGATTCCTCAAGAAATTAAAAATAGAGCTTCCCTATGACCCTGCCATTGCACTACTGGGTATTTACCCCAAAGATACAGATGTAGTGAAAAGAAGGGCCATCTGTACCCCAGTGTTTATAGCAGCAATGGCCACAGTCACCAAACTATGGAAAGAACCAAGATGCCCTTCAACGGACGAATGGATAAGGAAGATGTGGTCCATATACACTATGGAGTATTATGCCTCCATCAGAAAGGATGAATACCCAACTTTGATAGCAACATGGACAGGACTGGAAGAGATTATGCTGAGCTGAAATAAGTCAAGCAGAGAGAGTCAATTATCATATGGTTTCACTTATTTGTGGAGCATAAAAAATAGCATGGAGGACATGGGGAGTTAGAGAGGGGAAGGGAGCTGGGGGAAATTGGAAGGGGAGGTGAACCATGAGAGACTATGGACTCTGAAAAACAATCTGAGGGTTTTGAAGGGGCAGGGGGTGGGAGGTTGGGGGAACCAGGTGGTGGGTATTAGAGAGGGCACGGATTGCACGGAGCACCGGGTGTGGTGCAAAAATAATGAATACTGTTATGCTGAAAATAAATAAATAAAAATAAAGAAAGAGAGAAAAAAAATTTTAAAAAGTAAACCTTTGCTATGTAACCCCCCCCCCCAAAAAAAAGAATATTACTGCATTGGTTGAGATACAAAGAACTTCAATTTAAAAAGTGACCAACAGGAGGAAAAGAAGGAAACAGAGCGGAGAAGTGGAATAAACAGGGTTTATAAAAATATGAGCTGGGATAAATGCAAGATTTATTAGTCCAAAGCAAAAAGTGGGCAGGAGAGAAAAAGAGTCTAGTGTGAGCTGGTAAACAGAACTGGCAGGTGTGAGGGCTCTCCAGCACTCTGTTAGCTGTCTTCTTGGCCAGAAACTCAACTTTTTCATCTTGAAGCTTTGTGAAAGTTTCCCCCACATGCCAGGGTGTCCGCAGCTCTCGGCCTTCCTCCATAACCACTGCAGACCCTGAGATGATTCGTCTGCTCCCTGTCAAGTTTCTCATCACCTTTGATTTGCCAACGAAACCTTCCTCTTCTTCACTAACCATTCTGGAAAACACAGTTGATGCTCTGCCTCTTCTAGTCTCACCAGCCAGCCATGCACGGAGCCTGAGCTCCTGTGGCCATTTGTAGAGTGATGGGAAACCAAGTTTGACTCTAGTTTTAAACCTCCAATACCTGGAACATAGAAGGCACATAGAAGGCAAATGAATACATGAACCTCGGACTTGACTTTTCTGAGCCTGAATTTCCTCAAACATGTAAAGGGGATGGGAAGTCTCATCTCAGTGCATGGTTCTGAGGACAAAACATGGTCAAAAACCAAAACAAGGGAAAGTATCTTACAGGTTGCAATGTGCAATGTACACATGGTTAATTTTTGTGTCAACACAACTGGGGCATGTTGTATTCAGACATTTCATTAAATATTATTCTTGGTGTGTCTGTGAGGGTATTTCTGGATGAGATTTATACTGGAATCAGTAGACAGAGTAAAGCAGATTGGCATCCCCAATGTGGGTGAACACCATCAAATCCATGGAGTACTTGAATAGAAGAAAAGACTAACTCTCCCATGAAAAAGAGGGAACTCCTCCTGCTTGAGAGCCTATCAGATAGGGCATCAGCTCTCTTCTTGCCTTCAGACTGAAACTGAAAAATCAACCCTTCTTGGGTCTTGAGCTGTAGCTTTCAGACTGGACTTTGGCCTCAGTCTGGAACTACTCCATTGGCTCTCCTGAGTCTCCAGCTGGCCAAGTGAGATCCTGGGACTTCTCAGCCTTCATAATCACATTAGCCAATTCCTTATGGTAAATCATTCAATCTCTCTCTCTCTCTCTCCCTGTGTTCCTCTCTCTCTCTCTCTCTCTCTCTCTCTCTCTTGCTTCTATTTCTCTGGAGAACCCTGACCATTATGCCATGGTTACTCCTAAGGCCAATATTCAGGAATTTTCCTTTTTGGGAAGCTCACACTGAAATCCAGTCCATGGTGAACAGAAAAAGAAACATTATTCTAGGAAACTTGGGGAAATACAAGGTATGGGGACTGGAATGAACTGGGCACATGGGGGGCTGGTGCGGGCAGGCAGGGGAAAAGAGCAAGACCAGAGGCAAAATCCAAATTTCTACTAAGGAAGAAACCTCAGAATTGTCCTCAAACCGCAGGGCAGTAGCAACTGCTGAACCATCAACTACTGGAAAAAGCCATGACCAATGCATGAAAATAAACCATAGGGCTGCAAGCCAAGGGTTCTAGTTTCTCACTTCTTGTTGCATTGTATCAGGATGCACTCTGATTTCAAGAAACAGGATAGAGAAAAATAAAACAGCTGGTTAATGGCACAGGGATGGGCATCTTCGATAATCATGAAAAGGTCAAGAGATGCAGAGCAGGTTTTATCAAGTAGTTTAACACCGAAGTAGTAACAAATGCTAGGGTCTCAGGGGGTCTATTTTTAAGTGCCAGCTCCTGTTTGGCATGACAGTGGGAGGGACCTAGTATCTTTAAGAAGTCAGGCAAACTAAAGACTCTGAGGGAAACTCTTTTCGTTTCTTCATTTTTTAAAAATATTTGAACAGAAGCATTCAGTTTCCAAAAGAATTTCTCTCTAGAAACCGGTGCAAGTGTACCCTGGGCTTGAGTTGGTAGTGAATGCTTTCAATACAGCTTCACCCTACTTGTCCAGTCACAGCCTTCCCTGAAACAAATTACCTCTGAAGCTGGCTCTGAAGGTCCCTGGGAAATGGATGTCCACAGATGGCAGAGATACGGCGGAAATATGAGTGGCCTGCTTGACCTGAAGGGAGATTGATCAATGGGTTCTTGAATGTCTAGGAAGGACCAGATATAAACAATATCAACTTCACTGTGAAAGAGTGTGCAGGGCACTTGACAGAGGAGCTGCCCAACCTGGAGCCAATCACAAAAGGCTCAGATATGTTAAAGGACAAACTGGAGGATCAATGCTGGGTCTGGGCCAAATCGGCTGGTGGAGCCAGATGAGAGTTACTCAGTTTCAAGGTCACCTGTCTGACTCAAAAAGGGTTACACATAATATATTAGGCCAAGAGTGTGGCTCATCCCTGGGTTGATCTCCATGAATATATAGATTCTTACAGAGGCATCTGTACATTAGTAGTAGGAAGATATTATCATCTGAAAGAAGAAACTTTCCAACATTACTTATACCACTATAAACTATGAAACATTTAAAGGTTTAGATAATGTCTCTGCTTTATCTGTTAAATAGAAATTATAGTACTTTGGATACAAGTAAGAGAAACCCAACTTAATGAAGCTTAAGGAAAAAGGAATTTGTTGACTCATTGACTTACATCATTAAAAAGTCTAGAAAAATACAAAAGTTAGGCAAGAAAGATCCTGAGGATCTGTCAAAATAGTGGAGATTCTGTTTTTCTTTTCAATCCCCACAGAGGGTCTTTCCACATGAAGGAAAAGATGGCGCTGGAAACCCCAGACCCACCGATTATTTCCAGTGAAAATAAGTCTTTCTAAAAATTCCAGCAGAAAGTCCCATGGAAGACTATAATTGGTCCATCTCAGACCATATTTCCTAAACTCTAAACAAATCACTTTGACAAGGAAAATAAGATATCCTTATGAAAAGAGAGAAACAAGAAAACGAGGTGCAGTGGTAAAGAGGGTACTGTACAGATGAAAAGAACAGATGTCTTTACTCATTTACTTTTCCAGGTGTTTTAGACCAGATGAGAGAACTTCTTGCACATTGGGTGGTAAAGTGAACTTTCTTATAAAAATTCTGAGATGTCCAGCACTTAACTTAGAGGTAGTAAATATAATTATTTACCAGTATCCACAAATAGTTGAGAGATCAATGTGAGAGACTTTCTTCATTTTTCTTCCAATATTGAACAATAGAAAGATACCACTTCTGGAATAATGAAACCTAAGTTCATTTTTTTCAAGTATTTATTTATTTATTTAAATTTTATTTAGGGTTCTAAGACTCATTGTTTATGGACCACACCCAGTGCTCCATGCAGTATGTTCCCTCCTTAATACCCACTACCAGGCTCACCCAACCCCAAACCCTCCTCCACCCCAAAACCCTCAGTTTTTTTCTCAGAGTCCACAGTCTCTCATGGTTCATCTCCCTCTTTTTATTCCCCCCAACTCATTTCTCCTCTCCTTCTCCCAATGTCCTCTGTATGGTTCCTTATGCTCCACAAGTAAGCAAAACCATATGATAGTTGACTCTCTCTGCTTGACTTACTTCACTCAGCAAAATCTCCTCCAGTCCCATCCATGTTGATACAAAAGTTGGGTATTCATCCTTTCTGATGGAGGTGTAATATTCCATTGTATATATGGACCATATCTTCTTTATCCCTTTGTCCATTGAAGAGCATCTTGGCTCTTTCCACAGTTTGGTGACTGTGGCCATTGCTGCTATGAACAATGGGGCACAGATGGCCCTTCTTTTCACTACATCTGTATTTTGGGGGTAAATCCCCAGTAGTGCAATTGCACTACTGGGGTCATAGGGTAGCTCTATTTTTAATTTCTTAAGGAATACCCATACTATTTTCCAAAGTGGCTATACCAACTTTCATCCCCACCAACAGCGTAAGAGGGTTCCCCTTTCTCCACAGCTTCTCCAACACTTGTTGTTTACTGTCTTGTTAATTTTGGCCATTCTAACTGGTGTAAGGTGATATCTCCACATAGTTTTGATTTGAATTTCCCTGATGATGGAGATTTTTTTTTAATGATGATGAACATTTTTTCATGTGTCTCTTAGTCATTTGTATGTCTTCTTTGGAGAAGTGTCTGTTCATGTCTTCTGCCCATTTTTTGATGTGATTATTTGTTCTTTGAGTGTTTTGAGGAGTTCTTTATAGTGGTTATCAGCCCTTTGTCTGTAGTGTCACTTGCGAATATATTCTCCCATTCCATGGGTTGCCTTTTTGTTTTGTTGACTGTTTCCTTTGTTGTTTTTATTTAAATTCCAGTTAGTCAATGTACAGTTTAATACTGGTTTCAAGCATAGAATTTAGTGATTCATCATTTACATGCAACACCTAGTGATCATCACAATAAGTACCTGAGTTCTAACCCAGACCCCTCTGTTACTAGATCCATGCTCTAGGGCATGATATACTGGCTCATAGGACAGATAGGAGTGTTAAAGGAAATGCAGTATGTGGAAGTACTTTGTAACTCAGACAGCTGTATGCAAACATAAAAGGAAATACTAGGGGTTGTGAAGCCAGTTCCAGTACAAGGAGAAATGGGCAAGGTGCAAATACTTAGAAGCTGAAATGTCCCCCTCAAAGCCTTCTGGGCAGCTTCAAGGCCTGAGATGGAAAGGTCAGAGAGACAAAATCCTCTAGAGCAGTCAGTTTCAGAAGCAGGGGCAGTCTGGGGTAGTTGTTGTTGCCAAGGTCCTTTGCTAGATCCTTTAAGGGCAGAGATGATCAGGCTCAAGACTTCTCTGTCATGCCTGCTTTTCTCCATCATCTTACATCACTCTGGTCCTACAGCCTCTCCTTCACTCCGCTTGGGAAGAGTTTAAGAATGAAAGGACTCCAGGGCGCCTGGGTGGCTCGGTGGGTTAAAGCCTCTGCCTTCCGCTCAGGTCATGGTCCCAGGGTCCTGGGATTGAGCCCCACATCGGGCTCTCTGCTCAGCGGGGAGCCTGCTTCCTCCTTTCTCTCTGCCTGCCTCTCTGCCTCCTTGTGATCTCTGTCAAACAAATAAATAAAATCTTAAAAAAAAAAAAGAATGAAAGGACTCCAACAAAACAAAGGCTATCCAGAAAGCAGTTTACTATTAGTGTCTCTTACCCAAGGGCCAATGAACTCTGGATCATCCTGGTCTATTCAGACCTGCTTTAAGAGAAGAAGGGAGGGGAGGAAGAGAGAAACTGGAGAGGGAGGGATCTGAATGATTTGGATAGTGTACATGGATGTCTTCTACACCATATTCTTGTGTTTAATCTTATTTGGTGAGCCCTGAAAAATAGAAAGAAAAGCTCTATTCTTGGCCATGCCCTACTTAATTCTTTGATTCAGTTAAAACACTTTAGTCTTATTCTCTATTCCATAGTGTTGCTCAGTTCTGTTCTGCTAAAATCCACTGAGTCCCTACTCTTTGCCAGGTCCTATACTAGGAGCTGGGGTGTGAGAATGAGCAACACATGATCCTTGTCTTTCCAAGGAGCCAAGGAGGTAAGTATGGTGCAGCATGATGAATGACATGACAGGGGAAGCAGAGCTGAATTGGAAGAATGGGAGGGTGGTATCATACCCAGTCCAAGGAAGGATTTCAAGTCTACTTCCTAGAGTATGTAATCACTGGGCACCGTTGGCACTATTCAGGCAAAGAAATGCGGGAAGACTGTTTTGTGGTAAAGAAATACAAGTGGCAGCATAATATGTGTAGAGATTATTTAAAAATTCATTTTACCAGAGGGTGAAGCATGAGGTAGAAATTAGGTGGTTGAGGAAGAAATATCTTGAGAGCGTGTGGTATGCATTAAGGAACATGGACCTTACCCTGTAGTTGTTAGGGAGCAACTGAAGGACCTTAAATGGAGTGCCATGGTCTTGTTTTTGTTTCAGAAATATCTTTACGGTGTCTGCAAAGATGATGTATTAGAGGTGAACCTGTGTGTAGGAAATAGAAAGCTAGAGCAATAATTCAGGTGAAAGATAATGAGGTTTTGAATAAAGACAGAGCTCTAGGAGGGATGAGAGAAGAGAATTAATTAAAATACATATAAGGTAAAAATGGCCAGAAAGGCAATTGATTGAATGCAGAGTTGAGGAAGAGGACAGAATCAAGAATAACTCCTAGGCTGCCAACTCCACAGAGACTTATGGTACCATTAAAGGAGTTTGTAGAAGTGGGTGGAGCAGGTTTAATGGAGACAAGAGTCGGCTTGGTTTAGGACATGTTGAAATTGTGACGTTCATGGAACATCTAAATGAAGACATCCATTAAGTAGCTGCATCCACAAGTGTTTATGTTGGGAAAAACCTAAAGGGCATGTCATCGGACTAGAGGTGGGAGTTAAAACCCCCAGAGGCATGTGCAACCACTCAAGGATAACTCAAAGACTGGTAAGAGGGGCTAGCTGTGAACACCAAGAATCCGAGCTGATGGGAAGACGTAGGCAGTAGAGCAGAAAAGAGATGATAAGAAAAGAATGACCAGGAAAAGAAAAACAAGAAAAGAGAAGTTTCAAGACAGAAGGAAGTGATCACTCCTGCCAAATGTAACTGAGATAGAGTCTTTGGACATGGACATTAGGAAGCCACAGATGAGGAGAGTAATTGCAATAGAGTGTGACCAGTTTGGGAGAGCCAATCAGTAGCATCCCTACCTTCCCTGACTATGCACGGAATCAACTGAGACATTAAGAGACAAAAATCAGATAGAAAGCAAAATGTAGCTGTGATATATGGTCCAGGTGGCTTGCTACTTCTCCCTCTCCCTTGTGCTGGCCTTCTTCTCCCCAGTTTAGTTCTTTTGGCTGCAGGATAGGATGCTCCCAAGTAAGCTCATTGTATAAGGATGCACAGATAAGCCTGGAAAAAAAAGGAGAGGATCATTGGGCAAGTAAACCTCAGTCTTCTTCCAATATCATCAGCCAAGTGAATCTATCCATCTATAGAGAGGTGGAGGGAACAGTGAAGCTGCCTTTTCCACAAAGCTCCGTTCTGGAAAGGGAAGGAAAAGTTGCCATTCTTCAAAACAAAAATGAGAGGGTGGGGAAATAATGCTCTTCTCCAACAGTGGTGGAGATAAAACCCAAATGCCAGGACACTGAGCAATGAGTGGGGGTTGAAGGAGTAGGGGCTGCTGATGTAGACAGCTCCTTCTGGAGGTCTGCTGGCAAGAGCAAGAAAGATGGGAGAGAGATCTGAATGACTTGGTCAGAGCACATGGGTGTTTACTACACCCAACTCAAATTTTGTCTTATCTGCCAATAAACAACACACCCTGAGATGAGAGACCACTTGATCCTAACCAAATTGAATTAGCAAAGTCAATCCTTTTGCCTCAAATACTTTTCTTCTAAGAAGGTAGAAAGAGCACTGGGCTTGGAGTCAGAATATCTGGACTCAAACACCAGTTCTTTTTCCTACTTCTTACACCCTGTTAAATAAATCTTTTACTATTCTGAGCCTCAGATTTTCCTTTGCTGAATTGGAAATAATTGACCAAATCTCCTAGGATTGTTGCAAAAATCAAGGCAAATGAAATTGAATCAGATTAGGTTGATATCCATGAGAATATATAAGAGGAGACTTTGGCACTTAGCTCAGGTGTTCAATAAGTGCTCTTCATCTAAATCTGTTTACTGGCAATAATCCTCTTCCATAAAAGCATTCAAGACCGACAATTTAGGACAATGACAAATAGTAATATTGTTAGTATATTGTTAGTATAGTAGTATAGTGTATCGTTTGGTAGTATATTGTCCTTCTGGGAAGATTCTCTTTTTGTTTAGAGAAGAAGTATCACACTAGGAGTCTGGCCTGCACCCTTAGAACACAGCAATACCTTGTTGAATCTTTTACCTAGTTTAATCTCTAGTTTTGTAAATTTTGTTACTCATATTTGTCTCAATATCTAGAAGTGATATAATTCAAGGGGATAGATTAACACCGCCCAAATTTACAAGAGACCTGATAGGTAATGTAGGCACCAATATGTTTCCAACAAATATCCTGTTTATTGATGATACAACAGGTTAAATTTATTTTTCAATCATTCATTCATTGCCTAGTTGCATTATGTGCCAGATATTGTGAATATGAAGATGAACAAAAATGAGCTCTTGCCTTTAGGAGCTGGCAGTCTGTTCTCAAGGCAGGCATAGTAAATGCACATGAAGCTAGAGATGAACATGAAAATCCAAGTCTGGGGACCTCAGTGCCACTGAAGAGAGGGGCATTCACCCAGCTTGGAGGAAATCAGGAGAGATTTGAGAGTAGCAGCTGCGTGAGCTGAGTTGTGAAGGGTAAGTAGGAGTCTGTCATATGGAGATGGTGAGAAAGAGCTCTCCAGACAGAGGGAAGAGTGCTCATAAAACTACAGTGGCATGAAATGGCCCACTAATTCCAGGAACTACCCATTTAACACACAAGTTTAGCAACAATGGAGGGCAGGATGCAAGTAATGGAAGCTGGAGAAGAAAAGGAAAGGGAGAAGTCACATCAGGGAGGACCATGAAAATGAGGAGCTTGGACTCAGCCTATAGTCAGAGGGTAGTGATGCAGAGGGACCCCCAAGAGCCAGTCTCTGCCTTTAGGGAGGTCACATGGAAATCAAATTCTCCCAGGAAATTGTTTGCTGATCCTGATGTCAGAATAAGTATATTTTGGTAACATTCTTCAAGATCATACAACTCATCTTACCAGTTCATTACTCAGCTGACTTGTCATCATCATCATCTGTCAGAGCACCCCACTCCTCCTCCATGAAGGAAGGACATATTCTAGGCTCCGTGCAATAACCTGTTGCCATTAACAAAATCCTTTTTCTCACCCAAATCCAATATAGCTTAGCAGTTAAAAGTATGGAGCCAGACTACATTAATGTGACTCTTTTCTTCTCTGCTGACTAGTTGTGGGATCAAAAATGTGGACATAAGCATTTTATGCCTGTTTCCTCAACTGTAAAATGGGTAATAATGTAAATACCTACCTAAGGTATTGCTGGATTACATGAGTTAGTACATTACATATAAGGTGTACATAACAGAATTTGATCTGGTTCAAAGGAAAAGCTATGTGATGTCAATTGTTATATCTCAACAACTAAATTACAGCTTTGAAGTTCTATTCTATACCCAAGGGACTTCTCTAGACTCTGGGAGATTTTGTCTAGTGTTAATCGAGGAGACTCAAATCCTAGTTCTGGCCCTCCATGTCCATTTAGTTCTCTGATAAGAAACTAAACCCCTTTAGCCTCAATTTTGTCATTTATAATATAAAAGCAATAATATGCACTCAAAGGGTTATTGTGAAAGTTTAACACCATGTTTGTAAATAATCCCACCACATAAGAAAGAAAATAATTTTCTGTTCCTTCCATTAGAAATCAGCCAACACTGATTCTTTCCCATGTCCTGAATAAGAATTGAGCAAGTAAACTTCAGCCTTCTTCCAAAAACATCAGTCAAATGAATCTATCCATCTACAACCCAACAAGGAAGAACACACAGAGAATTTTTGTCAAATAAAGTTATCAGAGATGAAAAACTGAAATGAGGGGCACCTGGCTGACACAGTCGGTTGAGTATCTGACTCTTGATTTTGGCTCAGGCTGGGATCTCAGGGTCATGAGCTCAAGCCCCATATTGGGCTCCATGCTTGATGTGGAGTCTACTTAAGGTTCTCTCTCTCTCTCTCTCCCTCTCCCTCTACCCCTCCACACCCCCAACTCACACACTCTCTTTCTTTCTGAAAAAAAGAAAAACTAAAATGAGAGCTGACTTTGAATGTGTCTTTAAAGTCCAGTAAATAGGTTAATTATGACTTATCCAGGCATTAATTTGCCTACACTGATTTGAAAATGTCTTCTTCCACAGTGACCCTAAACTCAAGTCATGGGCACATACATTCCAAATCTCTTTCATGCAGATAAATGATGCTGAAGATTGCACTAACTGTGATAACTCACCTTGGTTACAGCCTTTGGATTCCAGCAAAAGTTTCTTTTAAAGTTCTCCAAACATGTGTCTATCTGCCCTGAAGAAGTGCCAGTTCCCCAGGGGTGACCTGGCCAAGGTGCAGCGGGCCGTGTGCATGCTGAGCAACACGACCGCCATTGCCGAGGCCTGGGCCTGCCTGGACCATAAGTTTGACCTCATGTACGCAAAGCGAGCCTTTGTGCACTGGTATGTGGGGGAAGGCATGGAGGAAGGGGAGTTCTCTGAGGCCCGGGAGGACCTGGCAGCTCTAGAGAAAGATTATGAAGAGGTGGGTGTGGATTCCGTGGAAGCAGAGGCCGAAGAAGGGGAAGAATACTGAATGGGAGTGGGGCTCGCAAGAGTTTCCCTGCCCCCGCCCCCTCTTGCCACCCTGAAGCACATCTTGTTCCCAGTTGTTCACAATTAAAGCTTCTGTATGAAACCTCAAAAAAAAAAAAAAAAAAAAGGTGACTTTGAATTAACCTAGCTGCCTTTCAAGAGACACTCAAACTTCTTCCCTCTGTAGAGCCATGTTAAGTAAACATTCATTTACCAACATTTCTTCTGAAATGTAACCACTGGGGCAGCCGATTTGTCACTGGTAAAATGCAGTTGAGATGAATAGTGATTCTGAATGAAAATATACATGGGATGGCAAGAGGATTGGGGAGCTGCCGATGTTTTCAGGATATGCTTCCTTCAAACTGTGCAGGCCTCTTGGGGATTCTGATAACCAATTTTCAAGTGAAAGAGGGAAATGGTGGAACTCTCTGTTCCCCCAACTCCCACTACTGAGAACTGGTTTTATAGGACTATGACTAGCATGGAAAGGAAATAATGTTGAGAATATATCTATTACAATATTTCTGAGAGCTTTGGAAACTCTCAGAAGTGAGGCAATTGGAATAATACAGGTTTAGATCCTGCAGAAGTGATATTCTAATACCAATTAGATCTTTTATTAATGAAAGTGAAAGGTTGTTCAAGTTGGCCTAGCCTTGATTTCTCCATCTACAAAATGGGAATGATGATCACAGTCTCATAGAAGAGAGACTGAATGTAAAATCATGACCAGAATAAGAAATAGTAGGTACCCCAAAATGTTAGATCCTTATTCTTTTTTTTAAAGATTTTGTTTGTTTGTTTGTTTGTTTGTTTGTTTGTTTTAGGGAGAGAGAGAGTGTGTGTGAGTGCAAATTTGGGGAAGGGACAGAGGGGAAGGGAGGGAGAATCTCAAGGAGACTCTGAGCTGAGTCTGGAGACCAACATGTATGGGGCTCCATCTCACAAGCCTGAGATCATGACCTGAGCCGAAACCAAGAGTTGGACAATTGGCCAATGAGAAACCCAGACACCCCATTCCTTTTCCATAACACTCTGAATCTCTGATTTTCTGGGTAGAGCTTATAAGCAGACATATTTTCATCCCATATTAGGAAGACCTTTCTAATAAGGAGTTTCCTGGCCATGCAACAGACTGCTTCACAGAATGCACAATCCTTTAGCTCCTGCTGTCTCCTGCCATTGCTGACAACATTCAGCCGTACACTCAGTAATTTGCTTTTATGGCCATTTTAAAAGATCAGGAAATAGGAAGTTGGATGGAATGTCATTTAAATTCAAAGACTTCAAGATTTTTTAAAAGTCATTGTTAATTTTTAAAATTCTCTACTGGAGAAACTAGATGCTTCTAAAAGCATCACAGGAGTTCATAGTGAGATGCCCCTATGACCCAGGGAAAGAAGGTTCTCAAGTATGACTTGATTATGAGAAGGAAGTTCTACTGATATTATTTAACCTCAAGGGCATCTACCTCCTTGAGACATGATTGAATTAATTGCTTTAGTGTGTAAAAATGGAGATTACACAGTGTCCCAGTGGTCAACTAAAAAAATGAACAGGAGTAACAAATGTTCAACAAATGGTTGCTCATTGAGGCGCCTGGGTGGCTCAGTCATTTAGGTGTCTGACTCTTAATTTCAGCTCATGTCATAATCTCAGGGTTTTGAGATGAAGCCCCACCTTAGACTCCATGCTGGGCATGGAACCTGCTTAAGATTCTCTCTGTCCTCTTTCTCTGTCCTTCCCCCCATCCTCCCCATCAAAAAAAAAAAAAAAAAAAAAAAAAAGTTACTCATTTACATGACTCCAACTCCAAAAAAAAGTTTGATTTCTCATTCTCTGTGAATTGACTTGAACTAACTTCGATACTTATTAGAGGGAGAATAATTCAAAGAGTCTTGGGGGTTGCTGTTGGCTCTTGTAGTTAAAGACAAAGCAAAACTTCATGATGAAATCCTACACAGCAGCCCCCATCCTTGCCCCTCGTAGCTCTGTCCTTGGGCTCGTCACAGAGTGCCCTGGACTTCCCATTTCTTCATTTCTAAGATAGGAGTAAGCTTTTAAACACCTTGTATAGCTGTTAGAAGAATAATTGGAATCCGATTTTCAAAATGTGTTTCCTTGCAAAAATGGTACAGCCACTTTGGAAGACAATTTGACAGTTTCTTACAAAACTAAACATATTTTTACCATACAATCCAGCAATTACACTCCTTGGTATTTACCAAAGGAGCAGAAAACTTATGTCCACACAAAAATCTTCACAGGGATGTTTATAGAAGCTTTATTCATAATTGCCAACACTTGGAAGCAACCGAAATGTCCTTCAGTAGGTGAATGGGTAAATAAACTGGTCCACCCAGACTGTGAAATATTAGTGATAATCAGTGATAAAAGGAAATGATCTATCAAGCCCTGAAGAGACATAAAGGGAACTTCAATGCAGGTTACTAAGTGAAAGAAGCCAATCTGAAAATGCTACCTTCTGTGTTATTCCAACTATGTGATGTTCTGAGAAGGGCAACCTATGGAAACACTAAAAAAAGGAGTGGTTGCAGGGGTTGATTTGGGTGAGGGTAGGGGAGGAAAGAGTAGGGGAAGCACAGAGGATGTTTAGGGCAGTAAAAATACTCTGCATGATACTATAGTAATGGATACATGACCCCACACATTTGTCAAATCCATAGTATGTACAACACCAAGAGTGAACCCCAAGGTCAACTATGGATTTGGGATGATTATGACGTGTCAGTGTAGGTTCACCAGTTGTAACAAATTTATCACTCTGGTTGGGGATGATGGGGGCTACACAGGTGTGAGGGCAGGGAGAATTGGGGAAAGCTCTACCTTTCTCTCAATTTGCTATGAACCTAAAACTGCTCTCTCCCTATCCCCAAAAGCTCTTTTAAAAAATGTGTTTCTGGAGGGAACGTATTGCATGGAGCACTGGGTGTGGTGCATAAACAATGAATCTTGGAACACTGAAAACATAAAATAAAATTTAAAGTAAAAGGACATGTTTCTTGAGTCACTATGGTTCTGCCAATGAGGGGTTCCCAAGAAACCAGTCTGGACACTGCTCCACAACGTCCAGAGCAGCCCCATACTCTGTTTTCAAGTTTGAAAACCCTTAAGCTCTTTTGTTGTTGACTCATTCATGTACTCACACAAAGTCCTGGGCTTCATGGGATTATGTTCCAATTGGATAATGCTCATAGGACATGAGAAAACAGAAAGGAAAGTGATTATTATTTCACTAAAGGATTGGTTCTAAGAAAACCAAGTCTCCACTCGGAGAACATGTGAAATCAGGGTGTGGAAGTCAAATCTCTATGTCTGATTTCTAAGAAGTTGTGCCCATCTGCCCCAAACCTTTTGCTTTTGGGGAGGGGAGTTGCCAAATGGCAAGATGGCCTCCAGCGGTCAGGCCAGGCATCCTTCCCTCCACAGCCCCGATGCCCACATGCCTAAGTAGAGCAAGAAGCCCACTGCTCAAAATTACTAGCCAAACATCCCCCTTTTGTAATATGCAAAATTCACCACTCTTCATTCCAACTGTATCAAAGCTTAATCTTCAATCAAAGGCTGTCTCTCCATTGCCTGGGAGTGGGGCATGGTTTTCCCTAAACCTGGGAAATTTCCACACCATTTTCAAGATCTTTTTTCTCTTTTTCCCTCTACCTATATACCTCTTTTTTTTTTTAGCTCACAATATAGTTTTAAATCTACTTACATTTTCCTCAAATAAATTTACTTAAACAGGAACCTCTTAGTAAATAAAAAAACAGAAGGTAGGCATAGGGAATAAATACTGCTCAGACAAAATGTTATTAAACTCTTAAGTGCTGCCTGCTAAGGATTCTGAGCCTGAGGCTTCCTCTGTCTTTGTTAAAATGTATTACAGGAAGGGTTAGAATCCTGCTAAAGATTTGCTGACACGACCCTGGGACTTTGCTTGCCTTAATCAGAAACAGGGAAATTGAAGGAAACAAAACAACAACAACAACAACAACAAAAAAAAACCAAGGATCTCAGGATATTGCTCAAGGTTATATAATTCCATGGCTGCGTACCACCTGACTGCATTTCTCATACTATCCAAACTCAAGTCTCACGAGCACCATTTCTAGAAAGCCATCTCTAAGGAGTCTGCCTGTTGTAGACCTTAACAATAGACTTTGGGAATCATCAGATCTAGGAGACCGGCCCAGAGGACGCTTCCACACATCTCGCAGTCTACGAACCAGGGATGAAGTCACTGCATCTCGGGGTCAGCCAAAGCCACCCTTCGCTCTGCTTCTGATGCTGAAGCAGGCAGGGACTCTGCAAACCATGTCTCCCTTAGCCAGGACTTCTGATTGGATTCTGCTGGTCCGAGGCATTACAGGGATCCAGCATTGGGAGGGAATTGGAGGGAAGGGACTTGCTCCTGTCCATTTGCTTGCAGTTTCTGCCAGCTCTGCCTCAGCAAGGGTCTTTCACTGGGCACAGCATGGGTGTCACTTTCCAGCCTTTTTACATACTCCCGGGGTCAGCCTCATCGCACCTGTCAGGGATGTCCTTGGCAGCTAGTCAATGCCCTCCCCTTGGACCATCCATACCTCTGTACCCCATCTCCATGGGGACCTCCAAATTTCAGAGATACCACCACAGAGGCAAAGTCTGGGCTCCCTCCAGCCCAATTCCAGCTCGTGTGGTCCTGGTGACCCCACCCTCTCCCATTGTCCCCTTGATGCTGCAGTGGTGGCTCTTCCCCCATAGCCACAATCTCTGTAGAACTTGAATTCCCCCTTTTGGCTTTTTCAGCTCCCCAACATCTATCTCACAAATTCCTTGGATCTCATTCTCTTGCCTGAAATCCCAAGTTACTTCTGAGTTCTGACTGACCCCCAACTGACCCATGTGTTCACCTCTTTCTGGCTAGTAGGAGCTCTTGAAGAATAGAGGCCATTATAGGCTCTTACCCAGTGTCTTCTGAATGAAGGATGCAACGTTTCCCTCTTGTTATCATCACTTGTCACCCCTTCCTCACTCTGACTCTGTCCCCCTGAGGAGAGAGAGCTCCCCATCTGATTGGCTAGGACCCAGCACCTTGGTTTGGCATCATTCCCTAGTCGTCAGCATACCCAGGAGCCTTGCCCTCTTCGGCATCTCCACTTCCACTCTGCACTGAATCAGTCCTTCTCAGGATTTCTGTTCTCCCCCACAGACAACCAAAAGCATGCTCTTCCTAAAGTTTTGCTTCAGAAGAAAATAGGAGTTTCTCTTGGAGCTCCAGGACCAAAAGCTCAATACAACTTTTAACATAGACCTTATACAATGGGGTTGTTGGACGCTGGATCTGCAAATGATAAAGTAGAACTCTGACATATCCTTCGATTGGTTCTTACATGCCTTCCTCTGCCTTAGGAACTTGATAGAGATGGAGGTTGTATTATTTTCTATTACTGCATTACAAACCACCCTAAAAACTACTGGCTTAAGAGGACTACCATTTATTTGGTCATTCTGCAGGTTGACAATTTGGACAGGGCTCAGCTGGGATGGCTTATTTCTGCTACACGTGGTGTCAGCTGGGCTCATTCTTGTGTTTGTGTTCTGATCCTCAGTGAATCAGTCCAGAGCTGGCTGGCCCTGGATGCCTCAGGATTAGCTGGGGTGATAGGAGCAATTGAGCCACCTGTCTCCCTCCATCTAGTCAGTTAATCTGAATGCCTTCAGAGGGTGGCTTACTCCCAAAACAGCAAGAAGAATAAGCTCTAATGTGAAGTGACTTTCATGCCTTTGCTACCGTTGCATTGGCCCGAACAAAGGAAGTCACACGGCAAGCCAAGTCAATGTGGGAAAAGGACCTGGGTGGTAAGGCCTTGTGTGATAAGGGGCCATGCTCATCTCGCTGGTTTAATCTCTAGCTAACCTTCCTCACCCTAAACCACATCTCCTCCCTCCAGCCTCCTGCCTGCTTCATTTCAACCCTATCTTATAATCCAGACTTATGGAACTGCTTGTATTCCCTGCCTCCACCATGTTTATTTATACCTCCAGGCCTTTGCACATGCCATTTCCCTAGCCTCGGGCTCCTTTTTTTCACTACCACTCACCCCTCCTCTACTTCTTGTGATTTGCTACTGATCATCCTTCAGCAATAAATGAAACTTCCTACTGAAAGCTTTCTGCCAATCCTCTGAGGCCATGTAAATTGTTCCTAAAATGTTTTCCTATGGCACCCAACTCCTGTCCCATTATCTAATATGAAACTTGTCTGTTTGCCTCTCTGAATCCCCTGCCAGACTATAAACTCTGTAAGAACTGAAACCATGCACACTGGACAAGAAGAGAGTTCCTTTTCTGTGAACACAGCCCACAAATTTCATTCTCTTTAGACTTCCTGAGGAAAGACTTCCCTAGAATAGAATGAACTGTTCTTTTTCCCTCTCACATTAAGATAGTATGAGAGCTAGGCAAATCCAGGATATTGAGGTGTGGCAATTTTCCATCCTTTTGAACCACTTTTGGTTAATGTGCTCTCTAAGAAGTTTCCTGAATTCAAACCATTTTCCTTAGAAAGCACTTTACCTGCCATACACAGTTACTCTAATGTGCTCCTTGGTGGGGGGCATTCACAGGGTGGACAAGAGAAGCTTTAACTGCTAAGATATTAAGAAGTTTTCCACCTTGGGGCACCTGGGTGGCTCAGTGGGTTAAAGCCTCTGCCTTTGGCTCAGGTTCCTGGGATCAAGTCCCACATTGGGCTCTCTGCTCAGCAGGGAGCCTGCTTCCCTTCCTCTCTCTCTTTCTGCCTGCCTCTCTGCCTACTTGTGATCTCTGTCTTTAAATAAATAAATAAAATCTAAAAAAAAAAAGAAGAAAAAGAAGAATTTTTCCACCTTATAACACTCTTGTATTTGTAGACATAAATGGGGTAAAATTCACTGACGGGGTACAACAGTAGAGAGGTCACTCAGACACCAAAGCTAGAACAGAACAGCTCAAGAGCCATACTTCAGCAGAATCCCCAAGATCCCTGCTTATAAGACATGTGCTATGGGGAAAACCCCAGGAAACTCTCAGTGAGTAAACTTTGTCTGACCTTTAAGGGTTAGGAGAACCTTTGGCTTTTGATCAGAAGGAACCCCTTACCAACACACCCTCCCCTGATCCCAGCCATCAATGTGGAAACAACAGATAATTTTGCAAAGTAGTCATGTAAAAAGGGACGTTGAAAAAACCCATCCCCCTACATCCAGTAGCCATTAAATTTGGATGCCATATGCTATAGTGTTCACGTACAGCCTTGTGCATAGAAGGGACTAATAATTATATGATGAGTACATTGATGATGTTGGCCAACAATAATGTGGAGTCTCCATTCATGCCTATGTTCAACTGTACAAAATTAAAAACAAGAGGCATATCTCATATAGAACAAATATCCGTTGAATGAATGAATGAAGCTCAGGCCCCAGGCAAGGCCATAACTTCCAATAAAGGCAGTAACCTCAGGAGTCAGCCTCCTCCTCTTGACATTTTGTCCAAAGTCAAAGTCAATAAATCAATTGTCCTTGAAACCTGACCTGATACTGCATCTCTGATTATTCTCAAATATGTTAACAAAGGGAAAAATGATAAGAAGATCACCTGAGGAAATAAACTTTATGATGATAGGCTTTGAAAGAGACACTTGATTCAATCTGGCAATCCAGACAGCAACCTAATATGCAGCCATGGGAAAACAGTGGCAATGTCTCTGGCAGGACATGAGTCCTGCCCACTGCTTCCCCCTTCCCCCCAGTCTGCCATCCTTAGTCATTAGTACATCAAGACCAGATCTGAATAGAGGCCAGCTTGGGTCTGTACCTTCTCCTACTGCATAAAACCACAAATTAAACTCAAGGTGAATAGGGTGGGCAGGGCAAGGCAAAAGGAAAGAGCCCTGTGCCGCACATTGGTATACGGGAGGTTCAAATTCACTCTCCACATTACAGGCTTTAGAAACTGCATAAATTATTTCCCCTTTTGGGGCCTTAGATTTCTTTTTTTTTCTTTTTTTTTTTTTAAGATTTTATGTATTTATTTGACAGAGGTCACAAGTAGGCAGAGAGGAAGGCAGAGAGAGAGGAGGAAGCAGGCTCCCTGCTGAGCAGGGATCCCGATGTGGGGCTCAATCCCAGGACCCTAGGATCATGACCCGAGCCGAAGGCAGAGGCTTTAACCCACTGAGCCACCCAGGTGTCCCTAGGGCCTTAGATTTCTGATGTGTAAATAACAATAATGCCTCGGGTTGTGGTGAGCAGTAAAAGAGAAAGTGATTTATAATGAGCAGTGCTATGAAGCACAAGCTGTCATTACCGTTGCTAGAAAGACGGAGCTCCTGACCATAGGAACTTAAAAACCAATCAGAGAGATGGATACATGTTTGATGCTAGAATTCATGAAAATCTATATTCCTAATCTATCAGTTCCTTGAGTGATTTTCAACTGTTACTTGTTCATTTAACAAATATTTATTGAGGACCCACAAACGGTCAAATAATGCACTTGGCATGGAGGGGATGTCATGGCAGGAAGAAGGAAGACTCTCACTTTCCTTCTAATTGGGTGGATGCTGACCTACAGATACACAACCTTGATGTTGAGAGCTTCTGAAAAGAAATTTCATTTGGTTGCCTCATATCTTTTCTTGAATGCTATGATCACTAGTTATTTTAACTGAGTTGGCAACAAATAGGCAAACTGTGTGTGTGTCTGTGTGTTTGTGTGTGTGTGTGCGTGTGTGTACTCTGAATGGGATATGCTAGTCAAGAGGAGGATTAAAATACACTTGACCATGGAAGAGATATGAGAAGTCTGGGTATGGAAGGGTGACAACTCTCAGAGATGTGGGAATTCCTAGTCTGAAAGTTGACATAGACCTAAAGTATCCAGTTTAGATGAAGGAACTCCTGTGTTTTTCCCTGAGCTGACTCTTGAGGCTGAAGTTTTAGAAAGGGGCCCTTTGGAAACAGTCAACAAAACTTAGAGGCAACCCGTGGAATGGGAGAAGATATTTGCAAATGGTATTACAGATAAAGTCCTGGTATCCAAGATCTATAAAGAACTTCTCAACACCAGCCAAAAAACAAATAATCCAGTCAAAAAATGGGCAAAAGACATGAACAGACACTTCTCCAAAGAAGACAAACAAATACATAAAAAAATGTTCAACATCACTAACTCTCAGGGAAATACAACTCAAAACCACAATGAGATACCACCTTACACCAGTTAGAATGGCAAAAATAAACAAGGCAGGAAACAACAAACGTTGGTGAGGATGTGGAGAAAGGGAAGCCCTCTTACACTGTTGGTGGGAATGTAAGCTGGTACAGCCACTCTGGAAAATGATACAGAGGTTCCTCAAGTTGTTAAAAATAGAACTACCCTACAACCCAGCATTGCACTACTAGGTGTTTACACCAAAGATACAGATGTAGTGAAAAGAAAGGTCACATGCACCCCTATGTTCATATCAGCAATGTCCACAATAGCCAAACTGTGGAAGGAGCCAAGAGGCCTTTAAGGGATGAATGGATAAGGAAGATGGGATTCATAAATACAATGAAATATTACTCAACCATCAGAAACAATGAATACCTACCATTTGCATTGACATGGATGGAACTGGAGGGGATTATGCTAAGTGAAATAAGTCAAGCAGAGAAAGACAATTAATTATCACATGGTTTCACTAATATGTGGAGCATAAGGAATAGCCCAGAGCTTAGTAGAAGGGAGGGAAAACAGAAGGGATAGAAATCAGAGAGGGAGATAAACCATGAAAGACTCTGGACTCTGGGAAACAAACTGAGGGTTTCAGAGGGGAAGGGGGTCAAGGGATGGGTTAGCCAGGTGATGGGTATTAAGGAGGACACATATTGTGATGAGCACTGGGTATGATAATCAACTAATGAATCATTGAACACAACATCAAAACCTGATGATGTACTATACGCTGGCTAACTGAACATAATAAAAAATTTTAAAAAAGGAAGAAAGGGGCCCTTTGTAGAGCAATGTAGGAGGCAATGTGGCCCCCTGCTCTAAAGTCCAGGCTAAAAGGAAAGAAAATTGGTGATCGCTCCTCGAGAATATGCACAAAGAACGTGAATCATCATCTCAGTAAGAAGGTCATGAAAAACCCTGGGAAGAGAAACATGGGAGTTTGTGAAATTGTGACACTCTCTTTCATTGGTATTTTCCAACCAATGATCAGCAGTAAAAATCCTTTGGGGGGGGGGGAATAGAGAGAAGGCACCACTTCTTTGGGAGGCACTGAGAAAAGAGGATGTAGAGAGATGCCAATCCACCTTGCAGTCAACTGAGTCCCAAATAGAAGTCAGGGTCCAGGGCTCTGGTCAGAGATGGGGCCAAACAGCTTGTATGGTTGCTGACCTGAGCCAGGGAGGCCCACCTGAACTGAGCCTCAGAAACACCGAGGAGGATTCACTACATGAGGGATTTGCTTATAAAACCAGAGAAAGCCATCCTCAGGCAACTCCCTCATCTCCCAGAAGAAAAAAACTGAAACTGATTTAAAAGTGGTGTCCCATTGAGATGGGAGCAAAGACCCGCCTTTGCAACATACCCACAAAATGAAAGTAAGAGTAAATCTGTGAGTGTTTGCTTTTGAAAGTAAATAATTAAATGGAGCCTACATGTTGCAGGGCAGAGGTGATCCTATCCTACACAGGAACGCCATAAAACTGCTCAGGCCCTAGTTGCTGCGTAAGGTCTGAGAAAGGAGAAGCTCAAGTTCTCATTTCCCTGAGCTTGGAAACCCTGCAGTTTCCAAAGTGGCTCTTGGCTGATGAAGAAGACTGAGGAATTCTGATAGGGGAGGGGGGAGGAGGGAGGAGTGAGAAAGAAGGAGGGAAGGGGGAGGGGCTGACAGGGTCTTGTTCTGTTCATTCTTAGGCTTGACCTGCAGTTTTCACCATTTGAAAAAGAAATAAGGCAGACCTCTTTCGCCTCCCTCAGCTCATCCTAAACTCACAAGCGCTTTCCCACAGGTCCACAAAACTATCAAATATCTACTGGAGTGGAAAAAAACAAGAGGTTCTCTATCCTTCCAGTCACAGGCTTGGGAACCCCTCCCTTACAAAGAGAAGACTTGGTCCGTCACCTCAGTAATGACACTGTCACTGTAAGACAGGACCCGGGACTGGGAGAGCCTGGCGTAAGCCTACTTACACAGGTAAGTGGGGACCGAGAGCCCTCCTCTAGAAGTAGAGTTCTGTTCAAGTTCTCAAGACTAGGACTGAAAGGGGTTGAGCCTTCTTACTTAGCACACCAGGGGGTTCCCCCCAAAAGCAGACATCATGGGTGTAGAGGTATCTGGGCATGGTGAGGCAGATAAGATTACTGGACTCTAGGACTTTCCACAGAGGCTCAAATGTGCCTCAGGAGCTCCTACCTTTACTATTCTTTCTTTCTCAACATGTGCTTCCCTGGTATCTTCCATTCCAATCCAGCCAAAATATCACCTCCTCCAGGAAGTCTCCCTTGACCATCAGATTTTGTCAGAATTATGGAGTCTTCAAGAGCATGGGACCTAGAATCCCTACGCCTGGAGTTGTATCCATAGCTACACTTACTAGCTGTGGGCTTTGGGCAAATTACTTCACCTCTCGGTCTTCAGTGCCCCCTTTTAATATTACATTAGGGGAGTAACATGGTGAGCATTAATTAAGTTACAGCACATAAATCACACAGAGCTGTCCCTGCCATATAATAAAAACCCTATAACTATCAGTTATTGTCATTTGTATTATGATTCCCCTTTATTGCACTCTTGACACCCAGAGTTATGTGTTCAATATCCACATCTGCTTCCAGACTTCAAGATCCCAGAGGTTCAGGGAGTGTGTCTGTCTTGTTTACTGCTGAATTATGACTGCTTAGCACGGCACATCCATGGATGAATAGATTTTGAATAATGAGTGAATCAATCAATGAATTGAAAATCTTCAACAAACACTGAAGTGACACCAGACCCCTCCAAGAATATCTATCATGTTTTCTTTAAAATTCCCAGGACCTAACACAATTTCGGGTTTCTAATAGACAGGAAATAAATATTTTTTGGATGAGCAAATGACACTTTTGGGGGGGGAGGGGCAAAAGCAGTAGGGGTAGGAAATGCCATTACCAAGCCTGTGCAAAAACAACAGAAAATGTTTGTTCTTGCACACACTTAACCTTCAAGGAAGCTCATTTATGATAAAGGGGCTTGCTGTGGAGTGACCCACGAAACGCAGAAAAAAAGCACAGCTGTGGCTGCCAAGTGAGTATCTTTGGAAAGGTTTGGCTGGATTGCGTTGTTGGGGAGAAAGCAGAAATAAACGCCTTGCCACTTAGATCAATGGAGTTTCATTTCCACTCTGGTATCTGTGCAGTGCTGATCTACAGGGAGTCCAAGCCTCCTTGAACCCCTGGGGCACAAGGCTGGCAGAAAGGCTCTACCGTCATATAATGTTGCCATCTCGACACAAGATTCTGAGGTTTACAACAGCAATGGGAAGGGCATGGGGAATCCCACAGCCGACAGTTCGGGGAATGAAACGGAGCCTCGCATCACTTGAGCTCTGTTCTGAGTCGGTATCGGGGATCGGATTCTTTTGTGCAATGCCTGGAAGGCGAGAAAGTCTTTGGAAGTAGAGTAGGAGCAACAGTGTATTCTCTTAATTGCTGGTAGCAGAGTTTTTCCTAAGGAGGAAATGGTGGGTTTTTTTTGTTTGTTTGTTTGTCTGTTTTGTTTTGTTTTTGTTTTTAAAGGGAAGAACGTAGGAAGTTTCTTAGGGTAAAAGGTGGGGCTCTGGAAGCATGAATGTTGGCAGGAGTTCTGGCAACAGAGGAAAAAAATAAGCCGCTGTGCATGACATAGAAGAATATAAGGGAGAAAAAAATCTCTTTTGTTCCAAGGAAGGGGAAGGTGATTAAGAGAGCAAAGTGATGTGCTCAAGGTGTGAACTGTGCACCAACTTTATTATCTTATGTACATGTCTTCGGCAAGGCCACCAGCACAAGATGGCTTCCCATGAACCTATCATGAGCAGGCGTGGGGTGGGTGGGGGGAGTCTGAACTCCTACCTTGGCTAAGCACATGTGCCACTGTGACACCAGGCACCAGAGAGTGAGATAGCCCTCGAAGCAAGGAAGCCAGACCAGTGCCAAAGACAGCTGGGTGAAGTGTAAAGCCCCTGGGAATTGTTAGAAATCTGGGACCATACTTCGAATTTTCAGGGACTAGGATGGAAGCCAAAACACATCTCCCTGAGCTCACAAGTGATGGGAAAACTTGGGCTGGAGTCTGGGACACCTATAAATTAAACACTCACCAAAACGTTTGTGCTCTCATGCCTTGCAGTCGTAACCACTGTATGCTAAAAATAAAAGTGTTCCTGGGAAAAATGGGTCAGGGAGGATCGAGGATCCGTCAAAACTGCTTTTAACCAGAGACCTTAGAAAACAATCTCAACCCTAGTACAAATCCTAACTCAGTTAACTTGGCACCAGCAGAGGCATCCGAACCACACTTAATTCTCAGTAGGTGTATCTCCTTGGACTCACGATTTCATCAAAATTAAAAATATGACTCAGAAGGTAGCCTTCTTCCAGAACCCGCTGCTTTAATATGGGGGACAAGTCCTCCCAGATTCTCTAGAAGTTTCACGTGTGGAAAGCACAGCAGTTACTGGCGCCCTCAAACGATGCATCACGTATGCTAGAGAGAGAGATTTTGCCCTCTGTTGCATGGTCTTCTTTAATTACTTGGAAAACTTGCTCTTGCTCACATGAAAGCCTTAATGTGCTCGGAAAATCAGAATGAACTCACATGACTTCCAAGCTATACACGTATGTCCCTCTTAACTGATCACATATGAAACGATCCATTCAATGAAACGCATTATAGCAAGACAAACCGTATTGGCTCCTTGCTTCTCGCCATCCCTTCTCTGGCCTTTGGAAGGGCAAGATGGGGACTCCAGAGCATCTTGGGACACCGAGGGCCCCGCTGACTCCCAGCGAGCATCCTTGGCCACAGAGCTGCTGTGATCTTGGGCAGAAAAACCAGAGAAGCCTTGAAAGGTGTGGAAAGACCCTTGTCCGAGCCCCTGGTTCTTAACTATTCTGTGACTCTTTCAAGATCGAATTTTGTCACAGAAACTTAATTAGATTTTTGGAAACTTCTCATTGTCATATGTTCATTTTTATAGCCTTTCACTTATTCATTTTTTATTAAATATACATTAAGTGACTGCTGTGTTTAAGTGGAGGTTAGAAGGCATGAATTTATATTAATACATATTTGTTTTCTGGGCAATCTCTCTCTAGATGTTGAGAGCATCTAAATCAAATGCCCATCTCTCTTTCTGTGTGTTGTCTGTCACCGCCTGGCCTGGAATGGGTCCCCACAAATCCTGCAAGTGAAGGTATACAGCTACAACTTCGCAGTTAAGATCATACACTGTGGACCTAGAAGAGCTAAATTTGGATCCCTGTTCCGCCCTGAGCTTAGACATGCTTTTTAAGCCCACAGCCCCAGTTCCTTATGTGTGCCATGTGAACAACAGTTCTGATGATTAAACGAGATACTGCGTGTGCAACATGGAGCACATTATATTGGATACGGTGCTTGTACACAATATATGCTAGTTGTTTTTATTACCATATTGTTATCTGTTATTTTAAGTATATGAATAGGACATGTGTCTTGCCCCTAATTCCCGCGTGAACTCTTCTCGAACTTTTTATTAATAAATATGCCATAGGTGCAAAGGAGGGACGTAATATAGATGAAAAATTTTAAAAATAAAAATAAAACAAATGATGGGCACGTGGATGGCTCAGTGGGTTAAAGCCTCGGCCTTTGGCTCAGATCATGATCCCAGGGTCCTGGGATCAAGCCCCACATCGGGCTCTCTGCTCAGCAGGGAGCCTGCTTCCCCCTCTCCCTCTGCCTGCCTCTCTGCCTACTTGTGATCTCTGTCTGTCAAATAAATAAATAAAATCTTTTTAAAAAATAAAAAATTTAAAAAGTGAAACATAAACATTAGTTGAATAAAGAATTTATGAGTAAAAGACAATTAAAAAAGGGAACAACTGAATAAGTTAAAAAGTGAAATTAGAACAAATGTCACGCCCTTACTCCCCAGACTGCAAAATAAAATTTTGCTAATATTGTTGGTACTCCCGGTGTTTTCCTGATTTCTTCCCCTTGCATTCCTCCCAGAAGTCCCCAATGTTTTGAATTTTTTAAAATCCCTTTGATTGCTTTTCTTGATAATTTTACCCAAAGGCATGTGTTCTTAAACTCCAAATTACCTAGTTTTGCTTGCTTTTGAAAGTTGAATAAATGACACCAAAATGAATATATTTTTCTGCAACTTGTTTTTTTCTCCCTCAAGAGTATAGTTGAGACTTATCCACATTGATGCTTGTAGCTGTATTTATTTTCACTGCTTATTTATGTGTTGCCTGAGTGAAACACAATTTATTTATCAATTTCATAATAGATAAACATTTTAGCCATTGTTCTTGCAATTTTAAAACCAATGTTGCAATGAACATTCCTTATATGCCTCTTAGTATTCATAAATATGCCATTTCTACAGTGCATACACTTTGATGCAGAATTTTGGGACATTCCACACGGCAGGTTCATGTTCTACTTTATAAGTAATGCCAAGCTGTTTATCAAAGCAGTTACTCCAATTTCCACTTCTCCTGTGAGTGAATACTATGTCTTTCGTATTGTCAGACTTTTTAATTTTTTTTAGTTCAACATATATCTCTTGCCTTTTCCTAATTAATGATGAGGTTAAGAACCCTTTGTCATATGTTTATTGGTCAACTACATTTCCTATTCTGTGAAATGCCTGATTGTGTCACTTGCTCATTTTTTATCTTAAATGATGGACACATTCACTAAACATTCTTCCTTGATCATTTATATTGCAAAATATCTACTCCAAACTTGTGGCATATGTTTGTGATGTCTTTTAAATGAGTAAAATTTCTTAAATTCAGTGTAGTCAAAACCATCGAACTTCTCTTTATGGGTTGCACATTTTGTATCTTGTTAAAAGTTCCTACCCTTTCTGAGATCATTCTCTTACAGTGTCCTCTAGGAATTGTAAAGGCTTTCTTTCACATTTAAATCATTAGATCCATGTGGGAGTGATTTTTATGGATGATGCGCAGAAAAGACCCATTACTAGTTTTCCATCTATCTAATCCTTGAGCAACATATACTGAAAACCAGACCATCACTTCCATTGGTCAGAAACACTGGTTTCATCATATATCATGACCGCATATGGACGAGGGTAAGTTTATGGTACTTCATTGTATTCCCTTGGAGTAGTTGTCTCTTTCTGCACCACTGTGACAGACGACTAATTATCATAAATTTATAGTGAGTTATGATATCTGGCAGGTTGACTCTCCTTGCTTGGTTCTCTGTCCTCTGGGAGTATCTTGACTATTAGTTGGCTTTTGGTTCTCTTGTGTGATTATTAGAATCAGCTTATCAAATTCCATGAAAATTCTTCTTGGCATGTTGATTGGAATTTTGGTGTAGAGATGAATTTGGAAGGAATTGGCATATTCATGACATTGAAGTTTCCTGACATCTAGCATAGTATCCCTTTCCCAGCATTGGGATCTTCCTTAATGACTTTCTGTAACATTTTTGTCTTTTCAGGGTTAAAGTCTTGGACAACTGTTGGGGCCCCTTGGTGGCTTAGTCATTAAGCATCTGCTTCAGCTCAGGTCATGATCTCATGGTCCTGGGATCGAGTCCCACATCAGGCTCCCAGTGGGGAGCCTGTTTCTCCCTCACCTAGTCTTTCTGCTTGTGTTCCCTCTTTTGCCATGTCTCTCTCTGTCAAATAAATAAATAACATCTTTCAAAAAATATATAAAAAAATAAAGTCTGGACAACTTCTATATTTTGGTGATTTTCATTTTTTGTAAATGTTAGCTTGTACTGCACTTTCAACCTGATTGTTGCTAATGTATTAAAATGCAAGAGACTTTTGTATATTGATGTTCTTCATCTGGAAAATTTGCTAAACTTTCTTATGCATTAAAATAATATCCCATAGATTCATTGAAGTTTTTCATATAGAAAATATCATCTTCTAGTAATGACCCTTTGATTCTTGGTTTTCAGTGCTTTACCTTTTATTTCCTTTTCTGTCCTATTTTGCTAACTAGAAATTTCTAATAAAATACTGGAGATAACTGGTGATAGCTATCATCCTCATCTGTTTTTCTGTAAAGGGAATGCATTAAATATTTTATGATGACTATAATGTATGCTTCAGGATTTTTGTGTCTATGCAGGAATAATTTTTCTTCTCAGTTCCAAGTCTGAGAAGAGTTTTCATGTTATCATGACTGAGTGTGGAACTTAGAAAAATTCCTTTTTTATCTGTGGAGGTGATCATTTGTTAATAATTTTCCTTGAACTTGGGATGAAGTGGTTCTAATAATAATTTTTTCTAATTTTGAACAAACCAAGCATCTTTAGAAGAAACTCAGTTTGGTCATGTTATATTACTATATCATGTACAGTTGGATTTGGAGTATATGTGTACATTGCGGGAGGACAGTGAGCTGTCCTTTCCTGTTATAATAGCAGGGTACAGTTTTGATGTTTAGGTTAAGGAAGACTCAAAGAATGACTGGGAAACTTTTCATCATTTAATTTCATTTTTAAACAATGATTTTAAATTTATAATAGTGAAATTTATTGTTTTTGATGCACATGTGGTATGGCTTACTTTTTTTTTCTATTTCAGCTGCCATATGGATAGATGTGTGTTGGCTTCTCAACCAGTGAGTGGTAATGGTACTGTATATCTTCCTATGTGTCATTCACAGATCTTCTAAGTGTCTGTTTAGCCCTTGCAATAATTTTTTAATTGAATTTTTTTTGTTGTTGTTTTTTACTGTTGCATTTTCTAAATTCTTTGTATAATCTTGCTATAAGTCCATTATCAGACACATGGTTTACAAACATTCTCTTGCTGTTACAGTACTGATCATTCTTCAAGCATTGACTTCCTTCCCCAAATGGCCTATTATTAATTATTTTTCAGAATCCTCAGGTAGTTGATTTTTTTTTTTTTTTTGTCTAGAATTTTTAGTTGTAATCAGGGTAATTCCACCTTAGCCTGTACCAAGAGCTAGTCCTTTTTTTTATTCTCAAAATGTTTTTATTCAAGTTTGGGAGCATCTATCCCTTCACGTTCTATGTAAGATTGTGTGGGCCTTAATGGGTAGATTTTAAAGGCTCCTCTCTTTTGAAGTGGTCATAAATTCATTTGGATTTTCTCTCTCTCCTTCAGTCAGTTTGGTAACATAGGTGTGTATCACAGGGGGCGTAATTTGTGATTTCACTTAAGTTTTAACACTTATCAGCGTGACGTTATTCACAACTCTCCTTCAGATCACTGTTTTACTTCTAGTCACAGTCTCTTGTCACAGTGTTCTTCACCCTTTGCCTCCTTTTTTCTGGGAAGGGCACGTCAACCTTGCCAGAGGTTGACAAATACTGATACAAAGACTGATTTTGTTTTCTTTTTTACATAGGCATTATATTCCATTTTCTCTCTTCCTGCGCTCTTCTTTATTATTTCCTCTCTTCTACTTTCATTCGGTTTTTGCACTTATTCTGCTTGAACCTTCTTTAGTCGGTTATTTCATTTATGTTTGTCTATTCTGACCTTTAAGCATCACAAACAATGCTTCCCTTCTGTGTAATACTTTAGTTTTATTCCACAAGACTTTAGGATTGTAGTTAAGAATTCCTAGAATAGACTCTTTTGTTTCTGTTAGTCGTGTATTTCTAATACTGTATTCCATGGGGAAAAAATAAGCCTTTCTTTTAAGGTTTCTCTAGTTTCCGGTCCATTGTACCCATGCCGCACATCTAGCGCATGCTCAGTTCGTCTCCCCCCCCCACCCCCCCGGGAGGGTCCGTCTGTGTGTGTCATGCCTGACCCTCCGCCTGTACCTCGAGAGGCAGGACCCTCGGGGAACAGATGGTTGGCAATTATCAGATCACCTAGAAAAGGCTTCTGTCTCTCTGGAATTTTCATTCATCTACTGCTCTTGGCTTTTACATCTCCCAAATGTTTTTGAAAATGTGAGTTTTTGCAATTCACTAAATTTTTTTTTCTAGTTGATGCGATGGGAATGTAAGCCTGCTACAACCGATCACATATTACTGAGATATAAAAGTCCTTTTTGGAAAAAAATTCAACCACTTCTTATATCCTCAAGAGTCATAAATTTATATCTCTAGTTCTGTGCTTTCCCCGGAGCCTTGAATTCATATATTTGTCCACCCTGAGATCCATCCACCTGAAGGTCCTACTTGTGATTCTAAGAGTATCCAAAATTGAACCATTGTGTATCACTTCCCTTTCCTGCTCAATCCTCTCGTGCTCCCTGCCTCAGTTGGTGGCACTGCCATCTCTCCAGTGCTCCAAGCTGTTTCCATAAACACCATCTATACCAAATAGTTCTGCAATTTATTATCTGTTCACCTTATCATTTTAACAAAGACCATGGATAAATACTTAACTCAGAATGAGCTGATCGAAATCCTTCCCCAGAAATTTCATGCTTAGACCCAGAAAAGAGGGTCTTTCCCATCTGGAAAG
Organism: Mustela nivalis; assembly: GCF_964662115.1. Classification (NCBI taxonomy): domain Eukaryota; kingdom Metazoa; phylum Chordata; class Mammalia; order Carnivora; family Mustelidae; genus Mustela; species Mustela nivalis. The sequence continues at coordinate 12,365,139 of NC_139026.1, forward strand.
ACATGTGCCTGTAGCTATTCAAGACCATGGCTCTAGTCAGACGGATAAAGCAGAGTGGAGTGGGTAATATCGACATGAAGAGAGTGGCAAAGATGAGGGGGCAGTGAAGAGAAGGGATCCTATGAGCATTTGTGTGCCCTGGTCTAGCCATTCAGGTTTTTCTCTAGGCTGGGAAATTTCTATGGCTTCAGCTAGTACATGTTAGGTGTCTCTCACATGCAACCAATAGCCCTGACCTAAGACAGGACTCAAGAAGTCTTTACTGGCCTTAGGGTGGGGCATGAAGCTGACAGCTAAGGGGTTAAAATGGAGAATAGTCCTAGAAGCTCCTTGTTAAGTGGGGGACAGAGAAGTAAGACATACACTTAAAATGATCATTCTGTGAATGTTACCAACCCTCGGTACTGCATGTGCATGGGGCTGTCTATTCAGGCATTGTGGAAGACAGGGAGCAACAATACTGAGGGAGGAGGGAGGCAGCCACAGACACAGAAAACTGAGAGCACAGGTTAACTGAGCACTCCCCATGTGCCTGGCACGGTTCTTGGTGTTTTGCATGTATTAACTAGTTAATTCTTACATTAGTCGTATGAGGTTAAGCATTATTCTTCTCCCCATTATAGGGATGAGAAACTGAGGCACAATGAGATTAAGAAATGGCCAAGAAGTGTCTGTTCATATCTTCTGCCCATTTTTTTTTTTTGATATGTTTGCCTGTTTCGTTTGTGTTGAGTTTGAGGAGTTCTTCATAGATCCTGGATATCAACCTTTTGTCTGTACTGTCATTTGCAAATATCTTCTCCCATACCGTGGGTTGCCTCTTTGTTTTTTTGACTATTTCCTTTGCAGTGCAGAAGCTTTTGATTTTGATGAAGTCCTAAAAGTTTATTTTTGCTTTTGTTTCCTTTGCCTTTGGAGACATATCTTGAAAGAAGTTGCTGTGGCTGATATCGAAGACACTTCTCCAATCGAGACATACAAATGGCTATCAGACACATGAAAAAATGTTCATCATCACTAGCCCTCAGGGAGATTCAAATTAAAACCACATTGAGATATCACCTTTCACCAGTTAGAATGGCCAAAATTAACAAAACAGGAAACAACATGTGTTGGAGAGGATGTGGAGAAAGGGAAACCCTCTTCCACTGTTGGTGGGAATGCAAGTTGGTGCAGCCTCTTTGGAGAACAGTGTGGAGATTCCTCAAGAAATTAAAAATTGAGCTTCCCTATGACCCTGCAATTGCACTCCTGGGTATTTACCCCAAGGATACAGATGTCGTGAAAAGAAGGGCCATCTGTACCCCAATGTTTATAGCAGCAATGGCCATGGTCGCCAAACTATTGAAAGAAACAAGATGCCCTTCAACGGATGAATGGATAAGGAAGATGTGGTCCATATACACTATGGAGTATTATGCCTCCATCAGAAAGGATGGATACCCAACTTTCGTAGCAACATGGATGGGACTGGAAGAGATTATGCTGAGTGAAATAAGTCAAGCAGAGAGAGTCAATTATCATATGGTTTCACTTATTTGTGGAGCATAACAAATATCATGGAGGACAAGGGTGTTAGAGAGGAGAAGGGAGTTGGGGTAAATTGGAAGGGGAGGTGAATCACAAGAGACTATGGACTCTGAAAAACAATCTGAGGGGTTTGAAGTGGTGGGGGGGTGGGAGGTTGGGGTACCAGGTGGTGGGTATTATAGAGGGCACGGATTGCATGGAGCACTGGGTGGGGTGAAAAAATAATGAATACTGTTTTTCTGAAAATAAATAAATTGAAAAAATTAAAAAAGAAAAAAGAAATGACCAAGAAGGCATAGGTAATCCTCACCAAGGCGTCGCTATGAACACAAGCAGCTGGGCTACTCTCTTAGCCTCTACACTATACTGCCCCCTGATGGCCAATCAGACATTGCAGATGAAGCCTGCCACGTGGCAAAACCATGATCATAGGCAGAGGTCATGTTAACAAGAATTCCCATTTGCTTGGATTAATGTTCTTATTTAAAAGAAATGAAAGAGGGGGCACCTGGGTGGTTCAGTCGGTTAAGCGTCTGCTTTCAGCTCAGGTCATACCAGGGTTCTGGGATCAAGTCCCGATGGAGCTCCCTCCTCATTGGGGAGACTGCTTCAGTCTCCCCAATCTGCTCCATCCCCACTTGTGCTTGCTCTTTCTCAAAGAAATAAATAAAATCTTTTTAAAAAATAAAAGAAATGTTAGAGAAGATGGAAATACCAGCTTGCAGGATACATCCTAAAGACTTTCAACACCATGTGAATCTGGACTCGTGTTGTCGTGAGATCAATGCGTCTAAACCACAATCAGACCACAATGGAGATACATTGTTGGAGTCACCAGGCACGACTGTTGGAGTTGTGCACTGCACACAGGAATCTAGCTGTCAGGACAGGTGGGACTTGAGACCCAGACTGTGCATCTCTTCAAACCAGGGGACAAACCAGGGATACAAACGGCCACTTGGAGAGTCTACCCTTTTATAATTTGCCCTAAGTACTGTACTGGCTAGCAGCAAGCTACCCATCTTCCCCGCAAGGCTGTTTGCTGGTAAGAAACTGGGTTCCAGAGACTATCATGGAGAGCATCCTCAGTGCAAGGCAATGAACTGGATGTTTAAATGCTTTGACCCTGCTAATCCTTAGAGTCCAGCAACGTAGGTTATGACATCCCATTTATCCCATTACAGAAAAAGACCAAAGCCAAAAGAGTCTATGTCACTCAGCTCAAGGCAACAGTACAAACATTCAAATCCAGTCGGACCCCAAACCTCAGTGATGGTTCAGTGTGCCTGCCCTACCTCTTCCATATCCAGAATGACACAGAATTTCCACTTTCCGACACCATGCTGCTTACATGCCAGCGCCAGAGGGAAGCTAGCCACAGCAGGACCAAAGATGCTGCTGGAATTGCCCCGGAGCTATAGAGGGGTTAAGAACATCAGCTTCAGGACTGGAAAAGCAGATGCAGACAGAGTTGGATCCCACAGGAAATAAAGCACTGGAGACAGGTGAGTGGTGTTCCTGGCAGCAGACGAGAGTGAAAATAAAATCTATTCTAAGCTGCCAGCTCACACCTCTCCTTCAGTTTAACAAGTGTATTACTGTCAAATTTGCAGCTACGGACATGCCACTTATAGTTCAAAACCACTTCTGTTTTAGCCCCAAAACAGTCAGTCAGAACTGGCAGAGAAGGATTTTTTTTTTTAAGAGAAAGAGAGAGAGACTTTCGACCATTGTTCTCCAAGTGAATTTGAAGTTCCTGCAACCTGGGCATGGAGATGTTCAGGGAAGTCCCCAGAGATCTCTCTCAGGTCAGCAAGGAGGCCATTTTACCCCATGGCCATCCCCCGGTCTTTATCAGATAGCTTTTTTTTTTTTTTAAGTTTTTTTTTTTTCCTGAAATTATTTCAAATTTCAAACATCAAACAACCTCCAGAAATTCCTGGTTGAGGACATAAGATTGTCCTTGTGCCAAAGGAGAAAAGGGGTGATGGAACTTCCTCCCTTGCAGACGAGCTACCTGGGGACTAGCAGATGGATGACAGGTTAGAAAACCAAGAGATCCCTGTTAAAATGAGAAAGAAAAGGAAGGCATCCCCGCTGCATGTGCTGCGTCCGGGGTTGTTGGAAGACCCTTGATGCTTAGTCATTCATTTAAACATCACAATGGTCCAGGTGGGCACACCACTTTGCAGAAGGGGAAACTAAGTCAATGATGAGGTTCAGTAAGTCATCCAAAGTCAAAAACATTGGTAGGACTCTGGTTGAATCCAAGCAGTGTAGACCAACACACTGTGCTCCTATACCATATGGCCTCTTGGGCCGGCTTTTCTGGAACATTCGTGAAGACAGTTCTTACACTATTGAATGGAGGAGAGCATTACAAGGCACAAGAAATGTGTTGTGAGTACACCTAGGGAGAAAACAGAAAGGGTGGGAAATTAGGGCTCACTTTCCAGAGTGGGAAGCTTTGGGTGGGCTCTTGAGAACTTGGTCAGATTTTTAAAGGCTACAGGTTAAAAGGAGAACTTTTGAGATGGTTCCTTCTCTTGATTCCTCTGAAACCCTGCAACTCAGCCAACCACTAGGACTCCAGCTCAACATGTCTGAAACTCTCCCTTCCAAGTCTGCTTGACTTCCACTCTGCCTCTGATGGAAGCCCCTTCCCTTACCCAACTTAGCAGTCAGCTTTCATTCTTCCCTTTCCCTATCTCATCAATAATCATCCTGTCCTCCACAATCTTATCTTGAGAAAAGACCAATTTAATGAGAGGGTTTGGACTGAGGGACACACAGGGGAGTGTCTGAGAAAGCCTCTGTGGGAAGTACCCTGCAGTCAGTCCATGGAGAGCACATGTAGGAACAATTCAAGGAACCTGGTTTCTCAAACTTGGCAGTCACTAACTTCTGCCAAACAAATTCATGTTCCTGGACTTCAGGCCCCACCACCCTTCTGTAAAATGCTGGGTGAAACAGGAAAGAATAGAAGTTGGTGGACTAAATTATTTCTGGGCTTCCTCTTAGCTTAAACATCCTCTCATTCTTTGCTTTCTGTCCAGGATTCTCTACTTCCGGGCCTCTTAATCCTCTTCCTGTCCTTTATAAGTTCTGAAGTCAGACAGAACTTGATGTACTTGTGACCCCTGTTCCTGACAAGGGCAGGAGCCCCAGGAAATTATCTCATTGAGGTCTTCAGCTCTCCATCCTAGTTTCAAATAGAGTCTATTGGTATCTGTACCCTTGGCTGGAGAGCAGGTCTAAATGGCCTGAACAAAGCTTCCTTTTCTCTGAAACATGTTATCATTCCTGCCTGAACCCCTCAGGATGAAACCTTCTCCCCAAAATAGGTATCCCCTGACCTGTCTCATTAAGCCAGTTACATGGGAAGGAAAAAAGAGAAAAATACAGATAAGAGAGAAAGGCAAAAGTCTGAGACAAAACAACAACAACAAAAAGAACAACCTAAGTCCCTCATATTTGAAACAAGAAATCCCCAAATGGAAAGGTACCTGGAAACAAACAAAAAAAAAGTTTATTTTCCATTGCAAAATTTATACCACCATCACTGCCCTCCAGCCCTTGCCAAGTTCACAGCTCGAGACTGTGTCTTGGACAAACAAGGAGCTGTCCTTCAGAGTAAAATGAGAACGAAGAAAGCCTGAACTTCTCTCAGAAGCAAAATTGTGCCACAATCATCCATTCTGCCAAATAAACAATAGGTACCCAATCAATAACTGTCAAGCGACAAATGAATACATTAACATTGTAATGTTCTTCTCAACAATTCTCTAATAACAAAATCCAATGCAAGGCATCATAAATATTTGACCAAAGAAAACAAGGTTTCTTTCTTTCTCTCTTTCTTTTTTTCTTCCAACCACTTGATCTCCGGGGTCTCTGTTCGTTACATTTTTATTTTCGTTTTAGAAGCCTGTTGACTTAAAACCTACTATTACCATCACACTTATCCTATCAATGAGGAAAGAGAGTTTCAGAGCTCCAACAATTGCCAAGTAACAGAGTTTTGAGGGGAGCCAGGACTCAAGCCTCGTTCTACCTCACTGCCAAGCTGCTACCGTCTCCATTCACCGTGCAGCGATAGAAGGAAATGGGAGCAAAATCCCAGATGAACAGGCTCGTGTTTTTTATCATCCTCCTCCCCTCCAGCTCGCTGAGAAAGGCAGAGCTTTGCTTTCTGGCTTGCCTGTTCGATAGATGCCTTTTAGAAGCCATGTAGAGAGGAAGGTCATATTCCTTTGAGGAGTATCCCTTTCCCCATTTCTAGTAATGTTGCCTTTACCACAAGGCTAACATTGCATTACTATGGATTTTTTTTTCACTTAATTGAAATGAATGAGTCTTTCAGCTTAACTCCCTCCTCCTAAGAAGCTGTCTGAAGAGGCCGGAAGTGATATCGGGTATATTTTGTTATTCTTTCTCATCTCAAGGAAGAAGAAGGATAGAACAGCCTTCCTTCTGTGGGTAGAGGATGACAAGGGAGAGGACCATCATGTTTGCCTCTTACCCTCCCCATCTTCCTCACTGTAATTGTGGTTTAACTACTATTCCACACTCCTGTTGATCCTTTTATTATTTTTATTGAAGTATAATTGACACAAAATGCTATATTAGTTTCAGATATATAACATATTTATCCAACAATTCCATACATTACTCAGAGCTCATGCCCCTGGTGAATCTTATGGAGTCTGCTGGTTTTTCCAAAGGACTTCAGCCAGAATACAAAGGCTTGGATCAAACTCAGGGATATCAGCATGGGCAGGCTTATTGAGATATTAGCTCAACTGAATGGAGGCTGGGGCTAAACCTTGAAAAAAAGAAAAAGAGAACGTTTATACACTGCAAAGTCTTTGTCTTCCAGATAACTGACCCATACACGTGTAGTTTTAAGAGTTTCTGTATGCAAGCTGAAGCAGTCACTTTGGAAAAAAGTGTTTTCAAAATATTAAAAATAGAGCTACCCTATGACTCAACAATTACACTACTGGGTATTTGCCCCAAAGATACAGATGTAGTGAAAAGAAGGACATCTGTACCCCAATGTTCATAGCAACAGTGTCCACAATAGCCAAACTGTGGAAAGAGCCAAGATGTCCTTCAACAGATAAATGGATGAAGAAGATGTGGTCCATATATACAATGGAATATTACTCAACCATCAGAAAGGATGAGGCTTGGAGGCTGGAGGTAGTTTTGCATCAACATGGATGGGATTGGAAGAGATCATGCTGAGTGAAATGAGTCAAGCAGAGAAAGTCAATTATCAAAGGGTTTCACTTACTTGTGAAACTTAAGGAATAACATGGAGGACATTAGGAGAAGGAAAGAAAAAGTAAAGGCAGGGAGATCAGAGAGGCAGATGAACCATGAGAGACTGTGGACTCCAAGAAACAAACTGAGGGTTTTAGAGGGAAGGAGGTTGGGGGGATGGGTTAGCCCAGTCATGGGTACTAAGGAGGGCTCATATTGCATGGAGCACTGGGTGTTATACACAAACAATAAATCTCGGAATACAATGTCAAAAACTAATGCTATATTGTATGGAGACTAACATAACACAATAAAAATTTTTTTTAAAAAAGAGTTTTTGTCCTTTGATGATGATGTTTCAATTACTGTATGTTCTTAAGATATTAGTAGAAGGACTGCTTGGATTGTGTCAGTATTAGCCAGTTACTCTTGATGTAGGTATACATACACACAAACACAGCCATTCCCTCTTATCCTTTTCTACTTTATAATTATTGAGGAAGTGCTCTCTTTGGCAGCGCATATACTATAATTATTGGGGAAGACAACATATTCCTATAGCCCAAAGCTTCCTTGCACATGAATTCCTATCCCCTAGCATGACCCACCCCCATATTCTCTGGCATGCCTCACTCACTGCCTCCCCACCCGGTGCTGGGGGCACTGTTTGCTCTGACAGTGAGCGAGTCACGAACCAAGTGTGTGTACATCAGTCCCTTCCCACCACTTTCTCTTTGGGACTGACCTGCTCTCAACCACGTGGTAATTTTATCTATAAAGTCTGTTCTTCTGTTGATGGGATCTTCCCCCACCCTACCTGTATCTGTGGTGGAGAAGTCGGTCTCATCCTGAAGTCTAGCATCAGGAAGCCCACGTGAAATGCATCTAAGCTACACACTGCTCTAGCTTTCCCAGTTGTAATGCCTCGCTTGCCATTCTCCAGCTTCCTTTTTCTCTCTCAAGTGGTTCAGAACTGAAGCAGGGGAAAGAGGGAAATTGTAGATGGATTTATACCAACAACCCTCAAGAATTCCAACTACTTCCAGCCTCCAAGCCCTGACAGAAGGGAATAAACACAGACTGTCTGGATGGAACATGAAGGACACCCCTAGATACCAAGTGTCCCTTTTAATACTGGGAGGAGAGAAGGGAATCCCAGCTTCCTTTCTGGACCCAGACATGAAACCAGCACCATCACATGAATGCCAACAGAAATTAAGACCCTTCCACACCCCCCTCTTGAGCATAAGCATCCTTTACTGACCCATTTTACAGATTAGGCATCTCTCTGGGCTGCACATCCCCCACCCATGCAGTAGGGATCATGAGAGTAGTGCCATCCTCCTTAGAGGATTATTGGAGGAAAAAAATAAGATGAGAGGAGAGTACTTCATTTCCAGCATTCTAAAGGTCTCAGTGAAGTTTATCTAGGTTTACTGTTTTTCAGTTTTGTTGTGATCATGTATTTTTATTTTGTTGTTGTAAGAAGGACAATGAGACCCAGTGAAGTTATGTATCTCAAGCAAACACTCATTTCACAATTTGCATCTGTTGGCTTTGACAGCTTGCCCATCTTTCCTCCAGTTGTTAGTATAATGCCAAATTAGCCTAAGTGGACCAATCTCCCTTTTATGGGATGTTGTGAGAGTCCTAATCATTTTTTTTTAAAGGGATCGCCTTTAATCAAGAGAGACAGGACCTCCATGTGCCAAGAGTCCTCCCCCAGTCCTGCATTGATTGGCAAAGGCGTCAATGGTACCAGCCTGTAATTAATTATGCAGCTCTCCGAGTCAGCATTTTGATTATCTCCAGCCTCATCACTAATGTGTCTGAAATGAGGGAGGAAAGGAGCAAGGGTACCCTCCAAGGCAGTCCCTCTCTCCTGGGAGCCACTGGGCAGTAGGATCAGATCAGGTCAGGAGGAGGCAGTGATTATAAGAGATCAATAGTTCAGGGAGTTGGATCCTGCAGTAGAAAGGGACTTAACCTCTCAGTCGGGAGTTCTGGGTTCGAGCACACACCTGCCACTAAATAGCTGGATAAATAACATGACCAACTGCACATGCCAGCCCCCAAAGGTGTGATTTTATTTCAGCTCTTTAATGCCACCACGAGGGAGAGAGCATCCTGCTCCCCAACCCCTGCAATTTACAAGAACTAAAAATTTAAAAATTACACTCAAATAGCTAATAGATTACAAATACAGAATTCAAACCCTGTAGACTGGCTTGTTGTACCGTATCCTTTTTTTTTTTTTTAAGATTTTATTATTTATTGGAGAAAGAGAGAGCATACGTGGGGACAGAGAGGCAGAGGGAGAGGGTAGAATCTCAAGCAGACTCTGCATCAGGCACAGTGGCTGATACAGGGCTTGATCTCAAGAACCTGCTATCATGACCTGAATTGAAATCAAGAGTCAGATGCTTACCAAAGCACATACCCACCCTCTTCTCCCAAACCCCCTCCCCCCAGCAACCCTCAGTTTGTTTTGTGAGATTAAGAGTCACTTATGGTTTGTCTCCCTCCCAATCCCATCTTGTTTCATTTATTCTTCTCCTACCCACTTAAGCCCCCATGTTGCATCACCACTTCCTCATATCAGGGAGATCATATGATAGTTGTCTTTCTCTGCTTGACTTATTTCGCTAAGCATGATATGCTCTAGTTCCATCCATGTTGTCACAAATGGCAAGATTTCATTTCTTTTGATGGCTGCATAGTATTCCATCGTGTATATATACCACATCTTCTTGATCCATTCATCTGTTGATGGACATCTAGGTTCTTTCCATAGTTTGGCTATTGTGGACATTGCTGCTATAAACATTCGGGTGCACGTGCCCCTTTGGATCACTACGTTTGTATCTTTAGGGTAAATACCCAATAGTGCAATTGCTGGGTCATAGGGCAGTTCTATTTTCAACATTTTGAGGAACCTCCATGCTGTTTTCCAGAGTGGCTGCACCAGCTTGCATTCCCACCAACAGTGTAGGAGGGTTCCCCTTTCTCCGCATCCTCGCCAGCATCTGTCATTTCCTGACTTGTTGATTTTAGCCATTCTGACTGGTGTGAGGTGATATCTCATTGTGGTTTTGATTTGTATTTCCCTGATGCCGAGTGATATGGAGCACCTTTTCATGTGTCTGTTGGCCATCTGGATGTCTTCTTTGCAGAAATGTCTGTTCATGTCCTCTGCCCATTTCTTGATTGGATTATTTGTTCTTTGGGTGTTGAGTTTGCTAAGTTCTTTATAGATTCTGGACACTAGTCCTTTATCTGATATGTCGTTTGCAAATATCTTCTCCCATTCTGTCAGTTGTCTTTTGATTTTGTTAACTGTTTCCTTTGCTGTGCAAAAGCTTTTGATCTTGATGAAATCCCAATAGTTCATTTTTTCCCTTGCTTCCCTTGCCTTTTGCATTGTTCCTAGGAAGATGTTGCTGCGGCAGAGGTCGAAGAGGTTGCTGCCCGTGTTCTCCTCAAGGATTTTGATGGATTCCTTTCGCACATTGAGGTCCTTGATCCATTTTGAGTCTATTTTTGTGTGTGGTGTAAGGAAATGGTCCAATTTCATTTTTCTGCATGTGGCTGTCCAATTTTCCCAGCACCATTTATTGAAGAGGCTGTCTTTTTTCCATTGGACATTCTTTCCTGCTTTGTCGAAGATTAGTTGGCCATAGAGTTGAGGGTGAGTGCTGTGAAGTGTGTAAACCTGGTGATTCACAGACCTGTACCCCTGGGGATAAAAATATATGTCTATAAAAAATAAAAAATTAAAAAAAAAAGAGTCAGATGCTTAACCAACTAAGCCACCCAGGCACTATGCACCATATCCTCCTGTCTCCAAGAGCTATTGCTTGTAAACTGCAGGAAGATGGTCTTGCTTCCACACCATAATACTTCATATCCTACTCATCAACCAAGGAGAAGCCCCATGCTACCTCCTCCACGATGTTGCCTCTGACCCCAGCTGCATCGGGCAAGTCTTTCTTTGCTCTTTCCATGCAAAGAAATCTTGTCATGCCCCTGCCTTTGCTCTTTCCATGCAAAGGAATCTTGTCATGCCCCTGCCTTAGCTATACTAGCTCTTTTTAAAGCATTTTATTTGTGCCAATATGGATATAAATTATAAGGTCTTCCCCCAAATCCCTCCATTCCACTGGGAAAAGTATCTTCTTTCCCCAGAGCTTATCCCCCTATAGTTCCAGCCATGATGCTTAAATGAGGAGTGCTATTGTCTTACAAATGCAGTCTCCTTGATGACATCAAGTTCAAACCAGCCACATCCCCCATCCTTTTTCCACTCTCAGTTGATTGGCCTAACGGTGAAACAAGCCAAAGAGGGACTCTGATAGCCAAACCAGCAAGCTGCAAAATACAGAACTCATCAGTGGCCGTGTCTTGGACCATGTGGGGAAAGCAGCATGCATGGGAACAGACTGCAGCCAAGATGGGAGACTGAGCCAGAGGAAATCCCAGCCACACTCAAATCCTCTCCGTCAATGGATCTGCACCCCTTCACTACCTGCATTTTGTAGTTCAGCTGATAACCAGGGTACCCTGGCCACAAATTATTTTTTACCTTCTTAGGTTCACTTACTGGTAACTGAACTACCTGAACATAATATCTATTCATCCATCCATCTGTGGCACATGTATGCATTCCATCCTTATTATTTGCAAATCCGCCTACTTGCTAAAATTTATTTGTAACCCCAGATCAATACCCACAGCACCTCCACAGTAATTAGCAGACATGTGCAGATGTGCAGAAAGAAGAAAATGTGTCTCTTGACACGCATGTTCTCGGCTAAGGTCGAACAAGACAGCACTCTGCCTCATTTCTGCTCTCATTTGGTAAACAAGTGTCCTTCTCACAGGCTACATCGTGCTACATTTTGCACATTTTTGTACTTTTTGTTGGTAACTGTGCTGTTTAAAATGACCCCAAGCCCAGCACCGAAGTGCTGTTTGGTGTTCATAAGCACAGTAAGGCAGTGATGTACCTCAGGGAGAAAATCAGTATGTTAGATAAGCTTCACTGAGGTGTGAGTTACAGTGCTGTTGTCCGTGAGTTCAATGTTAATGGATCAACAACATACAGTAAATGAGATGTCTTAAAGCAGATACACCTATGAAAAACAAGGTTATGTACTGATGAGTTGATGTGAATGTGACCAAAGGCTTGCAGGAACCTAACGCTGGGTTCCCCTTGGAGCAACGGTTGAGTGTTTGCACTGGCTTTAAAGAATATTACTGCAAATAATAAGAATCAATATATATACACTACATATATATATATATGTATAGACATATATATACACTACACTCCATATACAAATGAGTGTATACACACACATATACAGGCGTATGAATTTGTATCTGGTGGAAACACCAGTTCCCCTGACTGTATACATATGCACACACGTGTGAGAAACAGGGACAGAAAGAGAGGGAAATTTATCATACATATTTTCCAGCAATCTTTTGAGGGCAAGAACAATTTCTTACACACTCTTTTTTTTTAATAATGATTTTTTATTATTATGTTCAATTAGCCAGTATATAGCACATCATTAGTTTTTGATGTAGTGTTCAATGATTCATTACTTGTGGACAACACCCAGTGCTCATCACAGCTGAGCCCTCCTTAATACCCATCACCCTGTTATCCCATCTGCCCACCCCCCTCCCTTCTGTAGCCCTCACTTTGGGTCCCACATTCCAGAGTCTCTCATTGTTTGTCTCCCTCTCTGATTTCTTCCCATTCAGTTTTCCCTCCCTTCCCCTGCGGTCCTCCTCATTATTCCTTATGTTCTACATGTGAGTGAAACCATATGATAATTGTCTTCCTCTGCTTGACTTATTTCCTTCAGCATAATCCCCCCCAGTTCCCTCCATATCGCTGCAAATGGTGGGCATTCATCCTTTCTGAGGGCTGAGTAATATTCCACTGTGTATCTGAACCACGACTTCTTCATCCGTTCATCTGTTGAAGGACATCTCGGCTCCTTCCACCTTCTTGACCTCTGTCTTCACCTCTGATGTTCACCACAACACCTATGTGATCAGAGGCTGATTTTCAACCACCTACTCATCACCCTAGATCAGCGGTCCTGCTTGGGCAATTAAAACCAATCCCACAGGAAGGACACCAGCTTACCCTCCATCTGTGCGTCATTAGGGACACTCTGATTGAAGTGGTACCGACTGTGGTCTCCCCACTAAATCATGACCCTGGAGAGTCACTTTGAGAAGAAGATATGAAGTCAAGAACATGGACCTTGGTAGCTCAGACACTGGAGTTCAACTCTTGGCCGTCCCTTCTGGGCCTCTGGAATGTCCTTCATTCTTTCCTCAGTGCACTGTTCCTCTCCCTATGAGAAGGAGCTCTGAACTCACCCTTGTCCCCAAACCCTCTGTGCTGTGTGTTGGGTGGGGATGTCCCTGCAGCCACTCAGAGGACGGGAAGGTTCTAGAGAATCTTGCTCTCACTGCCTCCCTGGGTATCTCCGCATACACCAGGTAAGGCGAGAAAGTTCTGTGTGCCATCACCCAGCACAGCCATGCAAAATGGCTCAAAGAGGCCTCGAGACTACAACTGGTTGCTCACACTGCAGAAATAAGCAGCCAGGGACAAAGCTTAAGGGGCACGCAGGGCTGAGCCGAGGCCTAGGAATTAAAAGGCCCAGTGAGGGTTCTGTGGTAAGGGGAAAGGTGAATCATGGCTTCGTGGGCAGCAGCCATCCCGAGGCTACTTTCAAATTAGGAGAACAAACAGACAACTCCCTGGGGGACCTTTAGTGATCTGGAGAGCCAGGCCTCCATGGCCAAGCCTCCCGGGGCATGCACGGAAGCTGCTGACTAGTCAAATTTCTTGCATAAAAAAGAGTAAGTGTTTACACAGGGTCTCAACGCTTTTTAGTTGGCAAAGCACTTTCCTTATATTACCGCACGTTGGATTCTCTCAAGTACTCTAGAAAGTAGGCAGTTGAATTTTAATAAAGAGGAAATCAAGGCACAGAATTTCGGTGGTTTGTTCAAGGACACATTGCCAGGAAAAGGCAAAGCTGGGGCTCGAAGTCAGGTCATCTGATTCTGAACCCAGGGCCCTTTTCTGCCCACCATCACCGTTCCCACTGAACTCAGGGGCACTTGGGACTGTGAGTCACATGTTCAGGGCTCCTTCATAGGAGACCAGCAATGAACAAGCCCACTTCCCAGATGGACAGCAGGGAACCTGGATGCCGCCAAATGAACAAATATCAGGTGTACCCAAGCCTCTTCTCATGGAATGGCAGGAAATACTTTTAAATATTTCCTCAGCGATTCCAATGTGTGGCCAGTCTTAGAACTGCTGTGTACAAATCATGTTTCTCAAATTTTGGCAGGAGAATCACCTGGAGGATTTGTTAAAACACAGATGGTTGTCCCCTCTTCTCCCCCCAACACACTTGTGTTTCTGAGTCAATGGGTCTGAGTGGAGACTGTTAATTTTCACTTTTAATAAGTTGTCGGGTGGTTCTTATTGCTATGGCTGGCCCAGGGGACCACACTTTGAAAATCACTGGGTCAGGGTGTGGGGCTCAGCCTTGTCCCTTGCCTCTCAGTTCCACCAGCACGCCAGGACATTTCTTTCCAGGTAGCTTCGCTCTCAATGGTAACTGTGTGACACAGTCGACACTCCATAGTGAGGTCTGTAGCTTTTTTAAGAAAATCCCCCCAAAGTCCTATTTCCTGATCTCATTGTGCTTGAAATGAAACTAATATTTCTGACTCCTTGTACAAATTTTCGATCATGTCTGTACTCCGAAGAGGAAGACAAAGTATTGTTCACAGATAGTCTTCAAGTTCCAATAATAGCACAATTTTCGGACCTTCGAGCATGATGCTAGGTTGGAAGAAACTTTTGGGGGGGTCTCGGGGTGAGAGTCACATGTGTGACAAAGAAGACCAGCTGTGAGATATGGAAGCATTAACCCAATGCTTCATTCTCCTGCACCAGTTATATATCCATAGCTTGGCTGTGGCATCCAGGCTCACCATGATTTGACTTAACTTTGCTCGATGGTATATGAGCACATGTGACATGGTCAAGATTTGAAATATGCCTGCCTGTTTGGATCATCCTCCTGTTTCCTGAACCACATCACTACAGAGAAGGTCTGTCCTTGATAGCCATGCCTCTAAAAGGGATATGTGGGGCTGATCTTACCAACACTCAGACCTACAGACCAAGCAGAGACATCTCAGCCGCTCTGAGAACACTTGAGTGAGTACTGTTGCATTTGGGGGTGGATTGTGATGCAGCGTGAATATAATATAATAATTATTGACTCATACAAGAGGAATAATAGAAACCCCAAATGAGACTTGAGAAGAAACAGAGGAATGGAAATATTTGGAGAAATTATGAACGTACGAGTCAGGATTTTCCAGAGAAATGGAAATAATAGTGTGTGTGTGTGTGTGTGTGTGTGTGTGTGCGCGCGCGCATGCAGGCGCATGCTTTTATAGTGTAATGGAAAATTTTAGCCCCTCACTAGGGGAGGAAATGCTAATGGGTGTGGGACTCCTTTTTTGGGTTAATGACCAATTCTAAAATAGATTATGACAATGGTTGTATGACTGTGTAAATATACGGCAACTGCTGAACAGAATACTTTCGTGGGTAAATTGTATAGTATGTAAATTATATCTCAAAAAAAGGAAGGCTTGAGCCCAGGTAAACAAACATACTTCATGAATGCTGACAATAATAGTATCAGAAAAATAATTCAAAACAAAAAGTGCTTCAAAAAGGACATTTTAAATTAATAAAATATTCAGAGTGAGGATAAAAGAATCACATATTTTAAGGTTGGAAAAAATAAGGTAACAATATGAAGAAACTTTTATATATTAGATGAGAAACTTACAAATACACAATTCTTGTGAAAGCCTTCAATGTCCCTCTGTCAGCCTTCAACAGAATAGGAAGTGAAAGGAAGAAAATGACGTAGAAGATTTAATAATTTACACAGTGTGAAAAAAATTAATAAAATATATATGTAATTATATTAACATCAAAGAGAAAATATACCTTTGTAAGCATTCATGTGGCGTTTACAGAATTTAATTATACAGTAGAAATTGTAGAGGCCATATTCTCTGGCAACATTGCATTAAAGCTAGTGTAATCACAAAGTGTAATCAAAACAATGTGAGAAAACCTCTTGGAAATTAAACAACATTCTATTAAATAAGGATTGGTTCAAAGAAGAAATAAAAATTATAATTACATGCTATTTAGAAAATAGCAAAAATGAGAACAATATTTATCAAACTGAATGGAAAAAGGTTACCCTTTACCTAAAGTCAAACCTTGTAGAAGCTGTCATTATTAAATAGAAAATCATGTAATTAGAGTAACTAAGCATTTCATTTCTAAAAATGAACGAAAACATCAGGAAAGGAGGAAATGATAATGTTAAAAGCAGATATTTGTGAATTACAAATAAGTAAATAGAACTCTCATACTTCTAACAATGAGACTATGACAAGAGAAGTCCAGAGAGACATCTCAGAATAACATACAGAATGCTAAATGAAATACAGGGCTTGAGCCTTTAAATGCATCGTTCAGCTGGCTAGGTGGTAATAGAAATCGCAAAAGGCCAAACAGAATAAAAAGAACAGATTCACGAAGATAAGTGAGCCTTGTAGCACCATTTGCCCTCAGGACTTAGGTCATCAGCTGCTGGCCTACACTGAGTTTTAAAGGATGTCATATATAATGGAGATAAGACGTGTAATCAAGGACAAAACCTGAGATACACAGATGGGAGACCCTGGCATAAAGTCAAACCCTCTAAGGGCTACACCATCCTCTGTGAATTAAAATTACACACACACAAACACACACACTCACTCACACACATTCCTTCAGAGAGAGACAATATGGATTCTAGTCTTTATTGACTCAGGCTTCTGCAAAACCAATAATAAAAACAAAAGCAAAAGATAAAGGATTTCACTCACTAAATCCTTAATACCAAGCTTATATTTGCATAAGTTTTTGGGTTTTTTTTTAAATTTTTTTTAGATCTTAATAGTCTTTTTTTTTATCTTTTAGTAGCTGTATATTTCTTATTAATTTTTTATTTTTTATGAACATATATTTTTATTCCCAGGGATACAGGTCTGTGAATCACCAGGTTTACACACTTCACAGCACTCACCAAAGCACATACTCTCCTCAATGTCCATAACCCCAAACCCCTTCTCCCAACCCCCCTGCCCCCAGCAATCCTCAGTTTGTTTTGTGAGATTAAGAGTCACTTATGGTTTGTCTCCCTCCTGATCCCATCCTGTTTCATTTATTCTTCTCCTACCCGCCAAACCCCCCATGTTGCATCTCCACTTCCTCATATCAGGGAAATCATATGATAGTTGTCTTTCTCTGATTGACTTATTTCACTCAGCATAATACCCTCTAGTTCCATCCACATCATTGCAAATGGCAAGATTTCATTTCTTTTGATGGCTGTGTAGTATTCCATTGTGTGTGTGTGTGTGTGTGTGTGTGTGTATATATATATATATACATATATATATGTATATATATATATATATACCACATCTTCTTTATCCATTCATCTGTTGATGGACATCTAGGTTCTTTCCATTGTTTGGCTATTTTGGACATTGCTGCTATAAACATTCGGGTGCATGGGCCCCTTTGAATCACTACATTTGTATCTTTAGGGTAAATACCCAGTAGTGCTATTGCTGGGTCATAGGGTAGCTCTGTTTTCAACTTTTTGAGGAACCTCCATTCTGTTTTACAGAGTGGTTCACAAGCTTGCATTCCCACCAACAGTGTAGGAGGGTTCCCCTTTCTCCGCAACCTCACAAGCATCTGTCATTTCCTGACTTGTTAATTTTAGCCATTCTGACTGGTGTGAGGTGGTATCTCTTTGTGGTTTTTGATTTGTATTTCCCTGATGCTGAGTGATGTGGAGCATTTTTTCATGTGTCTGTTGGCCATCTAGATGTCTCCTTTGCAGAAATGTCTGCTCATGTCATCTGCCCATTTCTTGATTGGATTATTTGTTCTTTGGGTGTTGAGTTTGATAAGTTCTTTATAGGCTTTGGATACTAGCCCTTTATCTGATATGTCACTTGGGAATATCTTCTCCCATTCTGTCAGTTGTCTTTTGGTTTTGTTGACTGTTTCCTTTGCTGTGCAAAACTTTTGATCTTGATGAAATCCCAATAGTTCATCTTCGCCCTTGCTTCCCTTGCCTTTGGCTATGTTTCTAGAAAGAAGTTGCTGTGGCTGCGGTTGAAGAGGTTGCTGCCTGTGTTCTCCTCAAGGATTTTGATGGATTCCTTTCTCATATTAAGGTCTTTCATCCATTTTGTGTCTATTTTTGTGTGTGGTGTAAGGAAATGGTCTGGTTTCATTTTTTTGCATGTGGCTGTCCAATTTTCCCAACACCATTTGTTGAAGAGGCTGTCTTTTTTTCCTTTGGACATTCTTTCCTCCTTGGTCAAAGATTATTTGACCATAGAGTTGAGGGTCAATTTCTGGGCTCTCTATTCTGTTCCATTGATCTATGTGTCTGTTTTTGTCCCAGTACCATACTGTCTCGATGATGACAGCTTTGTAATAGAGCTTCAAGTCTGGAATTGTGATACCCCTAACTTTGGCTTTCTTTTTCAACATTCCTCCGGCTATGCTGCGTCTTTTCTGGTTCCATATAAATTTTAGGATTATTTTGAACATGTATTTTTATAACAATGTTCATGGTAGCATTATTCACCCTAGCCAAAGGTAGCAAACTACACAAATATCCATAAAGAGACAAATGGATAAATTAAAAAATGTACATGATATATATATATACGTATATGCACACACAAGCACACACAGATATATATATATATGATGGAATATTATTCAGCCTTAAAAAGGAATGAAATTCTGACATAAGCCTAGCAGAGATAGACCTGGAAAACATTATGCTAAATAAAATAAACCAGACATGAAAAGGCAAATGTAATTATTCCCCTTCTGTAGATACCTTATATAGAATAGCCAAATTCACAAAGACAGAGTAGAATGGTGTTTGCCAAGGGCCAGGAAGAGGGGACAAGTCAGGAGTGGGATGCTATTGTTTAATGGGTGCAACGTTTCAATTTGGTAAAGATGAGCAAGGTATGGACATGGACCATGGTGATCATTGCACAACAAGGTGAATGTGCTTAAACTCTACACTTAGAAATGGCTAAATGGCAAATTTTATACCATTTATATTTTATATTTTACCACAATACAAAAGCTATGGATTAGATCTACCCATATATTGTCCCAGTTTTAGGGTTAACTAAAAATTTCAGGACTACCAAACCAAGTTACTGTAAGTACAATACAGGAGAAGGTAAGACTGCTATCACTAATAACCAAACATATTTGAAAAAGAACCAAAAAGGAGCTCCTAGAAAAAAATGTCTATATAATAATAAGTTAAGAGCAGATTAACACATCTGAACAGATGGTTAGTAAACAAAGATAGAACAGGAGAAATTATGTAAAATTATGTAAAATGTAGCAC